>NC_133326.1:150968605-151568605 GCF_042186555.1 Aquarana catesbeiana | reverse complement strand
TGGAGGACAGTGAATTCTAAAGCATACCGTGCATGGCACACACGCTACAATTGGCTGTGAATGAAGGATTGCTGAGTCAGCGCACCATATCTGATATCGCATCAAAAGGAAGAAAAATTGTGGGTCACTTTAAGCATTCTCCGCTTATTCCAGATTACAAGCTTTGCAGATGCAGTTTGGAATGGCACCGAAATGCCCGCAGCAAGATGTAGCCACTTGTTGGAACAGCACCTACCATATGCTACAAAGTCTTTTTGAACAAAAGTGTGTTTTAGCTGCATACATTGCAGATTACGAGCTGCCAGCAACACTGAGTGCACATCAGTGGACGTTAGTTGAAAATAGTTTGACTCTTCTATCTCCATTTGAACAGTTAACAAAAGAAATAAGCTCAGCTAATGCTTCCATTGCTGAATTTATCCCCTTGATTGCTGCACTGAAGCGTCTGCTTGGAAAAGAGGTAGAAACAGACCATGGCGTAAAAACGGCTAAAACCACTCTACAGGACCAACCGGTTTCAAGACACCGAGTCCAACCCTCTGTACTGCATTGCAACAGTTCTAGATCCTCGATTTAAAGAGCATTACTTTAATGTGGAGAAAAAGCAGCGTGCACGGGAAATGATACTGGCGCAAATGGAGGTGGTGGAAGCATCTAGTGAAGGAGTTTCGAGGTGTCGCACATAGGAAAGTGAGAAACTGTCGCATATAAATGAAAAGGAACACACTCCCTCCATATCTGATATGTTTGAAGAAATTTTACACGAATGTACCCCAATCCATAGCGGTGCCATAACAAGTGCAGCTACCCAACAGCTGGACATTTATTTAGCTGAACAGCCTATTGCCAGAAGCGACAATCCCCGTGAGTACTGGCGCATCAACAAAGAACGTTTTCCCTTGCTTGCACAGATTGCACGCAGATATTTATCTGCCCCAAGCACCAGTACAGAGAGTGAGAGACTATTCAGTCTAGCATCTCATATTCTTGATGAGAAGAGAAACCGTCTCTCCTGTGAGAAAGCTGAACAGCTTTTGTTCTTAAAGCGAAATCTGCCACTTTTACTGAAATAGATTTAAAAATCCATAGCATAGACCAATTCATTTACCATGTTGAACATAGTAAATGAATAGGTATTGGACTGTGCTATTGGACAATTGGAACATACAACATAGTATGACTGACTACCTAGTATGTTCCAATTGTCTAGTTGTGCCATTTGTTGGTTGTTCATTGTAGTTCTTCTACAGTTTTTTGCACTTCAATTTAAGAGAGAACTCCAGCTTTTGAACTACTGTACCATAGTTTGTTGCTGTTGGGCCAAACTATGTCTCTCCCTAAGCTGTCAGCCCGCTGTATGTGCAAATGCAAAACTGTATGTTCTGTATCTGTGGCTGTTTACATACTACAGTACTATACCGCACTGTGTTCCAGGTATGGGCGGTGACTTCCACAAACACAGACCAGTCTACATTGCTTGCTGTGATTGGCTGAGCACCGCTGCTGTAGACTAGTCTGTGTTCCACTTCCAGGATGTCTCCGCCCATACACAGGGCCGGGAACACAGTGCGGTCTACTGTATGACTAGTATGTATCTAACCCGCAGCTACATACATACATTTGTCTTTCATATTGCACATCCAGCCACTGACACCTTAGGAAGAGAACTTGGGGGAAAAAAAACTACTAGTTCTCATTTAAGTTGAAAGAAAATAATAAAATAAAAATTGTATTATAGCATAGCATTGTACTATGTTATATTTACAGAAACTGTGAAACAGAATAACGGCCTTCTGCCATATTTCTGTTATGGTTAGTTGAAAGAGTTCTTCTTTAAAGTACTACTTATACATAGTTTGTTCTGTTGTTGGGCCAAACTATGTCATTGTCTCTCCCTAAGCTGTCAGCCCGCTGCATGTGCAAAACTGTATGTTTTGTATCTGTGGCTGTCTATATATTACAGTACCGCACTGTGTTCCGGGTATGGGCGGTGACTTCCATAAACACAGGCTAGTCTACATTGCTTGCTGTGATTGGCTGAGCACTGCTGCTGTAGACTAGTCTGTGTTCCAGGATGTCTCCACCCATACCTGGGCTGGAACACAGTGTGGTCTACTGTATGACTATGTATGTAACCCGCAGCTACACACATACACTTATCGCACATCCAGACGCTGACACCTTAGGGAGAGCGAACTGAATTACTAGTTCTGATGTAAGTTGGAAATTAATAAAATATAAAAAAGTCAGCCTTTGGTATTTTTATATTATTATATTAATATTAATTATTATTATTAATATTATATATTATTTTTTTTTTTTTGGTATGGTGGTGCAATGTGCACTGACTGCAGTCTTATTTTATTTTATTTTTATCTTCTGTGTCCACTGTCCAATTTTATGTGGGTTACTTTTTATTAAAGTACTTTTTGACATTACTGGATTGTAGTATTCTTTTCTTCATAAAATTAATGATTAAGTTGAATATAAATAATATAATGAATATGAATGTAACACAATTTTGTATATCCAATAATTTTTGAGGGAAATATAAAAAAAAAAGCCTATTTCAGTTTCGGTATCGGCCCCAAAAAACCCTTTCGGTGCATCCCTAGAGGATGGTTACCTTCAAGAGCCATTCAAACCCCTCTGTATCAACTTGTGTGCATGTTATCAGGCCAAAATAACCAGGGTATGTAAACTTTTGATCAGGGTCATTTGGATAGTTTCTGTTTCCATTATGATTTAAAAAGAGTAAACACAGTTGACTGATAAGAAATGGCTTCAGCCAAACACACTAACCATGAGTGAAAGAAATGTTTTAGTGTTATTCATATTCTCTGAAAAATGGCCAAGAAATAAAATCCTGCCAGGGTATGTAAACTTATGAGCACAACTGTGTATGTGTGTGTGTATATATATATATATATATATATACATACACACACACACTTATATGTATATACATATTTATGTGTGTGTGTGTGTATATATGACGAAAATGCCTTGTTGAAGTCAGAGGAGAATGGGAAGACAGGTTTGAGATGATAGAAAGGCAACAGTAACTCAAATAACCACTCATTACAACCAAGGTATGCAGAATACCATCTCTGAACACACAACACATCGAACCTTGAAACAGATGGGCTACACCAGCATTAGACCACAATGGGTGCCACTCCTGTCAGCTAAGAACAGGAAACTGAGGCTACAATTCGCACAGGCTCACCAAAATTGGACAACAGAAGATTGCCTGGTCGACGAGTCACGATGTAAGCTGCAACATTCAGATGGTAGGGTCAGAATTTAGAGTAAACATGAAAGCATGGATCCATCCTGCCTTGTATCAACGGTTCAGGCTAGGGGTGGTGGAGTAATGGTGCTGGGGATATGTTCTTGGCACACTTTGTGCCCCTTAGTACCAATTGAGCATCGTTTAAATGCCATGGCCTACAAGAGTATTGTTGCTGACCATGTCACATCTCTTTATGACTACAGTGTACCCATCTTCTGAAGGCTACTTCCAGCAGGATAATGCACCATGTCACAAAGCTAAAATCATCTCAAACTGGTTTCATGAACATGACAATAAATTTACTGTACTCTAATTGCCTCCATCATCAACAGATCTCAATCCAATAAAGCACCTTCAGGATGTGGTGGAATGGATGTGCAGCCAACAAGTCTGCAGCAACTGCGTGATGCTATGTCAATACGGACAACCATCTCAGAGGAATGCTTTCAACACCTTGCTGAATCTATGCCACGAAGATTTAAGGCAGTTTTGAAGGCAAAAGGGGCCCCAACCTGGTACTAGCAAGGCAAGGTGTACCTAATAAAATGACCGGTGAGTGTATATACAATACAGCACTAGCAAAACACAATGTGAGTGAAAATAAAAAACAATTGATTAGTAATAAACATAAAAGTCCATATAAAGTGACTGAAGTGTTCCAATCCAAAAAGTGCAAAGTGCTCCAGAATTTTCCACAACACCCCCTCTCCTGTGTTTCCACTCACCGAATCAAATGGACCCCCAGCTTTTCAGTCTAGGGGTCACTTCAGACTTAATAGTGATGGCCAGGAATGGCAGGTTTGGCATCAGATCATCAGACAAAACTTCCTTTTAAAGATGCTCGGCCAGAAAAACAGGTACCCAGAATGAAAAGGAATGGACTAATAGTGAAGTACCACTAAGAAGAGGATTTATTGCGCATGGAAATGAATACTTACAAGAAGAAAAAAAAAAATCAGGCATAAAACATGGTGCTGTGAATACAAAAATGCCATTCGTGGCATGCGTTCCACGATACCGGAAGTGACGTCAATAGGACCCGGAAATTACGTTGAGTGACTGTATATGTCTGAAGTTGGGCTTTAACAATGTGCTGTAACAATAATATACCAATGAAATTGTAGGTTTGAGATCCTTGCACTGAAGGTTTTTATAGTGGCAAAGCATCACTCCAAGCACCACCTTGTAAGGTATATTGCATGGAAGGTCTTAATCGTTATTGTAAAATAATGTAATTTGACTACTTAAAGTTGTAGTGGTTGCTTACCCTAGTTTTCTGCATACTTATATAACATACATTTTAAATTCACTTTATCACATTGTTCCTATAGCGCATATAAGCTCATATGTTCATAAAGCATAGGTGTATGTTTATAACTGCAAGTTTTTCATATACTTGTTAAGGGAATTTCTGATAATCCAGTAAAGGAAAATGGAAAGTCTAATGTCAGTGTGAGTTTTAAAGTCTACCTGTACACAAATGTTAAAAAAAGCGGTTATCAGTTTCTCAGTCTCACTGGGATTAATAAAACACAAATACCTACCCCCCCCCCCCCCCCAAAAAAAAAAAAAAATAACTGCTGCCCCTGGTTCTCTCTAGTGGTGTTCAAATCCTAAGCATTTGGTCATATAATCCCCGCTGAATAGGGAGGATGAGCCATACGAACGTAGATTTTCCCGTTCTGCAAAGATCATGTGACCATGGTTATGCGAGTTGCACTGGAGAAAGTGGGGAGCAGCATTTTGAGATGATGCTCAGTCAGGGGAGCACAACAAACTATGGTTGGGTTCACATATGTGGAGTGTGCTTTAAGTGTGCTTTACATGCGCTTTAGGTGTGTTATCATATAACTCTCATATACTCCTCTATATAAAATGTGTTTTGATGTAAGCAAATCAAACATCCAGCAAGCAGGATTTATTTATTTTTTAATGCCTAACACCTATAGCACATGTAAAACACACAGGTAGGAATAGGATCTAAGTTTTTTGAGGTTCAAGATTTAGGCAACCTCAGGAAATTACCAAACAGGACAGTCAGCTGCAAAAGATGAATGCCAGAGCACATAATAAAGATTCTAAGTGCCTGCATCCCTAGAGCTAGTAAAGATACAACTATTTTATATCAGACTAAACTGTGTGTATACTCTTTGAAATGTACATCCTCAAAGTAATGTAACAGGATCTTTTGCTACACTCTTAGGGCCAGTTCACACAAGATGTAGTTCCGTGCGCTTTTTGTCTGCACTAAGTGCTAGTTCACACCAGATGCAGTTGCCTGTGCTTTTTTTCTGCACTAAAAATGCATGCAGTGTTTTCCATGTATTCCAATGGCTCTAGCTCACACCAGTGCAGTCAGTTTCCGGTGCAGAAAAAAAGTAGAGCGTGCTACATTTTTTCTGCAAAGAACTGTACTGCGACCTAGCAAATTGTATCAAAAATGCACTGGAACAGCGTGTGGTGCGAAATGTAAGCAAAAACTGACCAGGAACGTATCAGAGTGCATTTTTGTGGTGTGAACTGGCCCTAAAAATGCATGCATAGTGTTTTCCATGTATTCCAATGGCTCTAGTTTACACCAGTGCAGTCAATTCCCAGTCAGTTTCCGGTGCAGAAACTGACTGATATGCCGCATTCACACGACCGGACTTTACGGCATACTTGGTCCTGCGAACCTGAGTCTGTCGGACAATTCGATCGTGTGTGGGCTCCAGCTGACTTTTTTTTCTCAAAAGTTTGACAGACCTAGAAATGAAACATGTTTCAAATCTGTCCGACGGACTCAAGTCCGGTCGAAAAATCCGCTCGTCCGTATGCTAGTCCGACGGACAAAAACCGATGCTAGGGCAGCTATTGGCTACTGGCTATCAACTTCCTTGTTTTAGTCCGGTCGTACGTCATCACATACGAATCCGTCTGACTTTGGTTGATCGTGTGTAGGCAAGTCCGTTCATTCGGAAAGTCCGTCGTAAAGTCCACAGGACAAAGTCTGCCGTAAAATCCGCTCATGTGTACGCGGCAATACTGACTGCATTGGTGTAAACTAGAGCCACTGGAATACATGGAAAACACTATGCATGCATTTTTAGTGCAGAAAAAAAGCGCATGGAACTGCATCTGGTGTGAACTGACCCTTAATGATTTTTGCCTTCTCTGTGCTCCCCTGCTACAATGATTCTCTGTCAGAGCTGTGGGTCTAAACCCTGTGCAAGCTTAGGGTTGGAGCTTACACAGACTTAAAAATAAAACCTGTTCCCTGCTCTCATGTGGAAGTGTTCAGACCAGGAATCTGGTTTGTCAGACCCAAACACCGAATCCTGAAAGAAGGGAAAGAAAATAAGGAGGGAAGTATCTCACGTTCTCGCCCCTGCCTGGAAACATCAGGCATTTCTGATGGTTCAGACAGAGGAACAGAGTGGAGGTATTGTGTGCGAATGATTGGAAGGGCGTTCTAGCAAGTCCACCTGTCACTTTACCCCGAATGGACAAAGTAGCATTTCCTTGGAGCCCTGAAACTGCTTTTTACACTGAACAACAACAGGTACCTTTACCCATTGAATGCATTGTGAGCCTCAAATTCGAAAATTCTCTGATATGCAAACAGCAACCACCCTAGTGGTTACCTCCTCGTCTCCAATGGTTAGTTAGGCCTCAATCACAGAAACAGTAGATAAGGAGGGGCAGGTTAGAGCAGCTGACTATAGAAGGTGGCTGCTATTTGCATATCGCTATCAGAATTACCCAGGACATTCCCACAAGAAAGGGAATTTAGCATGCATAACATGGAAGTATCACTGTTTGTGTCTGGCCATAAGTATTGTATAAAAACACACTTAAAAAGAAACCGTGAACCTTGGGAGCTAACAATCTAGTCTTCCCTCAGGCCTTGTGTTTATGAAAGTAAAATGTGTCACACAAGGAAAAGTTGATCACATTACAGGGAAGCCGGCATGGAAGAAGAAGAAAGAGGATGGTTACTTGAGTGCCAGCAACTGAAATGGTAACTCAACCCTCGATAGACATTAGTCGTTTCAGGAAAACAGCCAAGACTTTAATCACATTTCTTTTCAAACACAGCCAGGGATTTGGAATTGCTGTTATTCCAGGAGATGACCCTAATACAGTGCTTAATCAAAGTCGTTGCCAGCGAGAGAGCATCCTGCAGGCTTTAATAAAAACCAATTTCACAAAAGTCACTATGTCAAAATCATGCTGAACCTGATTAAAAAAAATACATCTGTGGAGAAAGAGAGACCTGCGTAAAGAGTATAAAACACTTTGCATCCTTCCACGACAACAAAATAATAATAGGGAATTCTCTAATGTAAACAGGTGCATTACCAGTTCATTTGATCAGGGATTTCCTATTATGTGCGTTAATCACTTGAAATCTATTTCATCATTTTCCACAGTCTAGGAGATTTGGCATCAGCTGCAGATTGGAGTTCTTTTTAGTGCACATAGAAATTGACAGGGAAATTATCCAATGTCGGGGTCAGTATAACCAGCAAATTCAGAGGTTGCGGAATACAGCAAGGTCAACCTCAATTCTCTGTTATCAAAAAGAAGCTAATGCTAGCGGCTGGGCTGTCATTCCATGTAACACCACACTGGTCTCTTCAGAACATCAAAAGATGCTTTGTCTTGTACACAACAGTTTACTTTTTTGTATTGTTATTTTCTCACAAGGCATAGTAGAAAGATTCTTATTTTAAAATAAAATAATGGGGGATAAATCTGTGCCCGTGCCCTTGCCCTTATCATGTGCAATAAAACTTAGACTAATAGGCTAGAAAAAGCAAACGTTTGAGCACATTGTATGAACTGCAAGTAAAAATAACAGGGTTAATGTTTTAAAATGATTGTAAAGTATTTATTTATTTATTTTTAAATAACACACACATTATACTTACCTGCCCTGTGAAATGATTTTACACAGAGAAGCCTGATCCTCCTCTTCTGGGGTTCCCCGCTGTCTCTTTTGACTCCTCCTACCCTTGAGTACCCCTCCAGCAAGCCGCTTGCTAGGGGAGGTACTTGTGTGGCTCGGCTCTGCCCCCAGCTCCCTTGTCAATGGATTTTATTGACAGCAGCAGGAACCAAAGGCTCCCACTGTTCTCACTGTGTCCAGTGAGGAGAAAGTGCAGGACCGCTGCTCTTGGGCACAGTGCTGGACCGAGATCGGGCTCAGATAAGTATTTAGAGTGGGCAGAGATACACTTAAAAAAAAAAGATTTTTACCCTAATGCAAAGAATTCATTAAAGGTAAAAATAAATATTTAGCCTTTACAATCACTTTAATAACTTTACGAAAAAATTTTTTTTTTAAATCAGGTATTATACACTGCAAAGATTGCAGCAAATATTGTTATTGCTGTTAAAACATGAGTTGCCCTCACTTCCTGCAGTCCCTTCCTACTTCCTGAGTGCAAAGAGGTAGGGACCGCCCGCTATGATCACATAGAATAATAAAAAACCCCTATACTGTTATGATTACATAGTAGCTATATTTGAATCTTTTTACAGTATTATAAAATGATACCTAGCTATGAACTAAAACTGAAAATTATAATATAAATATATTTATATATTTATTGTGGTAGTGTGGAACCCCACCAGGGTATGGACGCATGATTCTCAACCAGGCAGGTTGAGGGGCTCCAGGGGCTTTGCTTATTTTGGAGGAAACTGGCTTTTCAGTTTCCTCATTTTTTAGGAAAGTCCACTTTGGAAAATGGAGCCCTGGGATTTCTTACGGATCTGGGTGGGATGAAATCCCCAGTCCTGGGTCCTGATTTTGCGATCTACCAGCACACTGACTGGTCAGGTGTGTGCTGGGCTATTTGTAGACACGTGACCATGGTTCTGGGCTCCACCCTCCCGAGGAGTCCAGGCTTGCAAGGGAGAAGCCAGAGAGTGCAGGTGTGCACTGGAGAAGCCAGAGAGTGCGGGTCTGCACTGTGAAAGCCGGAGACCCAAGCCTCAGGGCACTTACAGGAGTCAGGAGGGCTCCATGTGGGAGCCTGAGCAGTGGTGCTGCAGCTAAAGACAGCCAGGTGGCTTGGTATTTTGTTTGCAATGTTGCATGTGTAAGCCTGGAGGCTGAATATATGGTTATTTGGTGCTGATGGTGAAAACCCCCTGCGAGGGAAGCCCTTAGCTTTAATTTCTGGAACTTTGATCTTTCTTTAATAAAAGTGGGCAAAAACCAGCCCTTAAAAGGAAGGAAAAGCGAGTTGCGGTGTCCTTAAAGTGGAGTTCCGCCCACTTTTACAACTCTTCAGCATCCCTCACTAAACTGTGCACTGTAAACAAATTGGATATTTTTAAATTTTTTTTCTCAACACCTACTGTATATCTGCTGTATTCATTTTTCACTTCCTCCTCCCTGGCCGCGGCCCATCGCATCATTAACTGTTTGCAATGCCTTCTGGGAAGGGGCGGCAACTTCCTCTGAAACTGCCGTTGCTATGGAAACCTAACTTGAAACCTATTACACTGCTTGTGCTGCACTGAGCATGTGCAAGATCTGCAAGAGATCCAGTAAGAAATAGTCTGGCTTCAGATGCCCACACTTAAGATGGCCACGGTCTGCTGTAAGTTTATAAAATAACAAACTACTGCTATAAAACTAACAAAACAGACCTTAGTTTACAAACTAACTTTACTAGAATACATTAAGCTTGTGTATTATAGGGGTATTTTTATTTAAAAAGTGTAATTTCGGCCGGAAGACCACTTTAACAGCTTGCCAACCGGCTCACGACGATATACGTTGGCAGAAGGGCACGTACAGGCAGATTAACGTACCTGTACGTTGCCCTTTAAGAAGTGGTTTGCGCGTGCGCCGCGGCCTCCATGAGCGTGATCGCGGGTCCCGGGGACTCTATGTCCACGGGGGAACCCGCGATCGTCTCTCGGAGAGGAAGAATGGGGAAATGCTGATGTAAACAAGCATTTCCCCATTCTGCCTAATGACACTGATCACAGCTCCCTGTAATCGGGAGCGGTGATCAGTGTGGTGTCACACACAGCTCCCCCCCCCCCCCCCCCACAGTTAGAATCACAGTTGTGTTCTTAAGTTTATACACCCTTGGCCATTTTTCAGAGAATATGAAGAACACAAAAAAAAATTCTTTCACTCATGGTTAGTGTTTGGCTGAAGCCATTTCTTATCAATCAACTGTGTTTACTCTTTTTAAATCATAATGGCAACAGAAACTACCCAAAGGATCAAAAGTTTACATACCTTAGAGATTTTAGCATGATAACATGCACACAAGTTGACACAAAAGGGTTTGAATGGCTATTAAAGGTAACCATCCTCACCTGTAATCGGTTTGCTTGTAATTAGTGTGTAATTAGTGTGTGTGTATAAAAGGTCAATGCGTTTCTGGACTCCTGACAGACCCTTGCATCTTTCATCCAGTGCTGCACTGATGTTTCTGGATTCTGAGTCATGGGGAAAGCAAAAGAATTGTCAAAGGATCTGCAGGAAAAGGTAGTTGAACAGTATAAAACAGGAAAGGGATAGAAAAAGATACCCAAGGAATTGAGAATGACAATCAGCAGTGTTCAAACTGTAATCAAGAAGTGGAAAATGAGGGGTTCTGTTGAAACCAAACCACGGTCAGGTAGACCAACTAAGATTTCAGCCACAACTGCCAGCAAAACTATTCAGGATGCAAAGAAAAACCAACAAACAACTTCAGGTGAAATACAGGACTCTCTGAAAACATGTGGTGTGGCTGTTTCAAGATGCACAATAAGGAGGCACTTGAAGAAAGATAGGCTGCATGGCCAAGTTGCCAGAAGAAAGCCATTACTACGCAAATGCCACAAAGTATCACGCTTACAATATGCCAAACAGCACAGAGACAAGCCTCAAACCTTCTGGCACAAGGTCATTTGAAGTGATGAGACCAAAATGTAGCTTTTTGGCCACAACCATAAACACTACATTTGGAGAGGAGTCAACAAGGCTTATGATGAAAGGTACGGAGGTGGATCGCTGACGTTTTGGGGATGTGTAAGCTACAAAGGCACAGGAAATTTGGTCAAAATTGTTGGCAAGATGAATGCAGTATGTAATCAAAAAATACTGCAGGAACATTTGCATTCATCAGCAAGGAAGCTGCGCATGGGACGTACTTGGACATTCCAACATGACAATGATCCAAAACACAAGGCCAAGTCGACCTGTCATTGGCTACAGCAGAATAAAGTGAAGGTTCTGGAGTGGCCATCTCAGTCTCCTGACCTCAAGATCATTGAGCCACTCTGGGGAGACCTCAACGTGCACTTCATGCAAGACAGCCCAAGAATTTACAGGAGCTGGAGGCTTTTTGCCAAGAGGAATGGGCAGCTTAACCATCTGAGAAGATAAAGAGCCTCATTTACAAACACCACAAAAGACTTCAAGCTGTCATTGATGTTAAAGGGGGCAATACCGGGTATTAAGAACTGGGGTATGTAAACTTTTGATCAGGGTCATTTGGGTAGTTTCTGTTGCCATTATAATTTAAAAAAAAGAGTAAACACAGTTGATTGATAATAATTGGCTTTAGCCAAACACTAACCATGAGTGAAAAAGTTTTTGTGTTATCATTCATATTCTCTGAAAAATGGCAAAGAAATCATAAATTCTGCCAGGGCGTGTAAGCTTATAAGCACAACTGTATATCTATATATACACACATACACACACACATACATACATATACACTGCTCAAAATAATTTAAGGAACACTTTCGAAAACACATCAGATCTCAACGGGGAAAAATATCATGTTGGATATCTATAATGATATGGACTGGATAATGTGTTAGGAACTAAAGGATGCCACATTGTTTTATGGAAATGAAAACTATCAACCTACAGAGGGTCGAATTCAAAGACACCCCAAAAATACTCTTTTCTATTGCTTTTCACTAGTTTTGCATTTGGCTAGGATCTGTGTCACTACTGGTAGCATGAGGCGAAAACTGGACCATATAGAGTTTGCACAGGCAGTCCAACTCCTCCAGGATGGCACATTAATATGTGCCATTGCCAGAAGGTTTGCTGTGTCTCCCAGCACAGTCTCAAGAGCATGGAGGGGATTCCAGGAGACAGGCAGTTACTCTAGGATACTTAGACAGTGCCGTAGAAGGTCCTTAACCCATCAGAAGGACTGGTATGTGCTCATTTGTGCAAGAAGGAACAAGATGAGCACTGCCAGATCCCTACAAAATGACCTCCAGCAGGCCACTGGTGTGAACGTCTCTGACCAAACAATCAGAAACAGACTTCATGAGGGTGGCCTGAGGGCCCAACATCCTCTAGTGGACCCTGTGCTCACTGCCCGACACCGTGGAGCTCGATTGGCATTTGCCATTGAACACCAGGACTGGCAGGTCCGTCACTGGTGCTCTGTGCTTTTCACAGGTGAGAGCAGGTTCACCCTGAGCACATGTGACAGACGTGAAAGGGTCTAGGGAAGCCATGGAGAACGTTATCCTGCCTGTTATCAGCATGACCGGTTTGGAGGTGGGTTAGTGATAGTCTGGGGAGTCATATCCATGGAGGGACACACAGACCTCTGCAGGCTAGACAGTAGCACCCTGACTGCCATTAGGTATCGGGATGAAATACGTGGATCCATTGTCTGACTCTACGCTGGTACTGGGTTCCTCATGGTGCACGACAATGCACGGCAGTTACTGGAGGATAAAGGAATTGATACCATTGAACTGGCCTCACGCTCGCCTGACCTAAATCCAATAGAACATCTCTGGTAATTTTATGTTTCAGTCCATCCGACGCCACCAGGTTGCACCTCAGTCTGTTCAGGAGCTCAGTGATGCCCTGGTCCAGATCTGGGAGGAAATACCCCAGAGCACCATCCATCGTCTCATTAGGAGCATGCCCCAACATTTTCAGTCACGCATACGAGCACATGTGGGCCATATAAACTACTGAGTACCATTTTGAGTTGCTGCAATAAACTTCAGCAAAATGGACTAGCCTGCTGCATCATTTTTTTACTTTGAATTTTGGGGTGTCTTTGAATTCAGCCCTTGGTAGGTTGATAGTTTTCATTTCCATCTAACAATGTGGCATCCTTTCGTACCTAACACATTACACCCAGGCCATATTAGTATAGTATACAACATTACATTTTTCCCCATTGAGATCTGATGTGTTTTCAGTGTTCCCTTAATTTTTTTAAGCAGTGTGTGTATACGTATACACACATGTATGTATATATATATATATATATATATATATATATATATATACACACACACACACATACACACTATACACCAATCAGTCATAACATTGTGAGTACTGACAGCTTAAGTCAACAACATAGATTATCTTGTTACAATGGCATTTGAGAGTGGGTGGGATACATTAGGCAGCAAGTGAACATGTCCCTGAATTTGATGTGTTGAAAGCAGAAAAAAATGAGCATCACAGTTTGTGTATGGAGCTGTGTAGCTGCTGACCCACGTGCACAGCCAAAAGAACCTACAAAAAAGGCATATGGGCATCAGAACTGGACCACAGAGCAATGGAAGAACGTGGCCTGGTTTGACCAATCACATTTACTTTTACAGCAGGTGCATGTTGCTTACTTTGGGAAAAGATGGCACCACGATGTAGTATGACAAGAAAGAAAGCCGGTGGAGGCAGCGTGATGCTTTGGGCATTGTTCTGCTGGGAAACCTTGGGTCCTGCCATTCATGTGGATGCTACATAACAAGTACCACCTACCTAAACCGGTGCGATTCAGGTGCAAACTGATATGTGAACCCAGCCTAATACATGGCTAGGCGGTTTGCGTCTGATCTTTAAAAAACAAACTTTTTGTATTTTCTTTCATTTTGTACGAAAATCGAACGGAAATTCTTTGGACGGAAATGTTCGCCTGATTTTCTTATAATGTGTACGAGCCTTAAGTGATGCCTAGTTTTGTTGGGGAACGCATTAGGGGACACTTGGTAATGCTAGCTATACACCTATTGAAAAATCGTTCGAACGAGTTTTCGAAAAATGACCACATGGTCGTGAGAGCATACGATTTTGCCATTGTGTAATGACCGAAATTTGATCGATAAATCGTTCAACTTCATTCGTTTTGTTACAAAAGCCCAGTGCAAACTGTTCGGGCGAGAAACACATTAACCTTTCAAGTTATCGTTCGGCCGAAGTTTTCCAAACTTATCCTTCGATTTTTTGGCTCAAAAACGTCACAACCGATTTTTGATTCGTGCCCATTAACTAGATGATAAACGAACGAATGTCCAAATGACAGATTTTCAAACTATTTTTCATCTAGTGTATGGCCACCCTAAGTCAAGAAATGAACCAAGTTTAGTTAAGAGTTCAGGTGAGCAGATGTTTATTCCCTTAGGCCTCGTTCACACGAGGCGGACTCCACGGAGCCTGCCTCGGTCCGCCGGCTCAGCAGGAGATCTTCCTATTCAAGAGGTGTGAGTATACTGATAAATTCGGGTTTAGTCTGCTCCTGCAGCCAGAGTAAGAGCTTGGGCTTGACTGGCCAGGACGCGTCTACGCTGCTCCAGATAGGAGCCTGTTTGCGCTCCATCCCATCTGCCTACTCTATGAGGATGTCTGGTAAGCAGAATATCCCCTAGGTTCGCTGGTGTAATCCTATCCTATTTACACGTTGGGTTGTGTGACACTTTGCCTATTTGAATTTGTCATCTGGTAAGCAGCTTGTGCATGCGATGTGCTATCTGTAAAGGGTTCTGCTTTTTTCTTTTTTTCACGTTTATTTTTGTAAATTTTTTCTTTTGCATATGTTTATTTTTGGGTGATTTGGTACAGTCTTACCATTACCTGAATCTGTAAATAGATATTGGGGGTTGCAAATTCCATTTACCTATTTCACTTTTTTGCATGATTGCATGACACTCAATTACCATCCCTAGTTGCTGCGTCAACTTTGGATGATATATGATACACATGATTAGTTTTCTGTTGAGTGTTGCACTTTCTTTCACATTTTGAGTGTTTTTATAAATATCAGTATTACGCTATGTTTGTGTTATATATTTTTGGATAAATACCTTTATGGACTGGACATATGAGACGAGTGTGATCATCCTGATTCGGCTAGATCATCTGTTTAAAGGCCCAGGCTGGGTTTAAGCCATCTGTTCCTATTTGGCTTACGTCTGGTAAGCGCAACATTTTGGTGTTCTCCAGTTCCACTGTCGTTTATCATTTTATCACATTGGATGAACTTTCATGTTATTCACGTATAACAGCTCCACTTCCCTCATTTGTTGTGGACATTTATATGGGATTGCACGGATTATACTAAGATTACACATTTTTAGCAATCCATTATTATCTTAGCGCGGTTTTTGTTTATTATCAGCGGGAGATCAGTCCGTTGATCTCCGCTGAGCCGGCGGATGACAGGTCCTTCTCTGCTCACTGAGCGGGGAGGGGCTTGTCAGGCGCCACTGCTGCCTATGGAGGGATCGGATGAAAACGGACAGCATGTCCATTTTCGTCAGATCTCACCCGATCCGCCAGTGACGGATCTGGACGTAGGGCCATCCGTCTGCTTTTAGCGGATCGGACGGGGTCGGATGTCAGTGGACATGTCTCCGCTGACATCCGTCGCTCCATAGGCAAACATGGAGCGCCCGTTCAGGTCCACTGTCAAAACTGACAGGCGGACCTGAACGGTCCGATTGTGTGAAAGGGGCCTTAAGCCTTTGACTTACTGTACAAAGCCCTCTAGAATGTAAACTTAAAAAAAAAAATGCAGGGCAAACCTTCTCCCCATTTTATTACACAAAAGCAGAGTTACCATTTAATAAGTAACAGCAAAGGTGGCCAATTAGTAATGGCCTCATCACAAACCACTGCCATATGTGGTCAATCAAAAGCAAGCTGGACCTGAATTTCCCTATCGGGTGCTGCCCGCCCTGCTACAAAACTCCTCCAGTATAAACAGTCTGGCATCATTTCTGACACCTACTAAGACAGATTCATGTACCTGTTGTGGAGAGGTACATGAATCTGTCCCAAACACTGACAATTTCCATGCTGAGGTGCGAGAAAAACACGTATGTATCCTGTGCAGCAAAACACTCATACCTGCCTGGAAATGAAAACTGAGCAGCTCATGTACAGTAAATGAAAACTGAGCAGCTCATGTACAGTTCAGTGTACATTCTTGGCATGTCTTGGTGCCAGGATGAATTAACTTCTGTGCTCACGTGTGGGAGTTATGAGATCTGGGCCTTGCCAATCAAGATGGCTGAACAAGTTGAACTTGGAAGAATACCACTGAGGATATCAGGACCAGCAGGAGAGCTCACAAATGTTGCATCACTGGAGAAGAGCTGAGTATTTGCCACTTTAATTCTGCTTTAACTTACAATTGCAGAATGTTTGCAAAAAAATTATAATAATAATCCTGCTTTAAGATTATCCTGTAATTACAGTTTAGATTAGTGGTAGAAAAATAAAAGGATAACTGCTTACTTAATTCATGGCAACATTTACACTGAGTTTTTATACAGTGTGTCTGTTTTGAGAAATTAGAATCTGCAGGAAGAACACTGAATCTGCATTATCGGCTCGCTGCTTTCTACTAATATGTCCTGTGCAGATTGATAGATCCAGAGAACAAAGCAGACTGCAAAATTATTGAAAGTTTAAATTGGAATGACTTGCATGCTGACTATGCAATTCTGCCAGTTTCCATCGTCAAGGAGTCTCATCTATGGATTAAAGGGCTGTGATAAGAGTAGTTGGGATTTTTCACAAGCTACTGTGGAAATCAAAGTTAAGAAAAACATGTCATACGTACATACACATAAATAAAACCTATTCAGCATCACATACACATACTGAATTTGTAAAAGAGCTGTCATCAGTATACATAGTGAAGAAAACAAAAGCTGACCTTTAAATAATGAAAAGCGTACCCGCTAAACCTGAGAAATGTGAATTGAAAGACATGTTTAAAAAAAAAAAAAAAAAACACACCTCTTTTTGCAGCACGCCACATTGCATGTTTCATTTAGGGGAAGATTTAATTGCACTGCCAAGAGAAACCTTGAAAAAGATCACATAGACGTGTAGACGTGTTCCTCATAAAAATCTTACTCAACAGCGGCTTCTCTGTACCTTCTACACAAATTTTAATGGCTCTTGAATGTGTCACTTTCACTTTGAAATGTCTCTCTAGCACCATACAGTAACACTGACAGCTGATAAAACCACCAGGGAACAAGCTGAGAATGTAGTAAGAATTCTGCATACAGATATGGTCACATGTGCCAGTAAATGTGCAATTCTAGGTAGTCCATAATGCTGCATTTTTTTTAGTTTTTAATTTTTATGGTATGTACTACTAAGAAAGATGTGCAGACTTGCAAAAATTCAATACTGTTTGAAGGATGTCTTTAAATCACTAGGTAGGAAATTGTTTCAAATTTAGCTGTGGCCAGACCAAGACTGATGAATTTAAATAAAAAACATATACATAAGGGACGAATTATGCTCTCTGTAAGGCATCATGGGTGGAAGAAAAGAGAATTGCTTGAATCCCCATCAATGCAGTCAGTCCACAGCGCTATTGTGTTCTGCCGGTGGCGAGCCCACCCTGCTGGCAGAACTTAATGCTTAGTGTTGTCGGTTATAGCCGGTGGCACCAATTATTCAGGAAAAATCTGACGTGCTGGTTGTTCATTAGATCAACTTGCCCATACATGGGTATACATTTATCTGGTCCCTGTTGAACCAGCCAAATTTTGATCCATGTATGGCAAGCTTAAAGTGATTGTAAAGTCTCCTTATTTTTTTTTTTAAACAACAAACATGTTATATTTAACTTGCTCTGTGCAGTTGTTTTTTGCACAGAGCCACCCCAGATCCTCCGCTTCTCAGGTCCCTAGTCGGCGCTCCTGGCCCCTCCCTCCTGTCGAGTGCCCCCAAAGCAAGCAGCTTGCTATAGGGACACCTGAGCTGAGCTGCAGCTCCATGTGTCCATTCAGACACAGCGCCCAGTTTGGCCCCGTCCCATCTCTTTCCCGGTTGGTTAACTGAATTTTATTGACAGCAGCAGGAGCCAATGGCACCGCTGCTGTGTCTCAGCCAATCAGGAGGGAGAGTCCCGGATGGCCAAGGGATTCGTGCACATCGCTGGATTGAGATGGGGCTCAGGCAAGTATTAGAGGGGCTGAGGGAGCTGCTGCACACAGAAGGTTTTTTATCTTAATGAATAGAATGCACTAAGATAAAAAACCTTCTGCCTTTACAACCCCTTTAGTGTTCACCATATACTGTTCATCAGGTACTTGCAGAGCCATGCAGCTCAACGCCATACACGCGCGATATATCCTGCATGTGTGGAGCTATACAGGGAACCAACGCAAAAACGCTGCCAGGCAGTTGAGACTCGAAGCTCTGCGGCATATCTGCCTTCATGCAAAATTTAGAAGAGAGGGGTAGGGGGTCCTAGACATCACTTTCACCTAGGTGTGAAATGCAAAGTGCTTAAAGAGAGGGGGAAGAGAGATAGAAGGAAGGGCATGAGTACATAATATTTAGGTTGAAGGTCCACATTAAGCTCTCCACACACATTACAATCTGACTGTACAAACTCTGTAAGCTCTATCAACAACTATGTAGAGTCAAGGGCCCATCCGATTATCTGCAAATTGATTGGATAATTCAGGTAGGTCCTCATATTCCATAGTTTTGGTAGATCTAAAGTCAAATTGTAATGTGCACGTTCAACCTTAACTTATCTATCCAATCAATATGTATCCAATGCGACAGGCCCTTCCACCACTTAGTTGTCAGTAGATCTAAGCCCTGGTTCACATTGGTATGATTTGACATGCGATTGGTAAGATTTTGACACGCATGTCAAATCGGCTGCAATTGCCGGCAATAGCACCGTCCTAATTGGTGCGACGCTGCATTTGCGGCGCCGCTCCTATTTCAAAAAGTCGTTTCTGTACTACTTTTTGCGTTTTCGGACTGTGGTTTACATTGACATCTGTGCAGACACCTACACAGATGTCTCTGAAATTGCGGCCGAAATCGGGACAGACATGCGGGAGTGAAATCGTGCGAGTTCAGCTGAACTCGCATGGCTTCATTCCCGAAGCTTGGTGTGAACCTGGGTTAAAGCAGATTGTATAATCAGATTGTGCAACATATGGCGAGTATTACACCTGACTTCCTCCTCCACTTTTCAGATGACCAGATGTAAAGCTGGGTCAGTATTTTTTCTAATTTGTTCAATAAGGTAAACAGCTACTTGCAAATTGAAGTAACCAACATGAATAAATAAGAAATATCCTTTAACTAATCATAGGAAAGTGTACATTTTCAAGCCAGAGGGGTTGATTTACTAAAACTGGAGAGTGCAAAATTTAATGAAGCTCTGCATAGAAACCAATTAGCTTTCAGGTTATTTTGTCAAAGCTTAATTGAACAAGCTAAAGTTAGAAGCTCATTGGCCAACATCCACAGCGGCACCAGATTTTAATAAATCAACCCCACAGTTTTTACTGGTGCAAGGTTAAATTTTATTGATGACAGTTTTGCTACAAAAGTATAAACTAACTACAAAAAGCACTGTTTAAAGGCATAATTCAACTTTACCAAAAAATGTGGATAAGGGGAGTCTGCAGATAAAAACAAACTGTGCAGCTTCGACTAAATTTGAATAATGCCCTTGTATGCCATTTAGCCCGACTGAAAAACTCCCAGAGATCACATCATTTCTTGCCTTGTTAACAGGACTTTGCGAATAAATTTCTAGCTTTTACTGTTCACATCCACCATCACAGAAGAGAGCGCTTTCTCAGATTCAAACCCCCTCACATGTGCATTCTCTCCCTGATGCAGCAGCTCTGAGTTCAGCCTTGTAGAGCTTGCTCCTGTGATGTGGAGGTAAACAGTAACAGCTAGGAGTCTCTTAGCAATGTCCTAGCAACAAGGCAGGACGGGGTGATGCCATCTCTGTGCATTTTTCAGTCAGGCTTCGGGAGGTATGTAAAATGGCCTACACCCATAGCAAGGGCATTATTCAACTTTGGTCAAAGCTGCATAGTTTGTTTTTATGTATAGGCACCCCTTATCGAGAGTTTTTAGTAAAGTTGATAATACCTTTAAACATCAATTAAAAACTAAACAAAATAATGACTTTAACGGTATCACACAAATTCGAAAACAGACAATTTTTTTTTTTACAAATGTTCAAGTTATATTAAAATTGATAGAAATACATGCATTATACAGTCTCAAATGATTTCCATGTCTCATCATGTTTAACTTATCGTCCAAGACCCCTTAAGGTGCAGAGTTGCTTGCTAGCAACCTTTGTAATATACAAAAAGTTGGACTAAACCAAAAGACAAAACTTTAATAAACATTTTTAAGAGTATTAAATAATGAAGCACTGCTCATTCCACTGCTGTATTCCTTTTTTCTAAATTAATATGGACTTTGCAATAAACAAAAGTCCTCCTGGCTTGCTCAGGCCTCTGGCCAATGCCCAATATGTGTTACAGATGCTCCTTTCATATGAGCCTTGACTAACTATGTAACTATATAAGTCGGTGATCACTGGCATTACTAGAAAGAAAAAGATATTCCATAGTTTGTAGACGCTATAACTTTTGCGCAAACCAAGCGACATTGAAAAATGAAAAGATACATTTTATAACCAGGCATTCATTTGCAATGTTCTTAAAGTCATAATAGTTGCTTCACAGGGGAAAAGATGTCGGGAAGTAAGCAGGAAGGTGTCAAGTCAAACCACTGACTCTGACAAGTAATTATGGTTTAATACTCTTAATTGCACCCACTGGGTATCAGGCACAATTAAAAGGTGATTGAACATGCATTAAAGCCAACTTTTTTCTTGACTTGTGCTCTTCTTCTGCTCATATCCAAGACACATATAATCAATTTTTCATTCTTGTCCAATCACTTCCGTACCTGACAGTAGCTGCTAATGAGAGTTTGGAGACCCACCACACCTCCAGAAAAAGGAAGGAAATAAATATTTTATATGTACTTAATATGCAAAACCAAGTACCTCTGCTAAATAATTCCATAATACAGACTTCCCTGTGCACTGACATATCTTTCTCATTTATACCTGGCTCTATCATTAATTATACAATACAGTTTTTTTTTTCTTTTTAGAATTACAAGAATCTGAAGTGCAGAATGCATTGTCTGGGTTAAAGTGGTTCTAAAGCCTTAAGCCCGGGTTCACACCTATGCGAATTAGATGCGGCTTACACCGCATCTAATTCGCAGGACATTTTAAAATACATTCATATGAATGCATCTGGTTCACATATGTGCGTTGCATTCGCACTGCGCATTGCACAAAAAACGTGTGCGTTTTTTGGGCATTGCGGTGCGAACTACAAGCCTATTATCTCCTATGGGAATGCATCTGATTCGCAGATGCATTGCGTTCTGAACAAGGAATTTCTACTTCTCCTCACTACACCTCCCCCTCTCCCCCCCTCCTCCCTCCCCCTCTCCCTGCTCTCTAATCCTGAGCAAAAATGCAATGAATCCTTTGAACAGGAGATTTTTATCTCACCAGTGAAACCTGAGCTTCAATTCGCACCGCACAAGTGTGAAACAGGGCTAAAGGTTTTTTTTTAACCCTAATGCATTCTATACATTAAGATAAAAAACCTTATGTGCTTCAGGCTCCCAATTCTTACCTGAGCCTAAACCCATCCAGTGATGTGCACGACAGCAGCAGCTCTCGCGTCTATCTCCCTCCTCATTGGGCAGATTGATAGCAGCAGCAAACATTGGCTCCCCCTAACTGTCAGTGGGGGGGGGGGTTGGTGGCTTTCCATGGAGGCAAAAGCCAAAGAGGAGGGTCCTGGAGCACAGGTGGGGGACCCCAGAAAAGGAGGGTCGTGGCTACTCTGTGCAAATCCATTGCACAAAGCAGGTAAGTATGACATAATAAAATAAAGTGCAGCGCTTATAGTGAAAACAATATATGATCAATACATTATATGCATCAAAAACAAAGTCCATAAAGTTTCAGTCCAAATCCACCAAAAAAACTTTCACAGACGAGACAGTTTAATCTCCATTCAAATACACATTTCTGTGAAATATGTGTATACAAACATGTAGATGAACTTGGACTTCCACCAAGTAAAGACAAATCACTATTCCTGTGATTCCATCATCTATGCCCTCACCAAAGGTACATGATGACCATGCTGACTAGAGCTGCACGATTCTGGCCAAAATAAGAATCACAATTTTTTGCTTAGAATAAAAAGATCACGATTCTCACAACGTAAAATCTTCCACATTATACAAAAAAAATGGGCTAACTTTACTGGTTAGATTTTTTTTTTAATTCATTAAAGTAATTTTTTCCAAAAAAATTGCATTTGAAAGACCTCTGCGCAAATACAGTGTGACATAAAATATTGCAACAACCACCATTTTATTCTCTAGGGTGTCTACTAAAAAATATATATGTTTTGGGGTTCTAAGTAATTTTCTAGCAAAAAAAAAAAGATTTTAACTTGAAACAAATATCAGAAAAAGGATTAGTGTTTAAGTGGTTAAGCGTTTTCACTTGCACAGGAAGTCTATTCCATTGACAGATTATTACAATGTTTATACTTAAGTTCAACTGATAAAGAATGTTTTGTTTCTTGGCAGACTGCCCGGTTTTTCTCTTCCTTTCTTTTGAGGGCTGTGGCTTCAGAAGAGCAGAGAATTCTTTGCATAGAAAGAATTGTGAAACACTTTAGTCAACATTGCGATAACGATTCTTGACAATTAACCACTTGCCGACCGCCTCACGCTGATATACGTCAGCAGAATGGCATGGGCAGGCAGAATCACGTACCCATACGTGATCTGCCTCCCGCGGGTGGGGGGTCCAATCGGACCCCCCCGGGTGCCAGAGGCGGTCGGCTTTGGTCTGGGAGCGTTCAGAGATGAGGGGGAGGCCATCCATTCGTGGCCCCCCCCCTCGCGATCGCTCCCAGCCAATGAGGATCCTCCCCTGCCTGTGTGTAGTACACACAGGCAGAGGATGTGATGTCATCTCTCCTCGGCTCGGCAGTTTCCGTTCCGGCGCCGAGGAGAGAAGACATCTGAGTGAGTGCACAAACACACACACACACAGTAGAACATGCCAGGCACACTTTACACCCCCGATCCCCCCCCATCACCCCTCCCCCCGTCACACTGACACCAAGCAGTTTTTTTTTTTTCTGATTACTGCATGGTGTCAGTTTGTGACAGTTAGAAGTGGTAGGGCAGTTAGTGTTAGCCCCCTGTAGGTCTAGGGTACCCCCCTAACCCCCCCTAATAAAGTTTTAACCCCTTGATCACCCCCCGTCGCCAGTGTCACTAAGCGATCATTTTTCTGATCGCTGTATTAGTGTCGCTGGTGACGCTAGTTAGGGACGTAAATATTTAGGTTCGCCGTCAGCGTTTTATAGCGACAGGACCCCCATATACTACATAATAAATGTTTTAACCCCTTGATTGCCCCCTAGTTAACCCTTTCACCACTGATCACCGTATAACTGTTACGGGTGACGCTGGTTAGTTCGTTTATTTTTTATAGTGTCAGGGCACCCGCTGTTTATTACCGAATAAAGGTTTAGCCCCCTGATCGCCCGGCAGTGATATGCGTCGCCCCAGGCAGCGTCAGATTAGCGTCAGTACCGCTAACACCCACCCACGCAGCATACGCCTCCCTTAGTGGTATAGTATCTGAACGGATCAATATCTGATCCGATCAGATCTATACTAGCGTCCCCAGCAGTTTAGGGTTCCCAAAAACGCAGTGTTGCGGGATCAGCCCAGATACCTGCTAGCACCTGCGTTTTTCCCCTCCGCCCGGCCCAGCCCAGCCCACCCAAGTGCAGTATCGATCGATCACTGTTACTTACAAAACACTAAATGCATAACTGCAGCGTTCGCAGAGTCAGGCCTGATCCCTGCGATCGCTAACAGTTTTTTTGGTAGCGTTTTGGTGAACTGGCAAGCACCAGCCCCAAGCAGCATCAGGTTAGCGCCAGTAGCGCTAACACCCACGCACGCACCGTACACCTCCCTTAGTGGTATAGTATCTGAAAGTATCAATATCTGATCCAATCAGATCTATACTAGCGTCCCCAGCAGTTTAGGGTTCCCCAAAAAGCAGTGTTAGCGGGATCAGCCCAGATACCTGCTAGCACCTGCGTTTTGCCCCTCCGCCCGGCTCAGCCAAGTGCAGTATCCATCGATCACTGACACTTACAAAACACTAAACGCATAACTGCAGCGTTCGCAGAGTCAGGCCTGATCCCTGCAATCGCTAACAGTTTTTTTGGTAGCGTTTTGGTGAACTGGCAAGCACCAGCGGCCTAGTACACCCCGGTCATAGTCAAACCAGCACTGCAGTAACACGTGGTGACGTGGCGAGTCCCATGAGTGCAGTTCAAGCTGGTGAGGTGGCAAGCACAAGTAGTGTCCCGCTGCCACCAAGAAGAAGACAAACACAGGCCCGTCGTGCCCATAGTGCCCTTCCTGCTGCATTCGCCAATCCTAATTGGGAACCCACCACTTCTGCAGCGCCCGTACTTCCCCCATTCACATCCCCAACCAAATGCAGTCGGCTGCATGAGAGGCATTTTCTTTATGTCCTCCCGAGTACCCCTACCCAACGAACCCCCCCAAAAAAGATGTTGTGTCTGCAGCAAGCGCGGATATAGGCGTGACACCCGCTATTATTGTCCCTCCTGTCCTGACAATCCTGGTCTTTGTATTGGTGAATGTTTTGAACGCTACCATACGCTAGTTGAGTATTAGCGTAGGGTACAGCATTCCACAGACTAGGCGCCATTTCACAGGGTCTCCCAAGATGCCATCGCATTTTGAGAGACCCGAACCTGGAACCGGTTACAGTTATAAAAATAACAGTTACAAAAAAAAGTGTAAAAAAAAAAAAAAAAAAACACAAACAAAAATATAAAATAAAAAAAAATAGTTGTTTTATTGTTCTCTATTCTCTCTCTATTGTTCTGCTCTTTGTTACTGTATTCTATTCTTCAATGTTTTATTGTTATTATGTTTTATCATGTTTGCTTTTCAGGTATGCAATTTTTTATACTTTACCGTTTACTGTGCTTTGTTAACCATTTTTTTGTCTTCAGGTACGCCATTCACGACTTTGAGTGGTTATACCAGAATGAAGCCTGCAGGTTTAGGTATCATCTTGGTATCATTCTTTTCAGCCAGCGGTCGGCTTTCATGTAAAAGCAATCCTAGCAGCTAATTAGCCTCTAGACTGCTTTTACAAGCACTGGGAGGGAATGCCCCCCCACCATCTTCCGTGTTTTTCTCTGGCTCTCCTGTCTCAACAGGGAACCTGAGAATGCAGTCGGTGATTCAGCCAGCTGACCATAGAGCTGATCAGAGACCAGAGTGGCTCCAAACATCTCTATGGCCTAAGAAACCAGAAGCTACGAGCATTTTATGACTTCGATTTCGCCGGATGTAAACAGCGCCATTGGGGAAGCATTTTATCACAACGATCTTGGTGTGGTCAGATGCTTTGAGGGCAGAGGAGAAATCTGGGGTCTAATAGACCCCAGTTTTTTCAAAAAAAGAGTACCTGTCACTACCTATTGCTATCATAGGGGATATTTACATTCCCTGAGATAACAATAAAAATGATTTTAAAAAAAAAAAAAAATGAAAGGAACAGTTTAAAAATAAGATAAAAAAAAAAAAAAGAAAAAAAAAAAGCACCCCTGTCCCCCCTGCTCTCGCGCTAAGGCGAACGCAAGCGTCGGTCTGGCGTCAAATGTAAACAGCAATTGCACCATGCATGTGAGGTATCACCGCGAAGGTCAGATCGAGGGCAGTAATTTTAGCAGTAGACCTCCTCTGTAAATCTAAAGTGGTAACCTGTAAAGGCTTTTAAAAATGTATTAATTTTGTTGCCACTGCATATTTGTGTGCAATTTTAAAGGATGTCATATTTGGTATCCATGTACTCGGCCTAAGATCATCTTTTTTATTCCATCAAACATTTGGGCAATATAGTGTGTTTTAGTGCATTAAAATTTTAAAAAGTGTGTTTTTTCCCCAAAAAATGCGTTTGAAAAATCGCTGCGCAAATACTGTGTGAAGAAAAAAAAAATGAAACACCCACCATTTTAATGTGTAGGGCATTTGCTTTAAAAAAATATATAATGTTTGGGGGTTCAAAGTAATTTTCTTGCAAAAAAAAATAATTTTTTCATGTAATCAAAAAGTGTCAGAAAGGGTTTTGTCTTCAAGTGGTTAGAATAGTGGGTGATGTGTGACATAAGCTTCTAAATGTTGTGCATAAAATGCCAGGACAGTTCAAAACCCCCCCAAATGACCCCATTTTGGAAAGTAGACACCCCAAGCTATTTGCTGAGAGGCAAGTCGAGTCCATGGAATATTTTATATTGTGACACACGTTGCGGGAAAGAGACAATTTATTTATTTTTTTTTTGCACAAAGTTGTCACTAAATGATATATTGCTCAAACATGCCATGGGAATATGTGAAATTACACCCCAAAATACATTCTGTTTCTTCTCCTGAGTATGGGGATACCACATGTGTGGAACTTTTTGGGAGCCTAGCCGCGCACGGGACCCCGAAAACCAAGCACCGCCTTCAGGCTTTCTAAGGGCGTAAATTTTTGATTTCACTCATCACTGCCTATCACAGTTTCGGAGGCCATGGAATGCCCAGGTGGCAAAACCCCCCCAAATGACCCCATTTTGGAAAGTAGACACCCCAAGCTAATTGCTGAGAGGTATAGTAAGTATTTTGCAGACCTCACTTTTTGTCACAAAGTTTTGAAAATTGAAAAAAGAAAACAAAAATTTTTTTACTTGTCTTTCTTCATTTTCAAAAACAAATGAGAGCTGCAAAATACTCACCATGCCTCTCAGCAAATAGCTTGGGGTGTCTACTTTCCAAAATGGGGTCATTTGGTGGGGGTTTGTGCCACCTGGGCATTCCATGGCCTCCGAAACTGTGATAGGCAGTGAAGAGTGAAATTAAAAATTTACACCCTTAGAAATTCTGAAGGCGGTGATTGGTTTTCGGGGCCCCGTACGCGGATAGGCTCCTAAAAAGCCCCACACATGTGGTATCCCCATACTCAGGAGAAGCAGCTAAATGTATTTTGGGGTGCAATTCCACATATGCTCATGGCCTGTGTGAGCAATATATCATTTAGTGACAACTTTTTGTTTTTTTTTGTTTTTTTTTGTCATTATTCAATCACTTGGGACAAAAAAATGAATATTCAATGGGCTCAACATGCCTCTCAGCAATTTCCTTGGGGTGTCTACTTTCCAAAATGGGGTCATTTGGGGGGGTTTTGTACTGCCCTGCCATTTTAGCACCTCACGAAACGACATAGGCAGTCATAAATTAAAGGCTGCGTAAATTCCAGAAAATGTACCCTAGTTTGTAGGCGCTATAACTTTTGCGCAAACCAATAAATATACACTTATTGACATTTTTTTTACCAAAGACATGTGGCCGAATACATTTTGGCCTAAATGTATGACTAAAATTGAGTTTATTGGATTTTTTTTAGAACAAAAAGTAGAAAATATCATTTTTTTTCAAAATTTTCGGTCTTTTTCCGTGTATAGCGCAAAAAATAAAAACGGCAGAGGTGATCAAATACCATCAAAAGAAAGCTCTATTTGTGGGAAGAAAAGGACGCAAATTTAGTTTGGGTACAACATTGCATGACCGCGCAATTAGCAGTTAAAGCGACGCAGTGCCAAATTGTAAAAAGTGCTCTGGTCAGGAAGGGGGTAAATCCTTCCGGGGCTGAAGTGGTTAATCACGATAACGATTCTTGACGATTAATTGTGCAGCTCTAATGCTGACCATGATGACCATGCCTTTCTTAAATTATCCCAGGATCATTTGGTCTCTCAGGTTTCCTCACAATCCACTCCAGTATAGCACAGTATTGCTTAGACCAATGCAATAAACAAGCTCAACACATGGAGCCATATATAGTGTAGCATTTATTACATTCACAAAACTAACTTACATTAAAAGCTGCAGCATACATGTAAAAACAAACAGTTGGCCAAAACTTACTCAAGCAGCCACCAAAACAATAAATGGGAATGGCGGCATGACATCAGCACATAGGTCCCACCCAATAAGTTTCGTGCACAAGCATGTCCTCAAAAGTTCTGCCTTCTATTCTACTTTAGGCAAGTATGACATGTTTGTTATTTTAGTTTAAAAAGAACCAAAGGTTTAATAACACTTTAAGAACGATTATTATAGATGTTCTAACACATTCATTGCACTCTATGGCTATATACATAAATATATAAACACTCTGGTGACTTTGCATTACAGAATAATTTTATTTGAGACCTCGATTATTTAAAGAAAGTAATAATGCAGCAAGTCATTTATTGCAGAAATTAGGAACAAGTTGTATGTTTGAGCCCACATTGTCATGTTACAACCAAAAATGTATTTTATTGGGATTTTATGTGGTAGACCAACACACAGTAGCACATAATTGTGAAGTAGAAGGAAAATGATACATTTTTTTTCTTTTTTTACAAATAAATATGTTTAAAGTGTGGCGTGTATATGTATTCAGCCCCCGAGTCAATACTTTTTAGAACCACCTTTCGCTGCAATTACAGCTGCAAGTTTTTTTGTTGTATTTCTTCAGAAATTTTTGCTCATTCTAATTTGTAAAATAGTTCAAGCTCTATCAAATTGGATGGGGAGTGTCCGTACAGCAAATTTCAAGTCTTGCCACAGATTCTCAATTGGATTTAGGTCTGGACTTTGACTGAGCAATTCTAACACATGAATATGCTTTGATTTAAACCATTCCATTTTAGCTCTGGCTATATGTTTAGGGTCATTGTCCTGTATTTGGCTCCATCTATCTTCTCATCAACCCTGACCAGCTTCTCTGTCCCTGCTGAAAAAAAGCATCCCCACAACATGATGCTGACACTACCATGTTTCACGGTGGGGATGGTGTGTTCAGGGTGATGTGCAGTGTTAATTTTCTGCCACACATAGCGTTTTGCTTTTAGGCCAAAAAGTTCAATTTTGTTCTAATCTGACCAGAGCACCTTCTTCCACATGTTTGCCGTGTCCCCCGCGCGTCTTCTCGCAAACTGCAAACGGGACTTATGGCTTTCTTTCAACAATGGCTTTCTTCTTGCCACTCTTCCATAAAGGCCAGATTTGTCAAATGCACTAGTAGTTGTCCTGTGGACAGATTCGCCCACCTAAGCTGTGGATCTCTGCAGCTCCTCCAGAGTTACCATAGACCTCTTGGCTTCTTCTCTGATTAATTCTCTCCTTGCCCGGCCTGTCAGTTTAAGTGGACGGCCATGTCTTGGTAGGCTTGCAGTTGTGCAATACTCTTTCTATTTTCGGATGATGGATTTAACAGTGCTCCATAAGATGTTCAAAGCTTGGGATATTTTTTTTATAACCCAAACCTGCTTTCAACTTCTCCACAACTTTATCCCTGACCTGGTGTGTTCCTTGGCCTTCGTGATGCTGTTTGTTCACCAAGGTTCTCCAACAAACCTTAGAGGGCTTCACAGAACAGCTGTATTTATACTGAGAATAAATTACACACAGGTGGACTCTATTTACTAATTGGGAGACTTCTGAAGGCAATCAGTTCCACTAGATTATAGTTAGGGTTATCAGAGTAAAAGGGGGCTGAATACAAATGCACGCCACACTTTTCAGATATTTAAAAAAAAAAAATCTGAAATCCATTTATCATTTTCCTTCCACTTCACAAATGCTACTTTGTGTTGGTCTATCATATAAAATCCAAATAAAATATATTTATGTTTTAATTGTAACATGACAAAATGTGAAAAATGTCAAGGGTATAAATACTTTTTTCAAGGCACTGTGTACTTCTTTAAAAGAAAAAGAACACAGATTTCGGAATGTGTATGGTGCTCTATATATATATATATATATATATACACATATACATACATACATACACACACACACACACACACACACACACGCGCGCGCATACTTCTTTTGCACAGAACCAGAAGTGGGAATGAATCTCTACTTAAATTTGTATAAAAACAAGAAGGTACCGCTTAGTTATAGCTATGTTTACTGATATTTAGCTGTATTAACCTCCACATCTAGAAAATGCAGGTCAACACAGACAAATGTCCTGTTCACACTACAACGCTGTATTGACCAGCATAACATTTTAACAAGCATCAATGCATGTCAATACGTGCATCAACACAAGTCAACACATGGTAAAACTTTTATAAAATGGATGGAAATGTACACCTATTTTCCCTGCATTTTACTGCACGTCAGTGTGAATTCAGCCTCAAGAGGTATTCCTGAAACCTACAGTTCATTTGCATTCAGTAAAGTTTCCTAAATTGTTATCTTTCAAGCCCTGAAAAGCAGCAAATGCAAACAGATCGCTTTGTTTATGCCCGCTACACCAGTCCCTCCATTAAATGGTCCCCCATTCAGGATTGAAACTTTTAAAATGGTCACTGCTGACATCATCCGTTGATAATCCAAGAAGTGATATACCTGTGTAAGAAGGGTGCATCACTGATGGAGTTCAGACACAACAACTACTGAGTGGTTGCAGTAGTGTACAAGATGACGCAGTCAGCCACAACAACATGGCACCTCCTTGGCCTTTTACCAATCAAAGCAGCAAATCATGGTTGGGCACTAACTTTTACCTATAAAGAATCCTTCACAGAAAGACACCGCACAATACTACCTGGGAACAGTAGTCCTTTGACTAGACCTCCCTAGAAGCACACATAACATACAGGCTGAAGTTATCTCTGCTACATCGAGTGGAAAATAACCCAAGGAATGCTGCAGAATGTAAAGGAAAAAAAAGGTAAGCTGGGAATGTGCATTTTGGTAAAAAATAAAATGCTGTCCTTTAGAGCAGTGGTCTCCAAACTGCAGCCCTTTGCTTGCTTTTATTTGGCTCTTGGGGCACTATTTAATTCACTGACACAAATGAAGGAGCGCAGTTCCTCCCAAAGACAAGGATGAAGGGGCACAATTCCTACCAATGACATCAGCGATGGGGCACAGTTCCTCCTGATGACACCAAATATGGGGCATTGTTAACCCCTACTGATGCTGGGACATTTTCTACTCTCGATGGTCACAGTTCGACCCCCAAAAAGTCTGAAGTACAGTAAACTTTATTTTGGAAGTTTGGGGATCCCCTGCTTTAGAGAAATAAAAGCACACATTTATGTTAAAGCAAACATGACATAAAACACAGGTTGTGCATATTATTAAATGCAGATACTGTGGGGGTTATTTACAAAAGGCAAATCCACTTTGCACTGCAAGTACACTTGTAAGTTCGCTGTAGATCTAAGGGGGACATGCAAGGAAAATAAAAAACAGCATTTTAGCTTGCACATGATCGGATGCTAAAGTCAGCAGAGCTTCCCCTCGGATCTACAGTGACTGCACTTCCAAGTGCACTTTCGGTGCAAAGTGGATTTGCCTTTCGTAAATAATCCCCTTTATGTCTTCAATTATACATCTTTAACTGCACTTTTTTAAATTCAAGCATTGTAAATACAGGAATATGACTTGAGAGCAGCCTCTTGAGGTCTCTGTACTGTTGAACTCACACTGGGAGAAAGATAAGCAGCAAGAAACATTCAATCAGGCAAACTGCAGTGCTTATGTGCTTACAATGAGCATGCTAATAGGAGGAGAGAGTACAATGAAAGATATGAGCGAATATGTCTGTTGCTTCTCTTTCCATTTTCCAGATGCAGGACAAAACTAGTAAGTTTAACAACCACAGCAGAGAAAAATCAGGTTTGATGTCCTGATAGATAGGGCAGTAGGATAGAGCTGTGCTATTCTCAGAACTGGATAGACAGAAATACAAACTCTTTAGTGGGTACAGCTGCTCCCTCACCAGTGATTAGCTGTAACTTCATGACCAATCACTTAATATTGAGTAGGCCTCACTTTTGCTGCCATGTGTGCATTGCACTTCCATGAGCACCTGGTTACAAAGGCCAGTTATAGGTTGGGGTGCTTGCCACTTTTTTGTACAGTTGAATGAATTGGATGCAGGGATGCACTGGATGCCTTCGCTGCCATTGTGCTCTTGCTGGGTGTCTTGTACGTCCCTGTGCCCTTAAGGAGGGGTGGGCTCCCTCCAGGCATACCTGCCCTTAATCTATTTATTCCCATGAATGCGCCTAATATGGATGCGTGGAAATTTTAGAGTTAGGACCCCAGTATATACAGAGGTCCCTTGGCATGGATACTGTGGCTTACGCATATGTGTGCAAACAAAAACCCTCTGTTTTCAATGTAAACTGTTAGACAGCGCCAATTTGGCTGTTTTGCAGACTGGCTGGTAAGTGTGCATTCCCTGCATTAAGGTAAAAAAAGTCCCACCACTTGTTGTGCCCCACCCCCTCGGCCTGTGTGTATGGCAGCTGGTCTGGCTGGCCGTCTTCTGTGGAAAAAGGTCTGCTGACTGGCTCCCTATCAGTGCTCTCAGCCAAGGGCTGAGAGCGAAGACCAGAGTGTTCTTGCGTGAGGCCATCTCCCTGTCAAAGCACAATAGAAGAGCAGGGGAGATTGCGGTACTAACATTGGATTGTTAGTACAACGGCTACAACCTGAGCTGTCGTTTTTTTTTTTAATAAAAAAAAAAAAAAAACGAATTGTACAAAACATTATTTTCTGTCTCTCACTCAGCTAATGTGACCCCAGTGCTGATGGACAAAGACAAGGGACGGGTGGATGTTGGCAAGCAAGGATACTGTGCAGGTGCCCGACTTTCTCCTTCTTAGCCGATGACTTCATTGGTTGTTAGGACTTCGGCAGCTGCCAGGTTGTAATGGTACACAATGAAAACCCGCATAACTAAAAGGCAGGCTTCATGCACCCGCTGGTTTGCATACAATTACAGATAATTCATGCAATTTTTAGGCATTTTACCAAGGCACCCCTGAAGAAATCTGAAGGCACCATGGTTGAAAAAGGCTGGTGTAAAACATTCCCAACTTCATGCCCTATTCCACTTAAATGTGAGAAAGCCTGAGAAAATTCCAACTCAAGTCATTCCACTCTTATGCCCTGTACACACGGATGCCCTGGACTTTCCGACGGTAAATGTATGATCGGAGCTTGTTGTCGGAAATTCCGACCATGTGTAGGCTCCATCGGACATTTTCCATCGGAATATCTGACACACAAAGTTTGAGAGCTGGATCTAAAATTTTCCGACCACAAAATCCGTTCGCGGAAATTCCGATCAATTCCTATGCACAAAGTGCCACGCATGCTCAGAATCAAGCAGAAAAGCTGCACTGCCTATTGAACTTCATTTTTCTCGGCTCGTACGTGTTGTATGTCACCGCGTTCTTGACGTTCGGAATTTCCTACCAACTTTGTGTGACCGTGTATTTGCAAGACAAGTTTGAGCCAACATCCGTCGGAAAAAATCAGATGGATTTTGTTGTCGGAATGTGCGATCGTGTGTACAGGGCATTACACTTCAGGCTTAAAAAAAAAAAACACAAGTAAGACTCAAGAAGACGGTGACACAAGCTGGAAGGTTCTTAAAGTACTGCATGTCGGGACTTTCAAGCAGCATGCTGGAGCGCTCGGCTTCCCAAGAAAGGGATGCACTCCTCTGAACAACATAAAAAAGACAGAAAACTGAAGTTCCCATAACCGAAATGTTTCCATTTTTTGGTCTAGTGAGGCTATTTAAAATGAAGTTCATTGAAAATGGTGTAATAAATGGAATATCAGAGCTCTATTACCCACTTCACAGTAGAACACAGCTATGCAAAAATCAAGCATACAAACAACATGAATAATGACAATGTAACACTATAGAGCAGCAGCTATGCTGAACATTATTTAAGTCGAGAGTGTCAAATTTTATAGCAAGCAGCATAAAACATTCCTGATTTACAGATAGCGCCAGAGCCCTGTTATATGTTATAGCTCAGTGAGCAAAAATAAGTGCATCTGATGGGGGCCATTTTTTCTGACAATGATTTAAGTGCCTTCTATAATCTAATAAATAGCTTGGTTTAAGGAAGGGAATAAAATGGAATAACACGCTTAAAAACAAAATTAGGTTTAAACTAAAAATCTTTAAAACCATTTGACATCTCATCTACGCACAAAGGCTGAATATTTCCACTTAAGTGAGCAAGCCCCTAATAGTGTGATTTAATTTATGTAACGTAATGGCTGTCTTTTCACACACAAGAGTAAGCTCCGAGTACCACTGGGTAAAAGATACCAACAACAAAAATCTGGTCACTGATTTGTGCTTAATACATAAGCAGAAACTTGAAATTCTTTATACATAATAAACTTGACAATTCACTAATGTATTTATTTAGACAAACCATAATATTCCACTCGTTGGACTTTATTAAACTGCAACAGGAAAAAAAAAAATGAAATTCTTCTCTCTTTATGCTATGAGCAAAGCATAGTTTTAACACTTGGGTAACAAAAGGGGAATATAAAGGTTATGTGGGTTAATGCAAACAGTTCAATGTACAGAGAAATACATATACAGCATGCATAGCCAGAGGCAACTTTAATAGCCCTATTGCTTGATGTCATGAATATGAACGCTGTAATTTATGCAGCCCTGATGTGAAAGCAGCGGACTGTAGTAGTACTGCAAACAGCATAACTAAGATGTAGGTGATTACTGCTAAACAAGCATGTGCATCTTCCCTGCACAGGAAAGTGAGATAGCAAGATAGTATGACTTCTGTACCTAATAGCCAACATGTCCAAACTAATTAGAGTTAAGACTATTCATGTTGTTGCACTTTAAAACTGCATGTATTTTATGTGTATTTACAGTGCCTTGCAAAAGTACCCCCCCCCCCCCCATTGGCTTTTTACCTATTTTGTTACATTACAGCCTTTAGTTCAATGTTTTTTTAATCTATATTATATGTGATGGATCAGAACACAATAGTCTAAGTTGGTGAAGTAAAATTAGAAAAATATATACATAAAACTATTTTTCAGACATAAAAAACTGATAATTGGCATATGAGTATGTATTCACTCCCTTTGTTATGAAGCCCATAAAAAGATCTGGTGCAACCAATTACCTTCAGAAGTCACACAATTAGTGAAATGATGTCCACCTGTGTGCAATCTAAGTGTCACATGATCTGTCATTACATATACACACCTTTTCGAAAGGCCCCAGAGGCTGCAACACCTAAGCAAGAGGCATCACTAACCAAACACTGCCCTCAAGACCAAGAAACTCTCCAAACAAGTAAAGGACAAGGTTTTTGAGAAGTACAAGTCAGGGTTAGATTATATAAAAAAAATATCCAAATCTATCATAATCAAATGGAAAGAACATGGCACAACAGCAAACCTGCCAAGAGACGGCCGCACACCAAAACTCACAGACCGGGCAAGGAGGGCATTAATCAGAGAGGCAGCACAGAGACCTAAGGTAACCCTGGAGAAGCTGTACAGTTCCACAGCAGAGACTGGAGTATCTGTACATAGGACGACAATAAGCCATAAGCTCCATATAGAGTTGGGCTTTATGGCAGAGTGGCCAGAAGAAAGCCAAAACTTTCAGCAAAAAAACAAAATGGCACGTTTTGAGTTTGCGAAAAGGCATGTGGGAGACTCCCAAAATGTATGGAGGAAGGTGCTCTGGTCTGATGAGATTAAATTTAACTTTTTGGCCATCAAAGAAAACGCTATGTCTGGTGCAAACCCAACACATCACATCCAAAGAACACCATCAAACAGTGAAACATGGTGGTGGCAGCATCATGCTGTGGGGACGTTTTTCAGCAGCAGTTGGGACTGGGAAACTGGTCAGAGTTGAGGGAAAGATAGATGGTACTAAATACAGGGATATTCTTGAGCAAAACCTGTACCACTCTGTGTGTGATTTGAGGCTAGGATGGAGGTTTACATTCCAGCAGGACAATGATCCCAAACACACTGGTTTAAGGCGAAACATGTAAATGTGTTGGAATGGCCTAGTCAAAGCCCAGACCCAATCCAATAGAAAATCTGTGGTCAGACTTAAAGATTGCTGTTCACAAGCGCAAAACAAAAAGGTGGCTCTACAAAGTATTGATTTGGGGGGGATAGATATGCACATTGACTTTTCTGTTATTTTGTCCTATTTTTTTATTTTTTTTTAATTGTAAAGCAAACAACAAACATCTTCAAAGTTGTGGATATTTTCTGTAAATTAAATGATGCAAATCCTCAAACAACCCATCTTAATTCCAGGTTCTGAGGTGAATACTTTTGCAAGAATATTGTTGCATTTTAAAGTGGTTGTAAACCCTTTACAACCACTTTCTGCTATAGGTAAGCCTATAATTAGGCCTACCTGTAGCTACACTGGATATCTCCTAAACGGTTTAGGAAATATCCCCTGTATTTGCATGTGCCGACGTGATCGGCACATGCGCGCTGAAGCAACGGTATGCACGTTAGACAGTGCGACGTCATCGCGGCTCCGGCCAACCACAGCGCCGGAACCCGCGATACCCAGAAGTAACTCCAGGAGCGATGTTGGCCGCAAGAGTGGGGTACGAGGACGGCTGCAGAGGCTTCAATCTCAGGTAAGTAATTCATAATGAGCTAGTATGCTATCCATACTAGCTCATTATGCCTTTGTCTTGTAGGGTTTTTTTTTTTTTTCTAGGGTTTACAACCACTTTAAGATGCACTTTCCTGCGTTTGGTTTACTACTTTGGTTTATGGGTACATGCACATGTAGTGAAATTATTGATTATTTAAGCAGAACTTCTTGGCACAGGCTGGTGTTTATATGTATCCATAAAGCATTTAGACACTTAAATTAGACTTCAATTAAATTAAATTTGCACGCATGTGTGTGTTCATTAGTGTATGCATTTATATGTGCAGACGTGTATGTTACGGACATAATTTTTCTATTTTGATGTTACTGAAAGGGATACTAAACATACAGTGTTTAACCACTTCAGCCCCAGAAAAATTTACCCCCTTCCTGACCAGAGCACTATCTGCGATTCGGCACTGCGTTGCTTTAACTGACAATAGCGCGATCGTGCAACGTTGTACCCAAACAAAATTGACGTCCTTTTTTTCTCACAAAAAGAGCTTTCTTTTCGTGGTATTCGATTGCCTCTGCGGTTTTTATTTTTTGCGCTATAAAAAAAAAAAACAGGACGATTTAAAAAAAACGCATTATTTTTTACTTTACTTTTTGCTATAATAAAGATCCCCAAAAAGATATAAAAAAACATTTTTTCCTCATTTTAGGCCGATATGTATTCTTCTACATATTTTTGGTAAAAAAAAAAAAAAATTGCAGTATACATATATTGATTGGTTTGCGCAAAAGTTATAGCGTCTACAAAATAGGGGATAGATTTATGCCACTTTTAATGTTATTTTTTTTTTTTTGTTTACTAGTAATGGCGGCGATCTGCGATTTTTATCGTGACTGCGACATTATGGTAGACACATCGGACAATTTTGACACATTTTTGGGACCACTGGCATTAATACAGCTATCAATGCTGTAAAATTGCATTGATTACTGTAAAAATGTCACTGGCAGTGAAGGGGTTAACACTAGAGGGCGCTCGAGGGGTTAAATGCGTTCCCTGGGAGGTGATTCTAACTGAAGGGGGAGGGGACTGACTGGAGGAAGTGACGGATCGTGGTTCCTAGCTGACAGGTACACACGATCTGTCACTCCTGTCAGAACAGAACAGGGAAGTGTGTGTTTACACACACTTGTCCCTGTTCTGCCTCTCCTGCCCACGATCACTAGTGGCCGGCGGTCATCACGACTGTCGGCCAGGAGCAGCGGCACCCCCACTGTGCAGCGGGCCCGTCCGCTATCCCGGCCCTGCGAGCCGACATATAGCTACGACGGCTTGCGCAGGGGAGCCTATCTGCGGCGGTTGGTCGGGAAGCGGTTAATTGCCATCATCCCTTTTATTTATGTATAAAGATCACGTCACTATATTTAATTTAATATAAAAAAAAAAATCATCCAAGTACCTTAAAGTGGTTTTAAACTTTAGACATGAACTATGAACAAATCATATCGCTCTATAGCGTATATTCATATACTTTCAATCATTAGCACCAAGTGTAATTTGTGTCTGCTGCATTGTTCCTCTGTTATCAGCATGAATCACTTCTTACAAGTTTTCCTGACACCAAAAGAAAAATAGTGACAGGGGAGGGACCTCCAGCTAATTGACAGCCTCAGCTCTGTTCTTGTGTGCTGTGTGAAGGAGGCAAAAAGCGGGGGTCCACCTATCTATTGTTTTTTTGTTTTTTTTTTGGAGTTCATTCACAAACTTTTCTTCTCATGATTATCTACTCACATGTTCTGTGTAATAAGTCCGCCTGTGTCCAATTTCGTTGTAAAGAATAACTTATAAAATTTACTGAAGGCGGTTTCCATCTTCATTGTGGGCATTTGAAGCCCACAAGCATGTATTTCCTGGATGCAGTGAATGCTGTGCTCACAGCATTCACCGAGATGTTGTGATGACGCTGTTGCACAATGCATGCTGGGAAGCCTGAGACTAGCTCCCAGGGGACTGTGGGAGGTCTGGGAGAGGCTAAAAACACGCCTACTCCCATGGGAGGAAAACCAGGAAGTGCTAAGAAGATTAGAAAAAAAGGTAATTACGGCGATTTAAATTTTTTTACACAGCATGTCAGCATCTAGGCAAGGAAGAGAATGCATAGAGATAATGTTCAAAATTTGGGTGGAACCCCACTTTAAGTATCACTTTTAATCCAGGGATAGGACGGGGAGGGGAGTTTCTGCCCCTGTGGCCGCTTGTTGGGAGAGGGGAGGCCTGTGGGAAGATATTTTCCTTCCCCCTTCTCTCTGTGGTTTCGCAAGCTCTCCTCACCAGATAGCAATGGGGTAACTGAATGAGGTGTCATCTCTGACAGCCCACTTCTACCATGATATACAACAGGGGTTACCTAGCCTTACTAGGAATGGGACCTATGGTGTCCTCCCAGTGATCTAGTATTGGAACCATGTCAATTCTTTAAAGTAATGTAACACAGAGCTGGCAAAGGAACATGTTGGCTGCCATTGAAGACCTGGCAACTAGTATTTTCAAAACGAGGTCAGCAATAGCAGCCCTGTAAATCTTTCATTATAGGTTTACTTTAATATTAGATCTTTATAAAAGAAAAAAAAAAAAAAGGAGGAGGAAAAAAAAAATGTAACTTGCTCATTATGATGAATAAAATACCGTCTTTTTCACAGCACGAGAACACTGCACAGAGAATTAATCTTGCTTTTAAAGATTTGTATATTAGAGTGCCTACGCTGGAATACATCTGTGAAATGCTCCTTTTATCAACAGTTTCTGTTCTAAAGGTACCCGAGTACATACAAGAAAGAGACCATGCAGCTCCAAAAATATGATGATTAAGCCATCAGTCTGCAGGCTCAGCAATTAGAGCTCAAGAGGACAGCATGTAGGATTTGTTAAAGTATCCTTTTATATCAGTCGTGTTCTGGAAAGGTACAAAATTGTACAGTGCCGCAAGATAAGTTTTTCAAGGGAACATTTCGATGTTTAAATATAACTTGCAAAATGCTAGATGGACATAAGCCTAAATCACAGCTATGCTTATACTATATACTGCTATCTAAATGCTATTGGACATTTAAAATGTTATATACATTTTCACTCCCAAAATAGGGATTACTGGAACAGGCTCAGTATACTTATCATGAAATTGTTAAGTACAACTCAGACTCATGGCATAAAGCGGTATAAAACTGCTTGAAACCCAAAAAATGATCAAATTGCTGCTCCCCAGATCTCTTAGATGTGGTGGCTACATTTGCTTCCTTTTTTTAGTTATTTTTTTCTTTATTTTTACCTGGTGATCCTGCCAGTAAGGCTGTTACTTTTCAACTTTCTTTAACAGACCACGCTGTCCAGACAAAGTAGCAGTTAGAGGGTTGATACAAACCATTTAAAGTGGTTGTAAAGGCTTAAGGGTTTTTTTTTACCTTAAAGTGTTACTAAACTCACAACAGTAAAATCAGTCTGTATATGCAGTGAAGCATGCTTGCTATACTCACTATGGAACCTAAGGGGTTAACCCACTGCATTGTGTATAAAGGTTGTGTGACCCTGTCTCTCCAATACTCCGCTTCTTTAACTGACTCCAGCCCATCTTGTGCTAGAACACAGCATTAGGAGTCAGGCTGTACATGCTCAGTTTTTTTTTTCTCTTGGGAGAGTACATGTGATCAGCACAGGGCCAAGCAGCACTGTCCAGACAGAAGGTCAGGGGAGAATGAAAACTCCTCCTACAAGCTTTAAGCAGAGACTGATAGAAGTCACAAGACTGCTTTAACTGCTGATGAGAAAGAGGTATTTAGCAGTTTATATTATATATGAATATCCATGATAAAGAGAAATTAGCCACACACCACCACAGGACTGATGCAAAGTAATTCCTTTAATAAAGGGTTATGATTAGGCATGTGATTTAGGTGTGAAACGCGTCAACAGTTTGTCCTGTCTTGCTTTTCTGACTGTGAAGACATTAAGGCTGGGTTCACACCAGTGCGAATTGCGATTTCTCCTCATCCAATTCGCATGACATGAGAGTCTGACCGTCTCTCAATGGAGCCGGTTCACACATCTCCGTGGGGGCCACGGAGCAGATTGCACAGGGGTCCTGTGCGTCTTTGGCTCTGTTTCAGGTCCTTATTCAGGCAAAACTTCGGGCCTGGTTTGTCCCTAAAATGGAGAACAGGGACGTGCCGGACCCCTGCTGTGAGCCGTATCCGATCTAAGTGTGAACCCAGCTTAAAGGAATTCTTTTGCATCAGTCCTGTGGTGGGGTATGGCCAATTTCTCTTTATCCTCCCCAAATACTTACCCAAGCCCAATCTTGAACCATTGCACAGAGCAGGTAAGAATGGCATGTTTGTTATTAGAAAAAAAAAAAAAAACCCTGTTACACTTACCGGTAACGATATTTCTGGGACGTCTTCCAGGACGGCACCCTGAGAGATGAATGGTCCCACCTGACAGGAAACACAATCAGCAAAGAGTTTAAAACCCCCACCCCTCCCTGTGCTCCTCAGTTGTGAAAAAGTATTGACCCACACCAGTGCATGAGAGTGAAGAAACACCTGAATTCATATAATAGATAAACCACACCAATAGAACAGGTGGGAAGTAGGCCTGCCATCCTGGAAGACTTCCCAGAAATACTGTTACCAGTAAGTGTAACAGGTTATTTTCTCAAGTTGTCTTCCAGGACGGCACCCTGAGAGAAGAGCAAGTAGCTCAAGCCTACATTAGGGCAGGACAACAGCCTGTAGAACTTTTCTACCAAAGGTCAGATCCTGAGGCAACAACTCCACCCTGTAGTGTCTCAGGAAGGTGCTCTGGCTTGACCACGTGGCTGCTCTGCATATCTGTTCTATCGATGCTCTGACTCTTTCTGCCCAAGAGGACACCAGAGACCGAGTAGAATGTGCCTTGTGGTTGAGGGGAGCCGTTCTACCCAATTTCTCATAGGCTATAGTAAGGGTCTGTCTGATCCATCTTGCTATAACTGCCTTGAAAGCTTGTTGACACTTTTTCTGTCTGGAAAAACTCACTAAAAGATGACTGGATTTCCTGAACTCCACCCTATCCAAATAAATCAACAGACAACGTCTGACATCTAAACAGTGAAAAGAACTCTCTCTCTCATTCTGAGGATTAGAACAATTAGACGGGAGGACAATTTCTTGCGTCCTGTGAAATTTAGAGCTAATTTTGGAAGGTACAAGGGATCTTGCCTAAGTACCACACTGTCCTCAAATAAAAGAAAAAAGGGCTCTTTAATTGACAGAGCCTGGATGTCACTTATCCTTCTTGCCAATGTGACAGCCAGTAGGAAAGCAGTCTTGAGGGTAAGAAACTTAAGAGGGGACTGAATCAATGGTACAAAAGGTGCCCTTGTTAGGGTCTCTAAAACTAAAGTTAGGTCTCAAGGCGGAAATTTACTCATTAACACTGGGGACATTCTTTCTCTTGCGGTCAAAGACCTTTTAATCAGGTGATCAAGAGAAAGTCTTTTGTCCAAAAAACTAGACAGGGCTGCCACTTGAACCCTGAGTGTGTTTGGCTGCTAACCCCTGATCCATGCCATCCTGGAGGAAATCCAGGATCGTGGGGATCTCTTGCTGGGAAGAGCCTTTCTCCCGACACCAGCGGGAGAAGACTCCCCAGACTTTAGCATAAATACGCTGGGTAACTGGCTTTCTACTTGCAAGGAGTGTGTCAATTACCTTCTCAGAACACCCCTTCTTGCGCAGGCTCTTCCTCTCAAGAGCCAAGCCACCAGTTTCAAGAAACCAGTGCTCGGGTGACAGACCGGGCCCTGACAGAGGCGCTGAAGAGGAGACACTGGCCAGTTTCCTAGTGTCGGAAACCAGGTCCTCTTGGGCCACCAAGGAGCGATCAAAATCAGCTTCCCCGCTGAAAGTCTAAATTTTTGTAGAATCCTGGGAATGAGGACCAAGGGGGGAAAGGCGTATGCCAGATGAAAATCCCAAACCTGTGCCAACACATCCACCCCCTCCGACCCGAGCTCCCTTGAAAGTGAGAAGAACCTCCTCACCTTTCTATTTCCTCTGCGGACGAAGAGATCTATCTCTGGTCTGCCGAAAAGGTGACACACCAGGGAGAATACTTCTGGGTTCAATTCCTACTACCCCTGGAGAATGGTCTGTCGGCTGAGATAGTCTGCCTCAATATTGTAAGCCCCCTTTATGTGCACCGTCGAGATAGAAGGGACTCTCTGTTCTGCCCACGCCAGAAGTTCCTGGGACAAGGATAGAAGGGAGTGTGTACTGGTGCCTCCCCGATGATTCAGGAAGGCCGACACAGTCGCGTTGTCGGAGAGAACCCGGATCTCCTTGCCGCAGATTCTTTCCTCGAAGGACCTCTCTGACAGCCAAAAGCTCCCGAAAGTTGGAGGAGGCCTCTCTTTGAGACCGATCCCAGGCACCCTGGGCTCGAAGCTCTTCCAAGTGGGCCACCCAACCCCAGGCGCTCGCATCAGTAGTCAGCCTGAGGGGTTGAAGCTGGGCCCAAAGAAGGCCCATCTGCAACCTCTGAGGACTGAGCCACCATTGTAAGGACTCTCTCACCTCCACTGGAATGGAGACCCTGTCGTCCAGTGACCCTCTCTTCCCATCCCAGTAGGACAGAAGGAATTGCTGGAGAGGCCTGGAGTGGAGCTGGGTCCAAGGGACCGCAAGAATACAATATGTCATCAATCCGAGTACTCTCATTATCTTCCTGTAGGACGTCTGCTTTGTTCCCAGAAGAGATGTGACTGCTAACATGAGGCCTTCTGGTTTTCCCTGAGGTAAGATCAACTTTTGTGCTGCTGAATCTATCAGAAAACCCAAATAGACCTTGGTCTGAGCAGGAGTCAAGGATGACTTCTCTTGCCTAACCAACCAGCCCAGGGACTCCAGGGTACAAAGTACCTTCTCTAGGTCAGCCAGGAGGAGATCTCGACTCTGATTGTAAACCAAGATGTTGTCGAGATAGGGAATTAAGGTTACCCCCTGGAGAAGGAGGTATGCTACTACCTCTGCAGGGATTTTTGGGAACACCCTTGGGCTGGAGGCCAGACTGAAGGGAAGGGCACAAAACTGCCAATGCTGAATTCCCTGACTGGAGGAGATCACAAACCTCAGAAAGGCCCGATGTTCTGAACTAATGGGGACGTGGAGGTAGGCGTCCTTCATGTCTACAGTGACCATAAACACATCCTTCAGGAGGCGTCTCCTGAGGGTATAAACACTTTCCATACAGAATTTTTTGTACCGTAGAAAACGGTTTAGCCTTCTCAAGTTTATAATGAGGCGGTACTTCCCTGAGGGCTTTGGAACTACAAAAACGTGGGGATAAAATCCCTGTCCCTGTTGCTCCGTTGGAACTGGCTCAATAACCCTCTAAACCGCCAGCTGCCTGACATTTTGTAAGAGAGCCACCGCCTTTTGACACTCTTTGGGAAGGTGGGTTAAAAGGAAGCTCGGGGGAGGAGGGAAAAGGAGCTCCGACCTGTAACCCTCTCATTATTTGTAGGATGTGGGGGCTCTGTATTACACCTTCCCACTGGGGAAGAAAATGTAAAAGCCTTCCCCCCACCCTGACATCACTTGGAGTCTTTATCGGTGGATTTCTGGCTGGGGAAGAGGAGACCCTCTTTTTGTTTGCCCTTACCAGCGCCCAACGCCTGGTAGGCCCGCCTTTCTTTTTCTGCTGAAAACGGTATTTAGCCTGGGGGACACGAAAAACCTTCCCTTACCCTTCCTGGTTTTTATGGAAAACTTTTTGCCCTTTTTGGTGGACCTAGAAAGGGCATGCTCTAAACCTGCACAAAAAAGTAGGGAACCTTCAAAGGGGAATCACAACTGTGTCTTTGAAATGTTATCTCCCTCTCAATCTTTCACCCACAAGGCTCTCCTTGCAGAGTTCAGCAGAGCCCCTGACTTTGCAGTAGTTTGAACTGTTTCGAGAGCTGCATCTGCCAGATAAGCTGCTGCACTACTGATGACCTCTAGGGAATCCAGCACCTCCTTAGATTTAGGGGTTCTGGCAACATGGTCCCTTAATTTAGAGACCCACATATCTGCATTTCTAGCCACACAGGCTGAAACCAGGGCAGGACTCATAGCCGCTGCATTGGCTTCCCAGGCCCTGCGAAGGAGGGTTTCAGCTCGACGGTCCATTTGGTCCCGGATATTACCTGCATCCTCAAAGGATTGGTCTGAGTGTTTAGAGACCTGGGCTAGGGAAGCGTCTAATTTAAGAGTTTTAAAGAATTTTTCCTCTTCCTCATCTTTAAAGGGGCATCTTCGCTTCCAAGTCTTAAACTTTAACAGTATCCTCTCTGGATCCTTCCATTCCCTTAAAATAATATCCTTAAGGGCCTGATGAATTGGCATGACCTTGGACTGGGGTTTAACTAAACCCCTGTATATTCTGTCCTGGACAGATACTTGTGCAGCAGGCTCCTGAATGTCCTCAGATGCATAAACTGCCCTAAGGAGGCCCTCCATATCATCGGCGGAACAAATAAATCTGCCGGATCTGTAGTCCTCATCTTCCTCCCCTTGACTGTCCTCTAAGCCCTCATCAGAGAAACTATGGTCAGGGGCATCAGCCTCCTCTTCCTCCTCTGAGTCCTGAGAGGGAAGGGACCTTAGGGACTCAGGGCACTTAAGGCTACCCCCCGCTCTGAAAATGGAAGGACCCTCCTGGGAGGAAGAACCCTTTCTACTTGTGGGAGGCTCTGGCTCCCGGGGTTTGAGGGATGCTTGGAAGCATTTCAAGGTCGACATCTCTGTCTGTACAGAGAGAAAGTCCTTCATGACCTGGGACGTTTCTTTAGCTGCTAACTTGTGAATACATTTGTAGCAGAAGGGCTTAGAATGGTCCCGAGGCAATTTATCATTAAAAAACCCGCATCTCCTAGAGCGGGAAGGGGTTTTAGCGGGACAGCTGGCAACCACTTGGGTAGTGAAGTCCCCACCTAAAAGAAATACATAACTAGTCATACCAACAAACACAACTTGTTGTGACCTGCAGAGCTAAGAGTTGGGGTCCCATCCCCCATCATCACCCCTGCCAGCCAGGCCGACTCACCCCCTATGGCCTCCTCTATGGCTGCAGCCACTGCGGGTCTCTCCTCCCTGCCCATTGCTTTTTCCCCACTCCCAGGAGCCTTCTGACCAGAAGGGGGGCGAACAATGAGAGCAGGGTGTGGGTGCTTGCTCTCCTGCAGCTATGCGATGTCATTCACTCTCCGGGTGCCGGGAAGATGGCGCCGAATACACAGGACACGGGTCTTCAGCCCGGCGCCATCGCAGCAGCCATCCGATCGGCGAATCCCAGCCACCAGGAGACCACTCTGCCTCCCACCATCTCAGCCGCATTTAGGAGTCTGGGAACCGCTGGTCCTATGTATAAGCCTACATCACCTGGTATCCCATTCCCTGAGGTAAGGTCTTCACCTATAACATTTTAGGGATAACTAACCGCCTACCCCCCCCCCCCCACCGAACGAACACCCTCAGGAAAGGTGGGGGGGGGGAGCAAGAACATGGCCCCTGAAGTTCTGGGTACACCACTGTACCCAGGGTCCTTCAGTTCTCAGGGGGACTCTTCTAGGAACTGCGGCTCCCCAGAGAAAAATAGGGAGACTCCTCTGGGAGAACAACACCCGCCAGACTCAAAAAGGCTTCAAAAGCCTGCAGTCCAGCTCCCAGAGGGGATACCACCAGCCCCAGGCTTCGGGTCTATAAGAAAAAAACAAACGGTTTCACGGTGGGGAAACACAATCAAGAACGGTGGAGCACAGGGATGGGCAGGGGTTTTAACCTCTTTGCTGATTGTGTTTCCTGTCAGGTGGGACCAGTCATCTCTCAGGGTGCTGTCCAGGTTGACGACTTGAGAAAGTAGAACTTTACAATCACTTTAACACTGGCAGGGGTGCTTACAAGTGTTAGCCAGAGTTCAGCTTCAAATTGCTAGTCAAGTCTATATAGATCTGCTGGTCTAACACTCCCCTCTCCCCAGACTGACAATGCTGCTGTCAAAAAAGTGCCAGTTTTCCTGTATTACAACTCCACCCAGAATGCAACCACAACATCTAGGGCTTGATAAGCAGCAACATATTTTATTTTTGTTTTAATACCAATATTAATAATAATAGTAATAGTAGTAGTGCCTCAAAGTGATCACAGCTTTCCTCATACTGTCAACCCTAATCACCCACAAATACAATATCTGGCCCCCAACCTGATTGTGAACATAAGGCACACAGGAGGTGTTCCCCCTGCTGAAACTCTCTGCAGCAGAATAAGCCAGCACGATTCTGTCTGGTAAGCTGACTAGATTGCTCTGATGCAAATAGTAAATAAGTACATGGAGGATCAGAAGGCAGGCAAGCATAATCAACTATTCGCTTAACCACATGTATTAATGAACAGACACAAGTTAACATGATTGAGCATACTGATTGGTTGCACACAAAACAATCAAAAAACATGTCTTGTGCTATGGTCACTGGCTCACCTGCATCAAATGGGCTGAAAAAAAGGCAGTATTCACCCTCAAGTATTACATATTGGTGACCATTTGAATCTAAGGATCTGTTCACATATGTGCGCTTTTGTCGTGCTAAAACTCACCTGCTCAGTGAATGAAAAGGTGCATGTCAAATAGTCCCCTTTAAATGCTTTATAACTGTTCACTTCTGTGCACTGTTTTTTTATACAGTGCACTGCGTTTTCAAATGTCCTGCCTGTTGCATCCTTAGTGCGTTTTGTGAAAAATGTAACTTCCATTATAGTTAATAGAAGCGCTTCGCATATTTTTTTTAATGCATTTTTGAGTCACGTGTCAATTTTTCCAAGGTGACCAGGAATGAAAACGCATGCAAAGTGCATGCAAGTTATGCAATGCATTACATGTTAACACAATTCATAAAAAAAAAAAAAAAAAAAAAAACACATATTACGTTTCACAACTCACAGATATAATCGAGCCCTAACCGTTTTTTCAAAGTCAGGAGCATATTGCTCAAAGCATTGCTGAAAGTAATGCTATGCTGTCTTTTTGCCAATTGAAAATATATCTACTTTTCCACAATTATTTTTCAAGGACTTATTTCGGAAACATAATTGGGTAGTAATCAACACTTAAAGACAGATATTTACATTGACAAATTAAATGAGGAGACAGGAAGAAAGTACAGCTGTCACTTTTCTAAATCAATACCAGTGGAGCTGAGAATACTAGTTACAAATAACATTATATCCAGGTTGAATGGAAGCACAATGAACACTAGAGCCAGAGATTTGGGATCAGATATTTTCAGCTAGGCCCTAGTTAAGCAGTCTCCAAAGTAAAGCATGCTGGTTTCTGTAAACAGGCCTTTGTAATGACAAAGCCCATATAGGACTTTCTCCTTGCTCAATGGGAGGAGCTGCTGTGTAGAATGGTAGCAGGTGCCATGAGTTGAAACGTCTAACATTCTTTCATAGTCACTATAGGGCCACATAAGCTCCTGCATGACAATGCCTGTACAGTCCTAGGTGTGACATGTACAATAAAAGCACACACGGGACAGGGTACCTTCACAGATGTGACCACTGAACATGCCGGGGGGGATATTTTATTACCGTCACTGACACCAATGGTCTTCAACTACTCCCTCTGGCACCAATGCTTTGGGTGGGGGGATTTTACAACTCTCACAGACACCAATGCTGGGAGCGTAGGGCTTTTACTACACAACTGACACCGGAGCTAGAGGGGGCTTTCACTGTTACCACTGACACCAATGCTTGCGGGAGATTCTATTAAGCATAGTGACCACACTACCCTCTACCCTGTTCTTTCGCTACCTACAGCTGTGACACACGGTACAGTAGCGGTTTCCTGATGAGATGACTGTACAATCTTATGTGTTTCCTTATCTCCAGTAATGCAGACAGGATTCTTTCTTCTCTATACCTTAGAATTTTTAGTAGAGACACTGGTAGAGGGACTAGACTTTCACACCTAGCGAGAGGACATACCCACCCTCAATACTGAGGACTGGAGCGAAGGAATTCAGAAATGTATCCCGATAACGATATCGGCCAGGGACAGGTATATCCAACTCAAATTTCTTCACAGACCATACTACACCCCTCAAAGACTATATACCCTACTCAGATTGATATGTCATGATCAGCTTGGTACCTTTATACATGTTGTGTGGTCGTGCCCCCTCATCCTAGAGTTCTGGGAAGTGGTATTAAGCGAGATAAATTTTGTGGGAAGCTTGACTATAGATATACTTGATTTTGATATACTTGAATCTCTGGATATAGCCCAAAAAAAAAAAAAGAAGCATAGTGACCGACACAGGGGCTCTATTTTTTACTTCCACTGACCATCAACCTAGGTGTATTTTTTTACTCCCACTGACCCCTGATGTGGGGGCATTTTGCAATCAGTCTGACTACCCACGTAGGGGCATTTTTTCTCACTCCCAATGAAAACAGATGTAAGGGCATTCTATACTCCAACTAACCACTGCAATAGGGACGTTGCTTACTACCTCTGACCACCAATATAGGGGGCACTTCCTATTGCCACTTCCTACCCACATAGGGGCATTTTGTACTCAAACTGGCCATCAATGTACAGGCATTTTGTGACTCCACTAACTACCAACATATGAGCTTTCCGTGCTCCCACTTACCACCAATGTAGGGGCATTTTGTATTTCCATAGACCATCGATTAGTGGCATTTTATGTATTCCTACTAATCTCCAACTCCAGGACAATTCCAGTCTGTAAATGTCATACCAGACTTTACAAATGTCACGTGATTATGTTTTCAGAAATTAATAAACAAATAATGGGAATGTAAAAGAAACAAACGTGTGGCGCTATATATCACATCCACAGCCATGTGTATTACAATAAAGACATATAAAAATGGTGAATACTACCAAAAAATGTATGACCATAAAATGGATAGTGTCAAATAATTAATCAGTGTTGATCACATATAAAGTAAATACACAATAATAATCATCAGATGTGCCAGTGATTAGTAGAAACCCGTGCTGGTTCCATGAGCCAGACACCAAACACAATAAACATGAAACTTTAAAAGTCCATAAAAAATGTGTAGAAAAACAGTGAAGAAAACATCAACAGAGTTCAAAGGGGGTGATGCATGGCCAGATGGTATTCACAGAATTTTATTCGCACCAAATCTGGCGAGTGGGCAGAAGGGAGACCACAAGTGTGCATAGATTGTACATCAGTGCCGGGGCCAACACCAGGAGTAGAGGAGGCTTACCGGAAAAAATTGACCTGAAATGGTGTACGGCAGACAAGTCAAAAAAGCATAATAACCACTGGTTCTGGGAAATGCGTCTTGTCAGATGTCATCAACAGATGGTGGAAAGAAAAGGGGGGGGTCCGCACGGCTTCCTCTCCCATAGGTAATCCAGCATAAGCCAAACGTGTAGTTTCATATGCCATGCAAGGAGCAAACAAAACTCACATAGCGTAATAACGTTTTAAAACACTAGTTTATTAAAATAATAAAAAACAGACTCACATTTTGGAAGAACGAAACAGAGCTCAAATATCAAATAGCGGCGATCGCTATTTATAACGATCGTGATCATTATTTATTTAAATAATGGGAATGTGAAATTGGTATCCTGGGAGAATCATATAGCCCAGTTCCTATGCCCTGGTTGGTTAGTCTATCTATTCAGTACAAAGCTTTACTGATGCCTTTTGCACTACCCTGAAATTGTTTTAACTTTACCTCTAAGGGCTTGACTTGCCTAAAGTAAGAGCTAAGCCTACGCAAATTATTGCTTCTTATTGCACCTAAATGTCCTGACTGCAGAGCAATCCAACCACCATTCCCTTAGCCAATGAAAGCACTCTTATTAGCCATGGGTTAACTTGCATAAAACAGAAGCATGGCTGCTGTGCAGTACTTATACTAATAAAAAAGTTAAACCAAGATGAGCAAGGTGCATGGAGGAATGCATGTATTCTGGTGAACAAAGTAAAGCAGGATGTTTGTGTGGTAGCCGCCCCTAGGCAAGACTGGTAACTTTAAAAAAAGTTTAAAGTGGCTAACATGTTCACCTTCAAATTGTGATGTGGAAAACAGGGAAAAAAGTGTTAAAGGCTGTTAAGCCAGCTATAGATGGTTTAAATCTCAGCAGGGACCGTCCTAGATTTGAACCATGTATGGGCAAGGCTGAATGTACCCACGCTGATCGATCAATGAACTTGGGTACAGCCAGCATGTTGGATTTTACATGCGATTGTTGCTACCGGTTAAGATATCCGCTAGCAGTAATCACTGGGTTATCCCAGCGGGGACGGCTTCCCCCACTGGCTGTGTTGATGGGGGAATAGAGCAATTTTCTTTCCTGCAGCTCGTGGTTGTAGGAAGAATAAAATCCAATCTGTCTATGGCCGGCTGGTTGGTATACACCTTCTTTCTAGATAGACTGATCAGTGTTTGTGTAACTGACTAGCGGCACACAGCTAAAGAATCAAAACCGCCTGAAGTCCATAGACATTCCTGGTCCTCATACAAAATGTTTAAAGTAGTAGTCCTCTATTTGACTGTAACCTTGTCCTCAGGAACCAGGACTAGAGTAGAGGATGGGATTACATTTCAGGTAAAGAAGCTTACAAGAACCACAGAAACATTCTGGTTTGCCACAAGGGGATGTCTGTGCTAGTTAATTATCCAGCAACCAATGCTGATGCACCTAGTAGCAGCATGCCTGGACAAATGGAATGGATTTCCGAATGGTTGTCAGCTGCAGCTGACCATGGCTAACAATGGGGAGAGGTTAGGGTGAAATTAAGCTCCCAGTCACATACACATTGTAACGAAATGATGACAGCACAGGGCCTGACTACCATCAATAACTCAAAGTAATTACTGCGGAATGAAAACATATTTGAATTGTTAAGTCATAAGAAACGTGCAAGGAAAAATGTACTAATAATTATCTTGGTAAAAATATAGTTGATTAAATATTTTTTGAACGTTCTTTGCAAAGTGCACTTTTCTGTTGTATTGATAAACAGGCCTTGATTCCTTGCACTTGTATACAACCAAGACATTACAAAGTTTGGAACAAATCCTCTTGAGGTGACATAGCATGTCCTTGATTAAAGTTTACACAAGCTATCTGGGCGCATCTCAGATGCAGCTGATGAGCATCTTATTTGGACGCACACAGAGCTGTAATTTCCATCCACTTTACTAATCAGCAAGTGGCGATTAGCGGCTAATGCGGTAGTGACGGACTAGAAATGACAGCTCCGGGCTGATTAAAGCCTAGGAGAGGTTCTTCAGTAGTGGCCCAGCGAGAGCACTGGAGAGCATCCACTGGCAAACAAAGGTGACTATGATACCAGGAAAACATGAGCAATTACTAAAAATGCTTTCAGCCACTAGATTGCAGGCACCTCTTCACTGCTGGATCGAAAGCCAAACATAAATAAATACATAAGCAGCCCCAGGAAAGTGGTAGGAAGCAAATCAGCAATACATTTTAGCAAGCATGCATATGCAACATAGTTTTAAATCATTTAAACTTTAGAACACTGATGAATTAGGAAATTGTATATTTCTAGGAGTTATTAACAATAGGGGCAATACATTAGGCTAACCAACCCTGACAATTAACCATTTCACACAAATGCTCCTTTGTATAAAAAGACTAATACTAGGCTTGTCAAATAGAAACAATATCAATTAACTTAATAATTTTTCTAAGGTGCTTTCTATGCTAGTGTTTATGGGAGCAATCAGAATGTTTCTGAGGTGTTCCTAGTATTTCCTGAAGTTTTGTTTTCAGGCGATATAACCCCAGCACTGATGACATGGATACATGCAGGAAATTTTACACAGAACTTGAATGTGCTTCTAATACACACCTGCAGCAGAGCAATTATCTAAAACATCTGTAAGTAGATTGAACATATCAGGTTTACAGGTTTTCTGCAATACACTAGAGTAGGGGACTCCAAACTGCGGCCCGGGGGCCAAATGTGGCCCTTTACTTGCCTTTATCCAGCCCTTGGGGTACTATTTATCCCCCTGATATAAGACACTATTCTGCCAACTGACACCAACAATGGGGCATATTCTCTGCCCAGTGACACCAACAATGGTGCATATTTCCGACCACTGACACCAACAATGGGGCATATTTCTCGAATACCAAAGATACTCCTACTGATGCCAGAAAAGTTTCTGTACTACTTTTGGCAACTTCGGGGGCAATTTGTATAGACATCTGTACAGGAACCTGCACAGATGTCTCTGAAATCGCTCCCGAAGTAGGACTGACATGCGGTTATGAAACTGTGCGAGTTCAGGTGAACTCACACAATTTCAATTCCGCTGTCAGTGTGAACCAAGGCTTAGGCACATTTTATAGGATCACTCCACCAAAAATGGCTATTGCTGATACTAGAGAGTTAAGGATCGTACACATTATAAGAAAATTGGACGAATATTTTCATCCAAAGAATTTTCATACGATTTTCGTATAGTGTGTACACAACTTTTTCGACAGCGGAGTACAAATTTTCGTACAAAAATTCCTGATGGACAAGATTTTTCTCGAAGGGAACAGAACGAATGACCTTCGTTTAATGTGTACTGTTTTTGTACAAGAAAAATCAGAAAAGACTGCACATGATCAGAAACAAACAACAAAAAAAATCCTTTGTCGTACGAGCATTTTCGTTCATCGGTTCCGATTTGCTGTGAAACAACAAGGAAAATCGGACAACCGTTTGACGATTTTCTGATAGTGTGTACCCCACTTCAAGGTTACGGCTCATGCACATGAGCACACTGATCTTTACAAAGTAAAACACAGGATCTTGCTGGTAGCAAGATCCTGAGGTTAAAGCGACTGTAAACCGTCACCTTATAAAACAACCCATTCAGTTTAAAATAAAAGGCAAAACATTTTTGGATAGATATAAAAAAAAAAAAAAGATAAAATACCCTTTTTTACAAGTGATTACCTTCCCTCTGTTTTCAGCTGCATAAGAACTTGGAGGGGGAGGAGCAGCAGCACACTGAGCTTCCTAGTGAAAGGCTGTGGGTGTCAGGACAGGTCCGATCATTGGAGGAGAGCAGGCTGAGCTGGCGAGCCGCTGAGAGACTGAGCCAATTGCCCCCTCCAGTGCTCAACACTCCAATGAGCGAGGAGGTTGAAGAGCGAGGAGGGAGAATAGCAGAGAGTAGTGACTGACAGTCTACAGCTCCCTGCTCAGGGAACTGTCAGAACTGAGCGATCTGATCGGTGGTGTTCGATCGCTAAGTTCTCAGTGCAGAGGCCCTGGGAGACAGGGCATCGGACCGATGCTGCATCCACCGAGGGAAGCAGGATTCTAAAAAATATATTAAACCCATACTTCTCTTTTAAGCTCTCCAAATGCTGTATGCAGGGAATCTTTGAATAATGTTTACATGCTTACTGCATACAAGCATAAAGCATTAATGCAGCCTATAGGTTGCTAGGGTGCAGTCTGCCATTGCAATCTAGCATCTATTATTGCAAAAACACAGGCAGTTTCTGCTGCCTTGCAACCTTTGCTGCCAAGACACAGGGGGCTCCAGCTGTTTAGCATTCTTCATCACTAGGACACGGGTGGCTATTGCTAACTAGTGTCTATCGCTAAGACGCAGGTGGCTATTGCCACCTAATGTCCTTCATCGCTAGGCTGCAGGCGACTACTGCCACCTGACATCCATAATTCCTAGGACGCAGGTAGCTACTGCCTCCTGACATTCTGCATTCCTAGGACGCAGGCAGCTTTTACCAACTGACATCCTTCATCTTTCTTGTGGCATAGCCACAAGAAAGGTAAGTAGTCTTATAAATTGGTCAAGCTACATTAACCAGATTTTTCCAAACGTTTAGCGAAGGAGCTGAGGAAGCTTTCCACCAAGTACATTAGCTTTAGGAGCACAGTAAAGTAATAAACCCAAATAAGTTCTGGAGGCCCTACGAGGGGCTAGAGGATCTACCAGTCCCAGCAGAAACACCTCAATCTTAAAACGGAATCTGAATGAATGAATCCGGGGCCATCTATTTTATTGGATGTTTAATGAGCATTTCTTTATACCGATGTGAGTACAATATTCTTTTATTGTACTTTTATGCACTGAGGACAGTGTTGGGACTTTTTCCTCTGGAATCAGACATATATGGACCTTTATAAGATCTTATATGGACATTATCATTATTATGTCTAGCGCTGCATACAGATACAGTGGATATAAAAAGTCTACACACCCCTGATAAAATGTCAGGTTTCTGCGATGTAAAAAAAATGAGACAAAGATGAATAATTTCAGAACTTTTTCCACCTTTAATGTGACCTATAAACTGTACAACTCAATTAAAAAACAAACTGAGTGTGTTTATTGGGGGGGGGGGGTAAGAATAAATTAAAATAATGTGGTTGCATAAGTGTGCACACCCTCTTATAACTGGGGATGTAGCTGTGTTCTGAATTTTAAACAATTACATTCAAACTCATGTTAAACAGGAGTCAGTACACACCTGTCATCATTTATAGTGCCTCTGATTAACCCCGAATAAAGTTCAGTTGTTCTAGTAGGTCTTACCTTCCAAAGCATCAGAGGGATCCCATTCTTAAAAGGAATCAGTCAGGAAAAGGGTACACAAGAATTTCCAAGGCATTAGATATACCATGGAACACAGTGAAGACCATCAATCAAGTGCAGAAAAAAAAAATGGCACAATAGTGACATTACCAAGAACTGGATGTCCCTCCAAAATTGATGAGAAAAAAAACTGGTCAGAGAGGCCTCCAAGAGGCCTACAGCAACATTAAAGGAGCTGCAGGGATCCCTGGCAAGTACTGGCTGTATGGTACATGTCACAAGAATCTCCCGTATTCTTCATATGTCTGGGCTATGGGGTAGAGTGGCAAGACGGAAGCCTTTTCTTTACAAAGAAAAACACCCAGCCCAGCTAAATTTTGCAAAAACACATCTGAAGTCTCCCAAAAGCATGTGGGAAATGTGTTATGGTCTGATGAAACCAAGGTTGAACTTTTTGGCCATAATTCCAAAATATATGTTTGGCGCAAAAACACTGCACATCACCAAAAGAACACCATACCCACAGTGAAGCATGGTGGTGGCAGCATCATGCTTTGGGGTTGTTTTTCTTCAGCTGGAACAGGGGCCTTAGTGAAGGCAGAGGGAATTATGAACAGTTCCAAATACCAGTCAATATTGGCACAAAACCTTCAGGCTTCTGCTAGTAAACTGAACAGGAAGAGGAACTTCATCTGTCAGCATGACAACGACCCAAAGCATACATCCAAACCAACAAAGGAATGGCTTCACCAGAAGAGGATTAAAGTTTTAGAGTGGCCAAGCCAGAGCCCAGACCTGAATCCGACTGAAAATCTGTGAGGTGGTACCCATACATACGTCTCTACTTCCTATGTCCTAATACAGGTTGACATTGTTCATCCCCCCCCCCCTTTGTTTTCCTGTTCTTCCTGGAAACTTCAATAAAAATATTGAACAAGAAAATCTGTGGGGTGATCTGAAGAGAGCTGTGCACAATATGACAGATTTGGAGTGTTTTTGCAAAGAAGAGTGGGTAAATATTACCAAGTCAAGATGTGCCATGCTGATAGATAGTGCTTCAACAAATATTAGTTTAAGGGTGTGCACAGTTATGCAACCATATGATTTAAATTTTTTTGTTTTTACTTCCCTCCACCTAAATGATTTCAGTTTGTTGTTCAACTGAGTTGTACCATTTATAGGTCACATTAAAGGTGGAAAAAGTTCTGAAATGATTTATCTTTGTCTCATTTTTTTTTTACATCACAGACATTTTAACAGGGGCGTGTAGACTTTTTATATCCACGGTATATATAATATCTCACTTTTAAGAGTATCAAAAACATTTAGGAAGACCATACACTCTAAAATATGATTTCATGACTGACCCTTTAAAAGTATATTCTACATAATAATAGTCTTACATCAATTATAGCATCATGATTACTGAACGTGCAACCTGAAACTAAATATTCACATTATGCTGGTGACCAGATCTAGCCAGTATGCTAATAGACATAATATCTGTATTTTGCAAGACACAAAAGGATTAAAAAGGCACGTTAGCCAGTATTTAAATGCATTTTGGAGACAGTTCTATGAATAAAAAATGTATTCAAAATACTGTATAAATTTTAATGTTTTCATTTATATTTTGTTCAGTAAGCTAATTCATCCATAAGCTTCTTACATCTCATCAATGACTCCAATGGAAAGATCTTGGAATTGTGATATCCCTGCTGTTTTAACTACATGGAAAGTAATGATGTAAGGTCAAAGGAAGTAACAAGAGTTGCAGGAGAACACAGAGATTGATGCTCCCGGAAGTTTCAGTTTCCCAGCAGGCCTCAGGGCTCCAGTTCTCTAAAATGTTGTATTGTTGAGTGTCATGGGCAGCAAGAGAGGTAAGTATTCAGCCTCATCTTTAAAGGTATCCACTATAATGACTTAAAAATGCATGTATCCTTAATACAGGTAAAAAAAAAAATAGCCAAAAAACGCTGTATAAATAAAGATACAAGCATTTTTAAGCCGATACAGTGGTGCTCACATTTTCCCTTTTTGTGGTTGCTGCGGAGACCTTTTTAGGATAAGTGTCCTGTGTTTGAAGTGGATGATATCTATCAGGAGGTAAAAACTGGGTCACACCTGTTGCATCTTTATGGGTATGTGCTTTCTTGTAACATTACATGAATGGTCTCTTTAAGTCACAGTTTAAGAACATAGTGCAGACAAGAAAAATGGATGCAGCAACACTATTATAGAAAAAAGTAGAATAAAATGTGTATCTTTCTTGCTACCTATTTAAAACGCAATTCCTCTGGCAAAACACAAGCGAAGGGAAGGGCCCTAGGCTTTACAGAAACATACCCAGATAAGTGTTATTAGAATAATGGCACAGCTATGGTGGCAAAATGCGCTTTTACAATAATAACAAAGGTAAACACAGACAGCATCCTGAAAAACCTTTGCTTGCAAGAGGCATTGTTACGAAGAAAAGCTATTATTTCCTTTAATGGATTTCACCTTCATGTAGAAATCTTACAAAGTGTGCATTATTAAAATGTTTATAGCTTTTATCATGGCTGGTATTAACTTCTTCTCAACTACCCTTCTCCAGCAGCCTCTTTTGTCGTTTCTCCGGTTGTATGTCATGCATAAACAGATTATACTAATCACATTGGACACGGAGAAATACAAACTAAATTTTTCACCGAAACATCGTTTCATCTAACAAGCGTGACTTTTATTTCATTTCAATTGTACATTACTACACCTTAGACTGAAAGTAAAGGCATTCTAAAAATAAGCAACCAGCTTAAAACCAGACTTGGTATGCCTACAGACTGCACAGCCTACCGTCTCACTACTTGAATATTAAGAACCCTTTCACACTGAAGGCAGTTTTCAGGCATTTTAGCGCTAGAAATAGCGCCTGAAAACTGCCTCCCATTCTTTGCAATGGGTGCTTTCACACCTGGGCGGTGCACTTGCGGGACGTTAGATAAACGGCTCCCAAACCGCCCCTGCCCATTGCAATGAATGGGCAGCGCTTCGGAATTTTGTGTTCCTGCAAAGCCGGGACTAGAATCCATCTTGTCCCCTGGTAAAAGCAGCACATACAGTACACAAAAACACTGGCTAGGCACAAAATCAACCCTTTGATTGCCCCAGATGACAGCCAGTATCAGTACAGTGGCAATGTATATTTTTAGCACTAATCACTGTATTCGTGTCACTAGTTCCGTTAAGTGTCAAAAGTGTCAGTTCTTGTCCGATTGTCAGCCACAATATCGAAGTCGCACTATAAGTCGCTGATTGCTGCCATTACTAGTATAAAAATAAATAAAAGTTCCATAAATATATACACTAGTTTGTGGATGCTATAACGGTCACGTAAGCCAATCAATATATGCTTATTGTAAATTGTATTTGGGTACAGAGTTGCATGACTGTGCATTTGTCAGTTAAAGTAACGCATTGCTGTATCACAAAAAATGGCCTGGTCATGGGGGGGTGGGTGGGGGGTTTTAAATCTTCAAGGGGTCAAGTGGTTAAAGCGGGGTTCCACTCAAATTTTTAACTTAATCTTACCCCCTTCAGTTAATTGCATAGATGTTCAAATGCCGCACAAAATTTTTTTTTTATCACTGTATTTACCTTTATATTGTACTTTATTGTGGCACGTCCTGTCTCTCCTCCCATGGGAGTAGGCGTGTTTATTGCCTTTCCCCGGCGATGCACTGTCTCCTTTGAGCTTAGTGTCAGGCTTCCCAAGATTCAGTGCAGGAACAATGATCATGCTTGCGAACAAGCTGTGAATGAACAGCAGTCACCGCATCCAGGAAATCAATGCTTGTGGGCTTCACATGCCCACAAGCAAGTTGGAAACAGCCAGCATCACATTTTTAAAGTTATTCTTCAGTACGAAAACAGACAGAGGCAGAAATATTACACCCAAACTGAGTATTATTTTGGGATTAGCAAAGTGTCTCAATGACCTTAAAAAAAAAAAAAAAAAAAAGATTGGTCGCCGGACTCCCACTTTAAGGTAGGCGGCAGACATAAAATGTTTGAAAAAATACTTTTATTAGTGGGTCATGACAACACTTAAAGGGTGTAAACAAATTCTATTTAAAAATTGTTTAACAGCCTCCCAGCTTTAATGTAGAAGAGATCAGGGTGGCAATAAACTGACCTACTCAATTCAACAGGGCAGTAATGTGCGTCCCTGGAAGGCTAATAGACCCCTGATGTCTGATGATAAAAATGACCTGTCATGCCCTTGTTACCATCACATAGGGTTAGACACCCTTTAAAAGCAATAGAGTAAAAATACTTAAAAATAAAAAAGTGTTCGAAAATAGTAAACGGAAGATGCAAGTATTGCCCTACTAAATAAGCCTGTTGAAAATGCTCCACTACACAGTCAGACCTTGATCTACTTTATATTTCTAGCAGCCAAAATCGCGAAAGCGACAGCGTGGAAAAGCCCCATCATAGACATTGCAATAGTAAAATGAAAACTCACATAGATGATGCTGAATGAAAAAATAGTGAGCGTCTTACTACACAATCAATTTTTTACAAAATATTGTCCCCTTGGCTTGCTTACTTACAGGTTCCAAATGACTGAATCTTATAGTACAAATAAGTTGATGCTGGATCCTCAGACGGATCCATTTCTGTTCTTCACTTTTTATAATCTTTTTTTTTTTTTCTTTTATTGTTCCCTTAACTTTGGCCAGTCTTGGCATCACGTCCTCTTAGCGTTTTCTTCTTCTTCTTTCTTATTTAAGTTCTTGATGTACATATTTGGGGTCTGGAACCGTTACAATGCTTGGCAACGAGTAATACTTTGCAAACTGTGGTCACTGGACATGGGCTTTACTTCATGTTGGGCCTACTTCCAGGGAATACGATTTAAGATGGTCTTGACCTTGATATCTTGGGTTTTGTTGTCCCACATTATGATCCAGGGGGAGATCATATGGAAGACCACTTCCTAGTGTCCACAATCCTTTTGATGTTTTATACCCATGTTCTAACACAAAATATGTTATTCCAGTTCACTTCTGACGGTGGTCAAACTGCTCACTCGTGAGCTTAGCGAATACCCACCTATTTGCCAAGCTTTTCGGATGTTTTGCTTCCCCCACGTCTGTACCATTGTCTATACAGAGCTTGCGAGGATTGTTCGCTGCTCTGCACAATGCTCTTGTTAACTTTTACTCTTTTAAAACATTAATAAAAACGATTGAAACAGAAAATAGTAAACAGGCCCCTGCACATATATACACACCTAGTATGCACAGTCATACATCACAGCGATTGTCTAACACATGTAAGGTTAACTCAACTGATGAGCTGAAATGATTTTTTTTCAAGTGTCACATAAGGATAGCTTTGCATATCATATTTTGTGTCATTTTGCAGGTGCAATTTTAAGGCTTCATATATTATTAAATCGATTTACTTAACACAAGTTCTCTTCCGCTGCTTCGGGCACAGTTTGACATCATTTCATACAAAGCAGGACCAGCGGTCCTGCATTGTAAGTTAGGGAGCTGAGTGCCCAATCACAAACCGGGGGGGGGGGGGTCAGAGTGAAAAGGAGAGAGTGCTGGCTGCCAGGGGAGCAGGGGTTTTAGGCAAGTAAAAGTGCTTTCTAGGCAAAAACGAGCATTTAACCTTTGCAGTGTGGAGGGGAGCCCCACTCGTAGTTCAGCTGTAAATAATTATATTGTATTTTTTATGGAAAATATTAGGTTTGATAAACGGTTGCACAAATATTGTGCGATATAAACACTTTCATCTTTTTATTCTATAGTTCCTCTGCTTTCAGAAAATGTATAATGTTTTTGTGGCTTTAAGTAATCTTTTAAATGTAAACAAATTTGAATGTATGTGAAAATTAGGAAACTAAAAAAGTTCTTGCGTGAAAAGGTTAACGTAAACTCATAAGTTGTTTTCAATCCTCCTAAATCTGTAGCTTTCATTAAACTGAATGGTCATTCTGTAATGACGGTCCTTGACCATACATTTCCTGTTACAGGGTGACAATAGTTGCCCAGATGTGCTCCTGTGCCCTAGATGGAGATTACAAACAGCTATGCTGACGCACAAGTCATTGTTTAATGTACACAACACTTTAGAAAACAGTTATTCAGTGAAGGTTTAGATTTAGTGCCCTTTGTTAAATAAAGATTCAAAAAGATACATGGCCCCCTACAAGGAAAATTTTGTAGTAATAAAGAGAAACACCGGGTTGCAGAATCTGCCATTTTAATGGTTGTTGATTTCCTGGTCCCCACCATGCATCGTGGTTGCTGGACCATTTGTCAACACAGGACACGTTAGTGATGTAGGGACCAGCGAATCGAGTCACTGATCGCAGCAACAGACCAGGAACTAAGCACTCCTAGCAGTGTCAGAGGATTCTTTTCACTTACTGCAAAGTTAAGCAGTGTGGGCAGCACAATAGGGGAGTATTTAGTTTTTTGTTTTTTTTGTAGGAGGTCTTCTAAGTTGAATATTAATTTCAGCAACTGAGTGGCTTTAGATGATATGTCTTAATCTCACCCCCCACCCTTGTCTCATTATTGCGTTCCTTAACCACTTGACGACCGCCTCACACAGATATACTGCGGCAGAATGGCACGGGCAGGCAAAATCACGTACCTGGTACGTGATCGCCTTCCCGCGGGCGGGGGGGGGTCTGATCGCACCCCCCCCCCGGTGCCCAAGGCGGTCGCCTTTGGTCTGGCAGCGATCAGAGATGAGGGGGAGGCCATCCATTCGTGGCCCCCCCCTCGCGATCGCTCCCAGCCAATGAGAATCTTCCCCTGCCTCTGTGTTGTACACAGAGGCAGAGGAAATGATGTCATCTCTCCTCGGCTCGGTATTTTCCGTTCCGGCACCGAGGAGAGAAGACTGAAATGTGAGTGAAAACACTACACACACACACAGTAGAACATGCCAGGCACACAAAACACCCCCCTTTACCCCCCGATCACCCCCCCCTGTCACACTGACACCAAGCAGTTTTTTTTTTTTTTCCTGATTACTGCATGGTGTCAGTTTGTGACAGTTAGTGTGGTAGGGCAGTTAGGGTTAGCCCCCGTTAGGTCTAGGATACCCCCTAACCCCAATAAAGTTTTAACCCCTTGATCACCCCCCGTCGCCAGTGTCGCTAAGTGATCATTTTTCTGATTGCTGTATTAGTGTCGCTGGTGACGCTAGTTAGGGAGGTAAATATTTAGGTTCGCCGTTAGCGTTTTATAGTGACAGGGACCCCCATATACTACCTAATAAATGTTTTAACCCCTTGATTGCCCCCTAGTTAACCCTTTCACCACTGATCACGTATAACTGTTACGGGTGACGCTGGTTAGTTCGTTTATTTTTTATAGTGTCAGGGCACCCGCCGTTTATTACCGAATAAAGGTTTAGCCCCCTGATCGCCCGGCGGTGATATGCGTCGCCCCAGGCAGCGTCAGATTAGCGCCAGTACCGCTAACACCCACGCACGCAGCATACGCCTCCCTTAGTGGTATAGTATCTGAACGGATCAATATCTGATCCGATCAGATCTATACTAGCGTCCCCAGCAGTTTAGGGTTCCCAAAAACGCAGTGTTAGTGGGATCAGCCCAGATACCTGCTAGCACCTGCGTTTTGCCCCTCCGCCCGGCCCAGCCCAGCCCACTCAAGTGCAGTATCGATCGATCACTGTCACTTACAAAACACTAAACGCATAACTGCAGCGTTCGCAGAGTCAGGCCTGATCCCTGCGATTGCTAACAGTTTTTTTGGTAGCATTTTGGTGAACTGGCAAGCACCAGCGGCCTAGTACACCCCGGTCATAGTCAAACCAGTACTGCAGTAACACTTGGTGACGTGGCGAGTCCCATAAGTGCAGTTCAAGCTGGTGAGGTGGCAAGCACAAGTAGTGTCCCGCTGCCACCAAGAAGACAAACACAGACCCGTCGTGCCCATAGTGCCCTTCCTTCTGCATTCGCCAAGGCTCGGAGCCTTGAGAAAGTCACGTGTCAGTGATGTAACGCGTGGGAGGAGCTTAGGACACAGTCTGCTGAATTCATTGTATCAAGCAGCAGCAGCTTGCGCAGCAAGCCTTGTCCTTACAAGCCAGCTGAGATCTGCTTATCTGCATGCCTAAAACAAGTCAGGCACACGTGAGTTTATCACTGTGCTGTTTTGCCTGTGAACTTTTATTGTAACAATATTGCGCAATGTTTTCTCTCTTTGTTTATCTTACATAAAACCACTTGATACTGAGAAAATTACCATTCATTGTGGCTGTGGAAGAAATAGCTCAGAGGGTGAACAGATAAGTGCTGCAGGAGTCCAGATGTCCCAGATTGCTGGGGATTGAGCTGTGTCGCCTGTTACTTATCCTATCTCATGATTTTAATCATCTATATTTAATCAGATTCTATTGGCACTATTTATCTATTTATACTCATCAATTGTATATGTATTGCACCTTTATAAGCATATCATTTGTTTATTTTTTATCAACACTTATCACAGGGAATGTATCTAATTTGTTTATTTATTGGCACTAATTTGGATTGATTACTATTTGCAAACGCATTTTTAGTATATCTATACACAATTGTTGCTTAGTTTACTTTGGAGATATCGCACCACTTCCAGTGGATTTGCATAACTGGAGGAACACAGTTTTTAAATATTTGCGATTTTTTCATATATTTGCGATTTTATGTATATGCGTTTTTTTGCGATTTGGTAGCAATTTTTTTCACATTGGTTTTTTAGCACAAAAAATTATTTTCTCACATTGATTGAACTTTGTATCAGAGCGCATCAATCTATGTTATATGTGACACCCGCTATTATTGTCCCTCCTGTCCTGACAATCCTGGTCTTTACATTGGTGAATGTTTTGAACGCTACAATTCACTAGTTGAGTATTAGCGTAGGGTACAGCATTGCACAGACTAGGCACACTTTCAGAGGGTCTCCCAAGATGCCATCGCATTTTGAGAGACCCGAACCTGGAACTGGTTACAGTTATAAAAGTTAGTTACAAAAAAAAGTGTAAAAAAAAAAAAATATATAAAATAAAAAAAAAATAGTTGTTGTTTTATTGTTCTCTCTATTCTCTCTCTATTGTTCTGCTCTTTTTTACTGTATTCTATTCTGCAATGTTTTATTGTTATGTTTTATCATGTTTGCTTTTCAGGTATGCAATTTTTTTATACTTTACCGTTTACTGTGTTTTATTGTTAACCATTTTTTGTCTTCAGGTACGCAATTCACGACTTTGAGTGGTTATACCAGAATGATGCCTGCAGGTTTAGGTATCATCTTGGTATCATTCTTTTCAGCCAGCGGCTTTCATGTAAAAGCAATCCTAGCGGCTAATTAGCCTCTAGACTGCTTTTACAAGCAGTGGGAGGGAATGCCTCCGCCCCCACCGTCTTCCATGTTTTTCTCTGGCTCTCCTGTCTCAAAAGGGAACCTGAGAATGCAGCCGGTGATTCAGCCAGCTGACCATAGAGCTGATCAGAGACCAGAGTGGCTCCAAACATCTCTATGGCCTAAGAAACCGGAAGCTACAAGCAATTCACGACTTAGATTTTGCCGGATGTAAACAGCGCCATTGGGAAAGCATTTTATCACACCGATCTTGGTGTGGTCAGATGCTTTAAGGGCAGAGGAGAGATCTAGGGTCTAATAGACCCCAGTTTTTTCAAAAAAGAGTACCTGTCACTACCTATTGCTATCATAGGGGATATTTACATTCCCTAAATAAGATAAAAAAGCAAAAAAAATAAGAAAAAAAAAAAAAAAAAAAGCACCCCTGTCCCCCCCTGCTCTCGCGCAAAGGCGAACGCAAGCGTCGGTCTGGCGTCAAATGTAAACAGCAATTGCACCATGCATGTGAGGTATCACTGCGAAGGTCAGATCGAGGGCAGTAATTTTAGCAGTAGACCTCCTCTGTAAATCTAAAGTGGTAACCTGTAAAGGCTTTTAAAAATGTATTTAGTTTGTCGCCACTGCACGTTTGTGCGCAATTTTAAAGCATGTCATGTTTGGTATCCATGTACTCGGCCTAAGATCATCTTTTTTATGTCATCAAACATTTGGGCAATATAGTGTGTTTTAGTGCATTAAAATTTTAAAAGTGTGTTTTTTCCCCAACAAATGAGTTTGAAAAATCGCTGCGCAAATACTGTGTGAAAAAAAAAAGAACCACCCACCATTTTAATCTGTAGGGCATTTGCTTTAAAAAAATATATAATGTTTGGGGGTTCAAAGTAATTTTCTTGCAAAAAAAAAATAATTTTTTCATGTAAACAAAAAGTGTCAGAAAGGGCTTTGTCTTCAAGTGGTTAGAAGAGTGGGTGATGTGTGACATAAGCTTCTAAATGTTGTGCATAAAATGCCAGGACAGTTCAAAACCCCCCCAAATGACCCCATTTTGGAAAGTAGACACCCCAAGCTATTTGCTGAGAGTCATGTCGAGTCCATGGAAAATTTTATATTGTGACACAAGTTGCGGGAAAGAGACAAATTTTATTTTTATTTTTTTGCACAAAGTTGTCACTAAATGATATATTGCTCAAACATGCCATGGGAATATGTGAAATTACACCCCAAAATACATTCTGTTGCTTCTCCTGAGTACGGGGATACCACATGTGTGAGACTTTTTGGGAGCCTAGCCGCGTACGGGACCCCGAAAACCAAGCACTGCCTTCAGGCTTTCTAAGGGTGTAAATTTTTGATTTCACTCTTCACTGCCTATCACAGTTTCGGAGGCCATGAAATGCCCAGGTGGCACAACCCCCCCCCCCCCCCCAAATTACCCCATTTTGGAAAGTAGACACCCCAAGCTATTTGCTGAGAGGTATAGTGAGTATTTTGCAGACCTCACTTTTTGTCACAAAGTTTTCAAAAACAATGAGAGCTGCAAAATACTCACCATGCCTTTCAGCAAATAGCTTGGGGTGTCTACTTTCCAAAATGGGGTCTTTGGGGGGGGGGTGTTTGTGCCACCTGGGCATTCCATGGCCTCCGAAACTGTGATAGGCAGTGAAGAGTGAAATCAAAAATTTACACCCTTAGAAATCCTGAAGGCGGTGATTGGTTTTCGGGGCCCCGTACGCAGCTAGGCTCCCAAAAAGTCCCACACATGTGGTATCCCCATACTCAGGAGAAGCAGCTAAATGTATTTTGGGGTGCAATTCCACATATGCCCATGGCCTGTGTGAGCAATATATCATTTAGTGACAACTTTGTGCAAAAAAAAAAAAAATTGTCAATTTCCCGCAACTTGTGTCAAAATATAAAATATTCCATGGACTCAACATGCCTCTCAGCAAATAGCTTTGGGTGTCTACTTTCCAAAATGGGGTCATTTGGGGGGGGTTGTGCCATCTGGGCATTTTATGACCTTCAAAACTGTGATAGGTAGTGAGGAGTAAAATCAAAAATGTACGCCCTTTGAAATCGTGAAGGCGGTGATTGGTTTTCGGGGCCCCGTACGCGGCTAGGCTCCCAAAAAGTCCCACACATGTGGTATCCCCGTACTCAGGAGAAGCAGCTGAATGTATTTTGGGGTGCAATTCCACATATGCCCATGGCCTGTGTGAGCAATATATCATTTAGTGGCAACTTTTTGTAATTTTTTTTTTTTTTGTCATTATTCAATCACTTGGGACAAAAAAAAATTAATATTCAATGGGCTCAACATGCCTCTCAGCAATTTCCAAAATGGAGTCATTTGGGGGGGGGGGTTTACTGCCCTGCCATTTTAGCGCCTCAAGAAATGACATAGGCAGTCAAACTAAAAGCTGTGTAAATTCCAGAAAATGTACTCTAGCTTGTAGACGCTATAACTTTTGCGCAAACCAATAAATATACGCTTATTGACATTTTTTTTTACCAAAGACATGTGGCCGAATACATTTTGGCCTAAATGTATGACTAAAATTGAGTTTATTGGATTTTTTTTATAACAAAAAGTAGAAAATATCATTTTTTTCAAAATTTTCGGTCTTTTTCCGTTTATAGCGCAAAAAATAAAAGCTGCAGGGGTGATCAAATACCATCAAAAGACAGCTCTATTTGTGGGAAGAAAAGGACGCAAATTTCGTTTGGGTACAGCATTGCATGACCGCGCAATTAGCAGTTAAAGCGACGCAGTGCCAAACTGGAAAAAGTCCTCTGGTCTTTAGGCAGCCAAATGGTCCGGGGCTGAAGTGGTTAAAGTGGTTCTAAAGGCAGCCATATATGTCTTAAAATTTGGTTGGTTCAATAGGGACGACCAAATTTCAATTCATGTATGGGCAGGCTGGTTGTACAGAAGTAGGTCTACCTATCACCTTCTTTACAACCACCCTGTCAGGTTTTTCTCAATCGATCAGGGCCACCAGCTATAGACAGCAGCACAAATCAGTGTATTGTGAAGGCGGGGAAGACTCCCTGTTGTCACAATATAATGCCTTAGTGGGAAGAACTTGATGTGGATAGGGGGAAGCTCTGACTCGGCTCAAGTGCCCCCATAGGAAGCTGCTGGCTATTGCACTCAATAGGACGGAGGGGCCAGGAGCAGCAAAGAGGGACCCTAGAAGAGGAGGAGCCGGGCTGCTCTGTGCAAAACCATCTGCACAGAGCAGGTAAGTATAACATGTTTGTTATTTAAAGAAAAAAAAAAAACACAAGCTTTTACAATCACTTTAACGTATTCTATGTATTAAGGTAAAAAGATGCCTAACTACCGGTCTCCCCCCATTTACCCATTCTAAACCTCCCTTCATTCACTCATTCTAAACCTTTAACTGACTCCTCTATCAATCCAGCTTTGTCCTGTCTGCAGCCTCACTCTCCTCTCTTCCAGCTTTCTCAGGAGACACAGGCAACAGAGAGAGCTGTAAGCTCCTACTGTTGTCAGTCAAATCTTGTGAGGAGGAAGCAGGAGGCATGGCTGAGCCATGCTGCTGGTTTTTATGGATGCAAACAGCACAGCCCTGGAGCGCACAGATGTGGAAGCTCCCTTAGCATATGGCTTGCTATGGGAGCACTCTTAAGAAGAAGCGGAGATCACTGGCGGGGGACTCCATCAGAGGAGGTAAGGAACCGCTCTGCAATTTCACTGCAAGAAGAAGGTAACAAACTTTTTTTTATTTCATCATTTAAAAAATATCCTTTACAATCACAAGTTTTGTAGGATTGCTTTCAACTGTTGCATCTATGACTCAATGCCGTTTTGCACTTTTCAGCACTCAACAAAAACCTATAAAACTAAAAACAACTAACAATATTGGTGGGGTTGGTAATAAAGGGCCGGTTCATTGTCATTAGGCTTCTTTTGGAGGGGCAGACTGTGGCCAATGGGAGTAAACAATGCCCTAGGATTGGTGGTCGACGGGGATAAAAAAAAATGGGCTAGAGCTTGTTGTCAGTGGGGGAGAGAATATTGTTCCATTATCGGCTTAGGAGGAGCCATTGTTGGTGTTAGTAGGAGGAACGCTGCCCCAATATTGATTTAAGTGGAGGGAATTGTGCCCCATCTATGGTGTCCAAAGGAGGAACAGTGCCCCAACATTATTCTCAGTGGAAATACAACGCCCCAATCCCTGGTATCCGTAGGTAGAACAGTGCCCCAACATCATTCTCAGTGGGAATACAATGCCTCAATCCCTGCTGTCAATGGTAGGAATGTGCCTCAACATCATTCTAAGTTGGAGGAATAGTGCCCCAACATCATTTTTATTGGGAGGAATATTGCCCTATCCTTGGTGTCAGTGGGAGGAACAGTGCTCCAACATCATTCTCAGTGAGAGGAACACTGTCCCACCCCAATCTCAATGGTAGGAATGTGCTCCAACATTTTTCTCAGTGGGAGGAACCGTGCCACATCCATGGTGTCTGTGAGAGCAACGGAGCTCCAACATCATTTTCAGAGAAAGGAATTGTACCCCGCCCTTGGTGTCAGAGGAATAGTAGCCCAACAGCCAATTGAATGCAAACAAAGGGCTACATCTTGCCCGAAGGGAACAGTCTGGAGACCAAAAATGCTATGTGTAGGTCTGTGTTTGGGTTCAATACTTCAGAGGCACCGACTTGTAACAAGCATGCACTAAATAAAAGTGACAGAAGACACATTTCCTTAGCCCTGTGATTCATTAGTGATTGAGTGTGTATTTTAGGAAAGCATCAACATGACATCCAGGCAATTATTACTCTTAGCACAGGTTAATGTTGACTATTTTTCTCTAACAAGTTTCCTTTAATAGTCAGAAAGGGACCTTGTGGTCATTTCTGTCCATTTGCCACTAGGTGTCAGTGACGTTCTTACCATTTATTTCAACACATAAGATTCTGTTTGCACAATTTTGCATTTTCATCTTTTTTCTTTTTTAGTATGATTGCTTTATGAGTATTGTTATTACTAGCTATTTTTGGGCATTTGCATCAAGGTGTTTACAACCTCAGTACTTAGTTTAAAGGCTGTTAAATTCAGCACGGCAATAAATTACTCAGGAGAATAGAAATAATTGTTCTCTCTTATCTACAGAGATTGCACGAGTTCACTAACTTGATACCATCGTCAGGTTCGGAAATCAACCTGTATCTATAAACAGAACATACATACATCTAAAGTTAAAAAAAAAAAAAAAATGCAAGCAATAATAATAAACATTAAAGTAATTGTAAAGTAATGGAAAGGCAAACAAAAGGAAATCATCATTGCAGCAAATGAATATTGTAAAAACAAGCAGCAGAAAATGGTCAAAATCTAATGTCATTGGCCAAAAACGACTATAAACTCTGCTGTGTATAACATCACTGGGGTTTTTCGTGATCAAATGAAGATCTCTTGGCAGCTGCATGATTTTTACCAAATTATTACCAACTAAGGTGGTGAGGCATTTTGTTTACCTAAATGAAGACAATTGAGCTCAAAAGTTTGCATACCCTTGGAAAATTGGTAATATATAGTATGTACCATGAGCAAGCAAAACACATTTCATTTATTTCCTATGGGATTCATATGCCAGTAAATAAATTAAAAAAACCTTTCAACAGTCTGCATACCCTTAGTTCTTAAAGTGACACTAAAGTCTCTTTTTTCATTTCAAAATAACAAACATATTATACTTACCTGCTCTGTGCAGTGGTTGTGCACAGCACAGCCCAGATCCTCCTCTTCTCGGGTCCCTCGCCAAGTGCCCCCCATAGGGAACAGCTTGCTATGGAGGCACCCCAGCCGAGCCGCTGCTTTGTGTGTCCATTCAGATACTCAATGGCTCAATGGCTGATTGACAGCAGTGGGAGCCAATGGCGCCCCAATGCTGTCTCAGCCAATGAGGAGGGAGAGTCCCAGACAGCCGAGACTCTCGTGCAACATAGCTGAAACGAGATGGGGCTCAGGTAAATGTGAGGGGGGCCTTCTGCACACAGGTTTTTTTTATCTTAATGCATAGAATGCATTAAGATAATAAACTTTTTGCCTTTAGAACCACTTTAATATTGTGTATTTCCCCCTATAACACGCAAAAGTCCCATGGGCAATTTCAGTGTATGAGAGTTATCTATATAAAAACAAAAATTAGTCAAGATCTCTTAACCGCTTCAGCCCCGGAAGATTTTACCCCCTTTCCTGACCAGAGCACTTTTTGCGATTTGGCACTGCATCGCTTTAACTGATAATTGCGCGGTCGTGCGACGTTGCACCCAAACAAAATTGACGTCCTGTTTTTCCCACAAATAGAGCTTTCTTTTGGTGGTATTTGATCACCTCTGCGTTTTTTATTTTTTGCGCTATAAACAAAAAAAAGAGCGACAATTTTGAAAAAAAACGCAATTTTTTTTTTTTACTATTTGCTATAATAAATATCTCCCAAAAATATATAATTTTTTTTCCCTCAGTTTAGGCCAATATGTATTCTTCTACATATTTTTGGTAAAAAAAAAATCGCAATAAGTGTATATTGATTGGTTTGCGCAAAAGTTATAGCATTTCCAAAATAGAGGATAGTTTTATGGCATTTTTATATTTTATAATTATTTTTTTTTTTTTTATTAGTAATGTCGGCGATCTGCGATTTTTATCAGGACTGCGACATTATGGCAGACACATCGGACACTTTTGACACTATTTTGGGATCAGTCATTTATACAGTGATCAGTGCAATAAAAAATTTTATCGCACTGATGACACTGGCAGGGAAGGGGTTAACCACTAGGGGGCGATGAATGGGTTAAGTGTGTCCTAGGAAGTGATTCTAACTCTGGGGGGGATGGGCTTCAACTCACATGACAGCGATCACTGTTCCCAATGACAGGGAGCAGTGATCTCTGTCATAACACAAGGCAGAACGGGGAAATGCCTTGTTTACATAGGCACTTCCCCATTCTACGGTCACGTGGCGCGCGCCTGCAATCCCCGCCTCTTAAAAGGGGATGTACAGGTACACCCATTTGCCCACAGCTGCCATTGTGCTGACGTATATTGGCGTGCAGCGGTCGGCAAGTGGTTAAAGTGTAAATTTAGACAAAAAATTAAGTCTTGCTAGATCACTTCAAGCTGGCCCCTTTTGCAGGTATAGCCATGTAAAACATTAAAAATAAGTGCCTATATGGTTTAAAATCCTGTAATACACTCATTCACCCTGCTCTGCACATGCTCAGTTAAGCCGCGTACACACAATCGGATTTTCTGACGGGAAATGTGTGATGACAGGCTGTTGTTGGAAAATCTGTTTGTATGCTCCATCGGACAATTGTTGTCAGATTTTCCACGGACAAATGTTGGATGGCAGGCTTTAAAATTTGACATAGCAAATTATGAAATCTCGAAATGCAGCGCACATTCTCTTCTTCTTTAATGGGATAATAATGAAGCTGCTCTGCTGGTGATACTGATGGAGTTCTGCCAAACATATTTTAAAAGGCTTTTATTTTCTAATGATATCAAGATTATTATTATTTATTTTTTTTGGGGGGGGGGGGGGCCTTGTTAATTTTACATTGTATTTTTTTAAATGCAACTGCCTACTCCCAAACTGTCATTTGAAGTAAAACACATAGCCAAGTATTATTCTACACAATTTTTTTATTGTGCATTAAAAAAAAAAAAACAAATAAAATTAGACATGATATCTGCCAACAGAACTTAACCAAAAAGTGCATTCTATGCATCCAAAAATATAGAAAATATACCAAATCCAATCATTATTCAACCAAAAAATAAAATAAAAGCCTCATGCATGTGTCCTGCTTCTTAATATAGAGGGTCAACAATGCCAAGAGTTGGTGAAAGCAGGGGTCCATCATCCGGAGATAGTTCCAAAAATCATCCGGATTATTCTCCTGGAGCTCCCGCAGCAAAGGCATATGACATAATTGGTCACCATTAATAAAGCAACCAATTTTTGGTCCAAGAAATCCTCCTCCTCCTGTTCCTGGATTGGACTTGGGTCAAAGCAATAACTCCAAGGCCAATAATAAATAACACGTTATCTCCTCCGATTCCGCAAAACATGTCTGGTTGACGAACGGCCGTTCAGAAACGAACTGAAAATCACAAAATGAAAAGCGCAAACTGAGAAGAGCGAAATGAAAAGCGCAAAATGAAAAGCGAGACATGAAAAGCACAAAATGAAAAGCGAGAAATGAAAAGCACAAAATGAAAAGCGCAAGTCAACACTCACCAAATTTCTACCAACACAAAATTAGCAGATAGAGCCCAAAGGGTGGCGCTAAAGAGCTGAAAATCACGTAGTACGTCACTACGTTCGCGTTTGTTGGCCGACAATTCCTTGCCGTTTGTATACAGGACAAAATCCAGGCACACGCCTTCGGCCAAAAGTCTGAGGTTTTGTCTGCGGAAAATCCGATCGTGTGTACTAGGCTTTACTTTTTTTTCAGCTCTGTGACCAAAATGTGGAGGCTGATCTGTTGACAGCCTAAAGGTTTTCTGCTTGGGGGTACTGGGCTTCAGCAAATTAGCAGCCTCCAGCAAGAAGAAACAGGAACAATGCTGGAGGCAATTTACAGCACACATTAGTTTTGGTAGCATGATTTTTAATGTGGGATGTATGTTACTTGCTAAAGAATATTATTTTTTTTTATCAAGTTGTTATGGGTAAAGTTCCGCATTAACCTAACACTAAATAGTTATGCAAATACATAATGAATACTAATATACGCAAAAAGGGCTGTGACCATAAAAAGCCTATGTACATTCACGCACCATACATATACAAACTATTTTGACAGGTTCTGGTTACTAGGGAATGAATAACTGAGTGAATAGCTGGTCGTATATAAATGAGGAATTAAAGAATGATGTGAAATGTCACCAAGCTCAGCTAGAAAACTAACATACAGAAAAATAATAGGATAGACATTTTCGTTCTTAAAGGGGTTGTAAACCTTCGTGTTTTTTCACCTTAATGCATAAAACCCCTAGCAATGACCGGCCCCCCCAGCCTGACCTAAGCCCTGGAACTTGACCCAGCGGGGACATGCTGATTATCTGCCCGGGGTTCTCAGCTCTTGATTGGATAGATTGATAGCATCGCAGACATTGGCTCCCGCTGCTGTCAATCAAATCCAATCACTCGGGCGCCGGGGGGCGGGGCCGAGTCATACATTCGGCGGCTTTGGACGCCCGAATGCTGGACTCGGGAGCGAGCCCGCAAGGTAACCCCCTCGGGAGATCGCTTCTCTTAGGGGGTTATCTGATGTGGGGAGGAGCCACGAGAGCCGCCGGGGGGCCCCAGAAGAGTATGATCGGGGCCACTCTGTGCAAAACGAGATGCACAGTGGAGGGAAGTATGATATGTTTCTTATTTAAAAAAAAAAAAAAAAAAAAAAGAACCCTTACAATCACTTTAAGTCTGTGAAAAGGAGAACTGCTATATCTACAAAACTTGACCAACATCGGGATCACATATAAGGTTTTTATTTTCCATAACTCCTATTTCACTCACAACAGCTACAAGTGCACCATCAGAGACCATCTAAACACAAAGACACACATGGAAAATACAAACGTGTCCCAAAATCTAAAGCCCCTTTACCCACAGGTGGTCTATAAAGGTCCACCTGTCAAGCTCAGGCGGATGCGATTTGAAGATCCATGTACAACTACAGACGACCGAATGTAAACAGACTTGCACCCATTTAGGACCCAAGTCCGTCATAGGTCCAGAAAAACGTCTACATCCTTTTCCATTTTCTTCAGACCTAAACATGATGGATCGGCGGTAACTGGAGCCAAATCCATTGCATCTGGCTGCCATAATAATCTGTGTTTTCGATATGGGTCTGGAAAGCCTCAGTATTTACATGCAGCAAAAAATGAACAATCATAGCGGCCACAAATGTGACATCTGTTCTGTTCTGCTCCAATGCAGCGGGGTTTTGTTCACAAATTCCCTGCTGATTGGACTGGACATAGCCTCTTTGAAAGTTGCCTATGTCTTTCATGAATTGAAAGGATGAATATGGAGTCTTCTTTATTTTGTTTAACATATTCCCTGACTTGTTTTACAGTTTAAATAATCCCACAAGTAATTGTCATATATTTCCTACGGAAGTAACATTCTGTCTAAGCATGTTGCCAAATGAAACATGTGGTAATAGCATATGAAGATCATAATGCAGTCAGTGCTGTGCATGCTGTTCAAGTTACATAAGATTGTGTTAATATAAACTGAAACAAGAATGCTTGGAGATCTGTTCAGAAATACTGAAGATGATGTATAAAAGCTGCAGTATAACAACCATATTCTGCTTGTCTTATATAAACATGTTACTGATGTTTGTATTCCTATGCCTATAACAGCTAGCACATGCTGAAGAATAAAAAAAAATGCCTGGGGACCTTTGTGTAGCCTCCCTTACCCAGCATGCCATAATTCAGCTATTGGGCGTCAACAAGATAGGAAGAAACAGACCCACTGTATACATTCCATGTAACAATCCCTAAATCGGGGAGAGGTCGGATGAATGAAAGGATTCTCTCCCCCAAAGATTTTGCTAGATTAAGATCTGGTTTATACCACAAAAATGTACTCCAGATCCGGATGCGTTTTTGCATGCGCGTTCAGGTGTGTTTTTTATGCATTCCCAGGTGCTTTTTTTCTTTTTTTTTTTCCAGTTTTTTTACTGTACAGGGGTCTGGTGCGTTTTTGATGTGTTTCAGTGCATACTGGTGTGTTTTTGATGCATTTTACTGTGTTCCAGTGCAGAAAAAATGCAACATGTCCTACTTTTTTTTTTTCTGGAACTGGAAATCCCTGGAACTGACTGCACTGGTGTGAACTATGCCATTGGAAACCGTATAAACTACTTTCCATGCATTTTTGATGCAGAACAAAAACGCACTGGACCACATGTGGTGTGAACTGGCTCTCAGTGTAAACAATAGATGAGAGGGGAGGATGGGCTGTGCAGTTAAGCACAAAGACCCAAAACAAATAACCCCTTCAATGTCAGAAGTTCAGCACCAGGAAGAGAACCAGACACCCACATTTCTACATGAAGCAGCAGCCTGCACGACATGGACGTCTTCATTACAGGTAAATGACGTGACTGCAGCTTTAGGGGAAGAAGTCACTTTTTACTACATTGCAACAACAAACAATTGGTTTTGTTGCTTTCTGAGATATTTTCCATCACTTGCTTTCTCTGTTACTTTTTTTCATACATTTTGGCTAAAATAAGGCTTTCAGCAACTAAATATTTTTGAAAATAGAATGAAATGTCAAATATGAACATGGATTAATAACACTAGCCAGGAAAAACTGAAGATAAGCTGATCTACTTTACAAAATGATAGTATTGAGGGGCTTCAACTCACCATGGAACATTTTGAGAAAGGGTAGAGCAGCAAGTAAGGGCAAAGTGTCAAAAAAGAGTAAGTGAGATGTGAACTGATCCAACCAGGGAGGGGGAAGGGTTGGAGGCAGGCAGGAGAGGACAATGAAGTGAGGCAGGAAGAAAGAATTCAGGACAAGGGAAAGAAAAGGGAAAGAGATGTCAAGTATGAGGTGAGTTAGAGGATAAAGCAGAGTTGATCACAGTTAGGGGGAGTGGAGACACAATGGGGGTGATTTTCCAAAACTGGTGCACACAGAATCTGGTGTAACCAACCAGCTACTAGGTTGTATTGTCAAAGCTTATTTGAACAAGCTGAAGTTATAAGCTGATTGATTACTATGCACAGCTGCACCAGGTTCTGTATGCACCAGTTTTAGTAAATCTCCCCCAGTGGGTAAAGGAGAGAGGAAGGCACAATTTTTAAAATCTCCAAAATCGAGTTAATAAATAACAAAAACATTAATGCTTTTAAATGTGTGCAAATTGGGCAGATTGTAAAAAGAAAGTTTTCAAAGTACTTTACCAATCAAAGTAAATCTCAACTCTTATATTGTTGTACAGGCTCCTACCCTGTACTAAAAATGCGTACTTCGATTTTCTCACAGTGTTCATTAGAAACTGCAGAAGGTTTGATAGAACCTACCTCCTTTTCTGTCTGAAGGACATCCAAGATCAACCGTCCCTTTTCCTTCCCAGCCTGACTTTCCTATCAGTAGTTTAATAGGGCAAGTATAAAGTATTTTTTATTGTTTTTCTTAATTTGCTTACCTCTTTGCTTATTTTACTTTGGTATTGTGGTGGTTATTCTTGTTAGTATTGATGATTGCTTACTAGGTGTTGTTACTACTGAAGTACTGTAATTGTTTATTGCTGACTTAAAGGAATTCTATGGTCACAGCATACACTTTAATTTTATAACCTCATCAATGTAATAGCAATATAAAAACAATAGTTATATTTTGACAATCCCCAGGATCTATAGTTTAAACCCTCCTATACTGTTGATCCTACCACTGCGCCACAGTATATGAGTAAAATAAATAAATAACTAGCTAGCTGCCAAGTTAAATAAACAGTGTATAACAGCGTAATAAGCTGGCATATCGAACATAGTAATGCTGGGTGCACTGTGACTGTGATATGCCAGCTTATTACTGAGTTCTATATGCAATTACCCGTATTTATCGGCGTATAACACGCACATTAATTTTAAGAGGGTAGTTTCAGGAAAAAAAAAAAAATTTTGAATAAGGAACTTTGACGCAAAATAACGGTCAGTGCCCATCTGCAGTCTCACCATTGCCATCAATACAGCCAGATCAATGCCCATCTGCAGCCTCACCATTGTCACCAATGCAGCCTCATCAATGCCCATCTGCAGCCTCACAAGTGCCATTAATGCAATCTCATCAGTCCACATCAATGCAGCAGCCTCACCATTGCCATCAATGCAGAAGCCTCACCATTGCCATCAATGCAGCCTGATCGATGCCCATCTGCAGCCTAGAGGGGACAGGGAGAGGGGCGGCCCAGGAGATGGGACTTCCTTTTACAGAGGCCGCCAAGTAAACAGGAGATTCTCATTGTATGTAATCTGACAGCGCTCGTCCCGCCCCCCCTCCGTCCTCTCCGAGGCAGCTAAAATTGAAGTATTGGCGTATAACACGCATGTGCTATTTGCACCCAATTTTTAGGGTGAAAAAGTGAGTGTTATACGCCAATAAATACAGTACTAACTGTGCTAAATGTGAGTGCAATATTTGCAGATTTTTATTTTATTCCAATACATTTTTGATAAACGTTATTACACTATTGGAGTTTTTCCTTTGTTTCACATACATGGGAGATCTGTGAGTCACCATTAAAGGCTGGAGATCGGTGCAGATTTGTCTTCAACCTTGAGGGACACATTGCTTGTTTTGCCGAACATGAGAATGTGAGTCAATTATTGTTGGTGAGTTTAAAACCCTATGGGGAAGTGGTGGCACACTTTTCACGTGGTGTGGGGATTCCAAGCAACGTCATTGATTCATCATGGACTCTTCAATTGAACACATTTAGGTGCTGTTATTTTTTTAGGATTTTATTTTTAGACTTCATTCACTAATTATTCACTGGGTGGTAATTTATTATCACCAAGGTTCATGCTCGCCTTTTATTAGTTTGTTACAGCGCCACTATTTACTGTATGTATAAATGTTGCAGTAGATTTGTTATTATTTGTTATTATAACAGTTATATTTTGACAATTCAAAAAAAGTTAATGTTGTGAGCGCTGTCTATCTGTTGGCCATTTCTGTCCACAACTTCCTCTATTCCCTGCATGCTTTGCAGCTTCTCCTCTGTGTTTTACTTTCAATTTCTAAGGACTACACATCCCATAGTACCTTGCCTACTGCAAGCAGTGATTTCTGAACTGACTCCGCCTCCTGAAACTCCTCCTCTCAGCACCTCTGCATTTTCGAAAGGTGGAGCTTAGTGAAATATGTGACACATCAGTGCCTACTCACAGGGCATAGTGAATATATGTTCTAGAATGTGTGTTGTAGAATTCAAGAAAAGTAAATGTGTGGGATTCTTCACAAAAGCAGATTTCAAGAGCAGCCACCAGCACTTGGGACACTTGTCATTCGTGTAAGAACGGTCTCTGGTGGTGGTTTATAAAAAAAAGTAATAAGTCGTCAAACTTCAGCTTTAATGTAATTCCAGAAAGGTAGTCAATCTTTTTAATTCAGCAGCGTTCACTAGAATAATATATGGTGATCCTTCTATAAAAGCTCCTTATTCAGGACCTGTACCCCCCAGCTGTGTTCCTGTGTTGTCTTACTGTCACACGTTCCTCTAATAGAGACTACAAGTGGCCATGCCAGCACACAATGCCCAGGTGTGGTACACTGTTGTCTCTATCATAAAGCCAGTCCAGAGCAATGATGTGCAGCCAGCACTGTGTTCAGTGCTCATAAATGAAAAATGGCTGAAAAGGAGCCAAGGAGATCATACTCAGATTTAGTTATGAATGTATTATTATGGGTTTAAGGAGCAACTGACTTGCTCCCATTCCTCACACAGTATAGAGTTAGTGCTTTTTATCAGGCCCTCAGATCTCAGCTATTAGTTGGAGATGGCACAGAACACATGCATAAGGAGCGGGAAGAGTTTTGCTAGTACTTTTCTAAAAGGGGTTAAACTTGTTCAATCACTTTGTTCTCCAAGCAGAAGATTTACTCAAAATTAGTTTTTATTATACAATATACACAGAATATAAGGACAAGAAAGAAAATATACTGTATGTTGTTACACCTAGTTGGAACAAATTAATGCATCCAATGTTAAGTCACGGTCACAATTTTATTTTTTTCTCCTGCAAAGCATAGGTGCTCATAAAAGAATAGTAATCCAGTCTAAAAAAGAATGAATAATTTCATACTTGAATAAACGTCTGAATTATCTTCCTAAAAATTAAGTCTTTCTTGACATACCAATGATATTTTTGACAATAGCACAATAGCACAATCTGAATATAAAAAAAAAAATAATAATCTCGTACATTTCCCACACACCCCTCCTTAATGTTGTGGCCTTAATGCAGTCTAACAAATCAAGAAATAAATTATTTTCTTACACATTGAAACCCTCCGCTGTCAAGTGCCTGACCCCAGTTTGATAATCTTATTTCCTGAGAATTAAAGAGCTGGAAATATAAGCTTCCCAGAGTGTTAATTGCAGCTCTGCTCTGTTGCTAATCAAAAAATTGGATGTTTTGCATGAAAATACTCTACTAATTAATTCTCAGTCATAAAGCTCTCTGGTTTTAATAACCCCTCTGTGATTGGATGGTCTTTGTAGAGAGACCGAGGCTAATCTGACAAGTTGGAGAAAACACACGGAGAAGTAAAATGTAGCCTTATTATATCAGGTGAATGTGACTGCATTAACAGCAAAAAAAAATAAAACAAAAAAAAACTAGCCTTACTTTATGCACAAGTTATAACAGAATTTAGGATAATGAAAAAATAACCAGCGAAATTATAGGGTTAAGTGTCCTCACTTTGTACAGCAAATAGAACTAACCTGAGCTGCGAACATCACGCAAATGACATTATAGGCCTTTAACATTAAGACAGCCTTATTCATTTAAAGTGGAGGTCCGCCCAAAAAAAAAAAAACCCTAGTTAGACTTACCGGTAACCGTATTTCTACGAGACTTTCAGGACAGCACCTGGAGAGAGCGCAGCTCCACCCACTTTTCCCAGGAAACACTGCAGTCAGTTTTTTCTATAAAGACCGGACACTTCCACCATGGCCTCGGTTGTTCATAGAGTACCTCCAGCCATGCTGAAATTAGATAAGCAGAACATAGCAATAACACCACATGTTTATAAACCAATTAGGGCGGGTCATCGGTGCTGTCCTGAAAGACTCGTAGAAATACCGTTACCGGTAAGTCTAACTAGGGTTTTTCTCCCCTCGTCTTTCAGGACAGCACCTGGAGATGATAAAAGAGTACTTACTCTAGGGTGGGACCACCGCCTGCAGGACCTTCCTGCCAAACGATTGTTCCGCTGCTGATAGCAAGTCCAACCTGTAGTGGCGGGTGAAGGTGGAGAAGCTTGTCCACGTGGCCGCTTTACAGATCCGACCTGGAGAGGCCCCTGCTCTTTCTGCCCAGGACGTTGCTATTGCCCTTGTTGAATGGGCCATTACCCCTGTTGGAGGATCAGCCCCTGAAGCTTTGTAGGCTTCACTGATCGCCATTCTTAGCCATCTGCCTATAGTACTTTTGGAAGCACAATGACCCTTGCGCGATCCAGAAAAAAGAATAAAAAGAGAATTTGTCTTCCTAAACTCTCTCGTGATCTCTAAATAATGAAGTAAACATCTTCTCACATCCAGGGTATGAAAACCCTTCTCTTTAGAGTTGGATGGTGTTGGACAAAAAGTAGGTAAAACTATTTCTTGTACCCTATGAAAGAAGGTTGCGACTTTTGGCAAGAAACCCGGGTCAGTTTTCAGCACTACCCGGTCCGGAAATATCAAACAAAAAGGTTCTATTATAGACAGAGCTTGCAACTCACTTATTCTTCTGGCTGAGGTAATTGCAACCAAAAGAACTAGCTTGAGCGTCCATAATTTTAAAGTCGCTTCCTGTGGGGGCTCAAAAGGTGTCTTGATCAACCCCTGTAGCACCAGTGATAAATCCCATTTAGGAAAAGATCTGAAATGTACCGGCCTAAGCCTGGCCAATGCATTGAAGAATCTAACTATAAATGGTTCTTGAGATAACTTTCTCTCGAGAAACACCGACAAGGCAGCCACCTGGACCTTCAGGGTACTGGCTGCCAGCCCATCTCCATGCTCTCATTGAGAAACTCTAATATTGAGGGCAATTCCTGTGGTGAACATTTTTTAGTCATGCACCAGGAATTAAACCGCTTCCATGTCTTAAAATAAATACCCCTGGTAACCTTTTTTCGGCTACTTAGCAGGGTTGACACCAGCTTATCTGAGAAGCCCCTTCTTTTTAGAAGCTGCTCTTCAGTAACCACCCCGTCAGCTTGAGCTGGTTGATATTTGGATGCTGAAGGGGTCCCTGGGTTAATAGATCCTTTCGTAGTGGAAGAAACCAATGTGGTTCCACTGCCATCCTCTGTATGGTTGCAAACCAGGGCCTCTTGGGCCAAAAAGGAGCCACTAGGATCATACTTGTGGTCTCTCGTAGTTTTTTTTAACACAAAAGGGATCATTTGAAAGGGGGGAAAGGCGTAGCACAAGTGGAAGTTCCATGGTTGTGCCAGCGCATCCAATCCTTTTGCCTGATCTTGCCTGTTTAGTGAGTAATAGGCCTTCACCTTTGAATTCTTGTGGGATGCGAACAGGTCTATCTGAGGAGTTCCCCATTTCTCTGTTAATTTCTGGAAATCCACAAACAACCGAAAACTGGAAGTAAATGGCCAGGCGGCCCCATGCTGGTTTTGAGTGGATAACATCCTGTGCATGTCACCAGGACTAGGAAAACAGAGATTCGCATCCTGCACACCTGTGGACCCCTGCAAAGGACTCTGGATTCACCACCTTGTCACTGCTATTGAGGACCAATCTAATATCATCTAAACAGAGCCATACAGCCTCAGCCACAGATCCAGATGCTGGTATAGGTTATTGGGAAACCTGTAATCTCCCATATGCTTGGATAGACCTCTGTTGGTCTTTTGAGTCGGTAAGGAGCCTCATATCCACTTGGGTGTATTCACTTTTTGGGAGATTGGATTTTTTATCACGGATTTCGGATTTTTTCTTCTTCTTTTTACATTTATGAACTTTATATATGAATGTTTTGATCGCACTCTTTGTGATGGGACTTTTTATGTGCTCTCTTTGATTTATTTGACACTATTAAACCCTATTAACTATTACCCTCTACGTAGTTTAAGGTTAAACCTCTTTTCTTCTAATTGTAATGAGTGGCAACGAGTCTTATTAAACTCTCTTCTGCGAAAAAGTTTTATCCCTATTGTGGGGTCACCAGTACAGTATTTGTAAATTGAAATCATATCCCCTCTCAAGCGTCTCTTCTCCAGAGAGAATAAGTTCAGTGCTCGCAACCTTTCCTCATAACTAAGATCCTCCAGACCCTTTATTAGCTTTGTTGCCCTTCTTTGTACTCGCTCCATTTCCAGTACATCCCTCCTGAGGACTGGTGCCCAGAACTGGACAGCATACTCCAGGTGCGGCCGGACCAGAGTCTTGTAGAGCGGGAGAATTATCGTTTTATCTCTGGAGTTGATCCCCCTTTTAATGCATGCCAATATTCTGTTTGCTTTATTAGCAGCAGCTTGGCATTGCATGCCATTGCTGAGCCTATCATCTACTAGGACCACCAGGTCCTTTTCCATCCTAGATTCCCCCAGAGGTTCTCCCCCCAGTGTATAGATTGCATTCATATTTTTGCCACCCAAATGCATTATTTTACATTTTTCTACATTGAACCTCATTTGCCATGTAGTCGCCCACCCCATTAATTTGTTCAGGTCTTTTTGCAAGGTTTCCACATCCTGCGGAGAAGTTATTGCCCTGCTTAGCTTAGTATCGTCTGCAAATACAGAGATTGAACTGTTTATCCCATCCTCCAGGTCATTTATAAACAAATTAAATAGGATTGGTCCCAGCACAGAACCCTGGGGAACCCCACTACCCACCCCTGACCATTCTGAGTACTCCCCATTTATCACCACCCTCTGAACACGCACTTGTAGCCAGTTTTCAATCCATGTACTCACCCTATAGTCCATGCCAACGGACCTTATTTTGTACAGTAAACGTTTATGGGGAACTGTGTCAAATGCTTTTGCAAAATCCATTTACACCACGTCTACGTGCCTTACTTTATCTAGATGGCAACTCACCTCCTCATAGAAGGTTAATAGATTGGTTTGGCAAGAACGATTCTTCATGAATCCATGCTGATTACTGCTAATGATATCATTCTTATTACTAAAATCTTGTATATAGTCCCTTATCATCCCCTCCAAAAGTTTACATACTATTGATGTTAGGCTAACTGGTCTGTAATTCCCAGGGATGTTTTTGGGGCCCTTTTTAAATATTGGTGCTACATTGGCTTTTCTCCAATCAGCTGGTACCATTCCAGTCAATAGACTGTCTGTAAAAATTAGGAACAACGGTCTGGCAATCACCTGACTGAGTTCCCCAAGTACCCTCGGATGCAAGCCATCTGGTCCCGGTGATTTATTAATGTTAAGTTTCTCAAGTCTAATTTTAATTCGTCCTCTGTTAACCATGGAGGTGCTTCCTCTGTTGTGTCATGAGGATAAACACTGCAGTTTTGGTTACTGAAGCCCCCCGATTCACTCGTGAATACTGAGGAGAAGAATAAATTCAATACCTTTGCCATCTCCCCATCCTTTGTAACCAGATGTCCTTACTCATTCTTTATGAGGCCAATATGGTCTATCCTCCCTTTTTTACTGTTTACATACTTAAAGAATTTCTTGGGATTTTTTTTGCTCTCCTCCGCTATGTGTCTTTCATGTTCTATCTTAGCCGTCCTAATTGCACCCTTACATTTCTTATTGCATTCTTTATAAAGTCTGAATGCTGAGGATGATCCCTCAAACTTGTATTTTTTGAAGGCCTTCTCCTTTGCTTTTATATGCATTTTTACATTGGAGTTAAGCCATCCAGGATTTTTGTTCGCTCTTTTAAATTTATTACCCAATGGGATACATTGGCTAATGTCCTTATTTAATATGCTCTTAAAGCAAACCCATTTCTCCTCCGTATTCTTTGTTCCTAATATTTTATCCCAATTTATGCCTTTTAGCAAGGTTTGTAGTTTAGGGAAGTTGGCTCTTTTGAAATTCAGTGTCTTTGTGTTCCCTTCATGTTTCCTATTTGTGTGATTTATACTGAAACTAATTGACCTGTGATCGCTGTTACCTAAATTGACCTGTATTTCCACATCTGTGATCAGGTCTGTATTGTTGGTAATCAGTAGATCCAGTAATGTTTTATTACTAGTTGGTGCGTCTACCGTCTGACCCATAAAATTGTCCTGCAAGACATTAAGGAACTGGCGAGCCTTAAATGAATGCGCAGTTTCCTCCGCCCAGTCTATGTCTGGATAGTTAAAATCCCCCATTATGATAACACTTCCCATCCTTGCTGCTAATCCAATTTGTGATAGGAGATCCGTCTCCACTTCCTCCCTCAGGTTAGGGGGCCTATAGCATACTCCCAGTATTATTTTCCCCTTAGCTTCATCCCTTTGGAGCTCTACCCATAAGGATTCCACCTCCTCACTAGCTCCCTCAGTGATGTCATCTCTCACATTCACTTGTACATTATTCTTGATATATAGGCATACCCCTCCCCCTTTTTTACCCTCTCTATCCTTGCGGTATAGGGTATACCCTTGAATGTTTGCCAGCCAATCATGAGAGCTGTTGAACCAGGTCTCTGAAATTCCCACAAAATCCAAATCCTCCTTGTACAACAGTATCTCTAGTTCACCCATCTTGTCCGCCATGCTCCTGGCATTGGTGAACATGCCACATAGCCTTGTTTTGGCAAATAATAGAAGATCGTCTAAATATGGGACAATCGAGATTCCCTCTATTCTGAGAGGGGCTAAGGCCTCTGCCAGAATCTTCGTGAATATCCTCGGAGAGGATGACAGCCCGAAAGGGAGAGCTCTGAATTGCAGATGTATGATAGACCCTTCCCTCCTGATTGCAAATCTGAGGTGCTTTTGTGATGCTGGGGCTATAGGCACATGGAGATATGCATCTCTCAGGTCTATGGATACCATAAAACAGTCTAGGGTCAGGAGACCCTTTACCGAAAAGATCGAATCCATCTTGAACTTCTTGTACCTGATCGCTCTGTTGAGAATCTTCAGGTTCAGGATTAATCTGAACTTGCCTGAAGGCTTCTTTACCAGGAAGATGTGCGAATAGCACCCCTGTTCCACTTCTTTGGGGGGAACATTTATTATCACCTTCTGCTGAATGAACTCCTGAAGAATTGCCGACATTGCTGTAAGCTTTTCTGGGTCTCTGGGAGCCTGAGTTATATAAAACCGAACCGGAGGGAGTTGGGCAAACTCCAGTCCATAACCCTCCCTTATCGTCTTGAGGATAAACGGACTGTCTGTTATCCTCTGCCACTGTGGGAAGAAGGCCTGTAACCTTGCTCCCACAGACGGAGGCCAGTCACTAGCTCTTTGTTTTCGGGGTAGGGGGGCGAAATAGCACTCCTGACTTGCCCCTGCCTCTCTGAGACCTCCAAGGTCTCTTATAGCCTGTCTCCTTTGTATCTGAGGTTTTCCGAAAAGGACGAACATATTTACTGCCCTGAGGGATCACCTTTTTCTTAATGGGGAAGGCCTTTTTCTTATCAGCCGTTCTTTCCAGAATGGCTTCTAGACCTGGGCCAAAAAACAAATCCCCTTCAAAGGGTAGACCACACAACTTGGTCTTAGAGGCTGTATCCCCGGTCCAAGTCTTGACCCATAGAGCTCTGCGCGTTGAATTGATTAGCGCAGATGATCTGGCCGACATCCTAACTGATTCAGCCGAAGCATCTGCTATATATCCAACCGCTTTCAGAAGCACCGGTAATGTCTCTAAAAGATCCTTACCAGGTGTACCTGCCTCAATATGAGCTTTCAGTTGTTCCAGCCAGTGCTCCAGGTTTCTGGCCACCACTGTTGAGGCCATAGCTGGCTTTAGATTTGCTAGGGTGGAGTCCCAAGCTTTCTTCAGCAGGGAGTCAGCCCTCTTATCCATGGGATCTTTGAGGATACCCATGTCCTCGAACGCAAGGTCGGTGTTTCTCGACACCTGAGAGAAGGCCGCATCCAGTCTAGGCTTTTTGTTCCAGATCTGTGTGCTATCTTCCTCAAAGGGAAACCTGCGTTTGAGGTACTTAGAAAAGAAAGGGGCCCTCTCTGGGTCCTTCCATTCTCTTTTAATTGTTTCTGACAGAAACGTATGCACCGGAAACACCCTGTGTTTCACTTCACCCATGCCTTGAAACATTTTGTCGTGTAACGACAGCAGGGTTGTATCCTCTGTAATATTTAGAGTAGTGTGGATAGTTTTTAGCAGATCATCCACCTCCTCTAGAGACAATTTATATCGAGAAGAAGAAGAAGATTCTTTCTCTTCCTCTGCTTCTTCCTCAGATTCCGTAGCCACGCTACGATTTTCCTCCTCCGAGTCACTGTCACCTCTGTATGCAGAAACAGAAGACTGGGAACGAGGTACTGAGCTGACTGCAGCTGGACGTTTGTCAAGGTAAGATTTAAATGACTCAAAAGTATCAGCCAAATCCTTTCTAAAAGAGCTCAGTAAATCCTGCTGAATCACAGGTGCACTAGGAGTGGTTTCCTCCTTCACTAAGTCTGCAATACATCCTTTGCATAACACTTTTGCCCAGGACTCTTTAAGCACATTTTTACAAGATGGGCATTTTCTTTTAACAGAAAAAGAAGAATGTTTGGTCTTTTCTTTTGCCTTCTGAAATACATAAGCAGATAAACCTATAAACAAACAGCATGCTGAAAAAGAACTGGAGGAGCTAACACTTTAACCCCTCTCCTTCACTCAGCCAGTAAATCCCCCCACAGATTCACTTCACAATCTTAAAACACACTTACTTCCTGCTTCAATACACAGGAAGAGTGTTGCAGGCTCTTTAAAATTTCTAGAATTTAATAAAGAGGGAACTAAAACATGCCCATAGAGTAAGTTACAGAGACACGCTGTCCCCGCTTACCTGGGCCTGGCTGACTTGTGTGGCTCCTGCTCCTGCCACCACCGATTGTTCCTCCTCCATACTGTCAGGATTTGCAATGGCGTTTGGTGCTTGTTTTTAAAGTTTCCCGGTCCACTCGCCGCTGCGAGGGCCGGAAATGACGTCAGCCCGAAGGGACCTGCCCTCCCCTCCTGCGTTCCAGCGGCGGGACCCGGAAGCCGCGTCGCGCCGCTAGAGGTCCCGCCCCGGCCGTAGTGACGCGCTCGCCACCGGAACCCGGAAGGCTAAGCTTTGGGGATGAAGAGGAGACGCCGCTCCTCCCAAGCTAGCCGCCGGTCTGAAGGAGCGGGGACCCCCAGCAGCCTGGCCCTCGCCGGGTATGAAGAGGGGAGGATGCCGGAGCAACCCCCGCACGTAAAGGGAGGAAGCTGGGCTGGCCTTTTAAACAGAAATGAAACAAATACCGGTATGCCCCAAACTCTCTCCACCTGGAGACAGCGCAGCACACCCCTGGCTCCCTGCAGCGCTTCCACCATGGCGGAGGAAACACTACAACTGAGGCCATGGTGGAAGTGTCCGATCTTTATAGAAAAAACTGACTGCAGTGTTTCCTGGGAAAAGTGGGTGGAGCTGCGCTCTCTCCAGGTGCTGTACTGAAAGACGAGGGGAGAAAATAAAATTAAATAACAGCAGCTACACATACTGCAGCTGCTAGCTCTTAACAATAGGACACTAACCTGTCCTGGAGTCCAGCAATGTCGGCATCACACCTCATGTTTCCATCAGCTGTCGAGTGTTGCCACCGCCATTGCGTGTAAAGGTACCCGGCAGTGTAGCCTTTCGGATGCATGCCGGGAACCCTACTGTGCATGCACAAGGCCCGCTCCTCTCTCCTACTGGCCCGGCGACAGGGGTAGGAGGAGGGAGCCCCAGCCGTGATGTAAATAGCCGCTGCTGAGGCTCCAGGAAGTGGGAAAGGATACCCTGTCAGGTATCCTGTCCCCCTCACCCCCGAAAGGTGCCAATTGTGGAACCGGAAGGGGGGAGGAATCAGATGAGCGGAAGTTCCACTTTTGGGTGGAACTCCGCTTTAAGAAGGTTTTGCCTTGCTAAGAACATTACTTAATCTATTAAAATAACAATCAACTTAAAAAAATCAAAAGCAAAACCCTTGATGGGTAATAACATCCTTATAAAACATAAAAGAAACAAGTCTAACAACTTATACGAGTCAAATAAGGGAAATTTACTGAAACCATTAAAGCAACATTAAACCCAAAAACCAAAATGAATATACCGCAGCTGACCAATCCTTAGATGTGGTGGCTAAATTCGTTTTTTTTTTTTTAGGCTTTTTTCCCTTTATTTCACCTGGTAATCCTGCAAGTATCCTGCTTCCTGTTTTAGGGTGTCTGCATTCTGGATGAAATAGCAATGTAGACACCTCTGGACATCAGCCTTGTCAGTCTGAGGAGAATAGTAGTAATAGACTACTAGAATAGACAAACAGATTTTGATGGAATTGACTAACAAACAGATGAACTCCAGCTAACACTTTGTAAGCAGTTACAGCAACAGTTTTATTCCTTTTATAAGGAAAATGAAGGGTGCTTCTGGATAGCAGCATCTGACCAGAGGAAGTGTGCCCAATAGAGCGATTGTGAATCTGGCTGATGAACCTCAATTGAAGGCACTAGGGCAGTGCTTCAAGAGGAAAACAAGATAAAAAAGGAGGCACTTCTAAGTGCAGAACCACCATGACTTTTATTGCCAAAGGATTATAAACACTTACTAGAATTCTGAAGTTAAAAGACTCATGTATTAAAGTAATCCAGCTGTGGTAGTAGTCCTGGAGGGGTCCAATCCGCAGCAGGGTGTTAGGTATCCCAGCCGTCCAGCAGAGGGAAGCCGTGGGAAGAGGGACCAGTGAGGAGACTGCCATGCTGTATGGAACCAGTGTGGAATGCTGGACTCGTGGGTGACGTCAGCGGCATGAAGAAGGAGCCTATCAGATGCTCTGAAATGTGTCCCGCCCATTAGACATCTTTTCCCGACCCATGTGTTCCACACTGGTTCCGGGCGCACTTCTACTGACGTCACCCACGAGTCCAGCATTCCACGCCGGTTCCATACAACGCGGCAGTCTCGTCACTGGTCCCTCTTCCCACGGCTTCCCTCTGTTGGACGGCTGGGATACCCAACATCCTGCTGCGGATTGGACCCCTCCAGGACTAACACCACAGCTGGACTACTTTAATACATGAGGACTCTTAACTTCAGAATTCTAGTAAGTGTTTTTAATCTTTTGGCAATAAAAGTCAAGGTGGTTCTGCATTTAGAGACGCCTTCTTTTTTAACCAGTTTTATTCCTTTTGCCTCAACCTTCTAACTGCCATTTAGTCTGGACAGCTTGGTCTGCTAAAGGAAGTTGAAAACGGCTTACTGGCTGGATCGCCAGTTGAAAATAAATTTAAAAATCAAAAAAAAGATAACTAATACACAGGATTGGCAAGTTGCATTTTGTTTTGGGGTTTAAGTCTACTTTTGATAGCATTGTAAAGCTTTTGAAAGCACATACTACACCCAGCTCTAATTTTCTAAAATACACTTAAACAACGTACAGTGAAAAAGCCTTTTAGACTGCCCTAATAAATTGTAAATTCTTTCCCCTCAACAGCATATCTTTATCTCCTATTAAGAGCCACCCCTAGCAGCCCGTTGGTCGCTGGAAGCACTTAGTAATGATGATTTTCCTTAGTACAATGCTGGAAGAGTGACTGTAAAAGCTACCCCATGACTTTCTGTAACAGAAATTAACCACTTGCTGTCTGCCCCATAGCAGTTTTACTGCTACACAGCAGTAGTTGTGCGCCAGATTACATATATACACACACGTGATCTGGCTCTTTTGGGTAGCGTGTGCTAATGTGCGGTGACAGTGGCTTGCTCCCACTGTGTAAAAACCGTAAACTTGATGTCTGCTGTTCTGTCAATAGGGAAGGCGTGGATCCTGTGTTCCAGCAAAGCAGGGACTAGGATCCTAAGTAAAAGCACTTCCCCCACAGTAAAAATACACAGGCTAGGCACACAGTTAACCTTTTGATCGCCCCTGATGGTAAACCTTCCCAGCCAGTATCATTAATACGTGACATATTTTTAGCACTAATAACTGTATTAGTGTCACTGGTACCCAAAAAAGTGTCAAATGTGTCAGTTAGTGTCCAATTTGTCCACCACAACATTGCAGTCCCACTATAAGTTGCTGATCACCACCATAACTAGTAAAAAATAAATAAAAATTCCATTACGGTCTTTTTTTGTTTATAGCGCAAAAAATAACTGCAGAGGTGATTAAATACCAACAAAAGAAAGCTCTATTTGTGGGGGGAAAAAGGACATCAATTTTACTTTGGTACAGCGTCTCACGAACATGCAATTGTCAGTTAAAATAACGCAGTGCCACATCGCAAAAAATGCCCCGGTCATGAAGGGGGTAAATCTTCTGGAGGTGAAGTGGTTAAATAAACTTTTAAGTGGTTGTAAACTTTTATATATAACCAGTATAGTACTGTAACTATCCTCAAGTGATACAAAGAAATGATACAAATCATTCTACATAAGTTGTACATGTTTACCTGCAGTCTTCTCTTCTCTACAGCCATTCAAAGTGCAGAATTCATAAAGCTTGACTGAGCGGTCAGAAAAAAGGGGGCAGAGAGCTGAAATTACACTCTGCAGAGTTCAGTGAGGAGGGAACACGGAGAAGAGTTTTTTTTTTTCCTTCTTACCTGCAAGGTAAAGGCATAACTTGCTAGTATGCATCACATACTAGCACATTATTTGAAAGTTACCTTAAAACAAAGCATTCCAGTGATGTCACTGCTGGAGGCCGCTTTCAGGTTTACCTGTCTTCCTTCCGGGTCCACTGACTCCGGCTGTGTGACTGGGCAGAGCCGCAATGTCGTCACTCACGCACATGCACGGGGGAACCAACGTTTACGGCACAGGACTATGAAGGAACGCTCCGGAAACTGCTGACGTCATCAGTTTCATATATAGTAAATATCTCCTGAACGGTGCACGTTTAGGAGATATTTATTGTTGCCTTATTATAGGCTTACCTATAGGTACAAGTCAGAGATGGAAGTTTACTTTTATTTTAATTGAGACAAGTACTCAATACAGAGGGATATGCTTTGTTAATATTTCATGACTGAGGTTTTACAACCACTTTAAGGTTGTCAAATGAAGGCCAGAAAGAGATTAAAGGAGAAGTCCAGCCTAAGCTCATTCGGGCTGGGCTTCTCCTATGGGTCACAGGAGTGCCATCAGTTTTGCACTCCTGTGACCCATTTTCAGCAGAGAGCAGTCTGAAATCCGCTCTCTGCTGACTTCATCAAGATCAGTCCAGGCACCGCGGCATGCCGACTCCGGAAGTCTGAATCCGCCAGGTGCCTGGACTGATAAGCGTCTCAGTAAGACGCTGAGATGGCCGCTCCCTGCCCCTGCACAGCTCAGCGCTTTAATGAGCGTGGAGGAGCAAAGTAGGAGAGCTGCTGATTGACAGGCAGCAGCTCTCCGCTCGGGGAGGTGAGAGAATTGAGCCATCGGCGGTGTTCGGTGACTCTGTTCTCTATGAAGAGGCAGCGGGGGAACAGATGCAGCATCAGACTGCTGCATCCACCTAGGTAAGTATGGATTATGGGATAAAAGAAAAAATCCCATACTTCGCTTTTAAGAGTCCCAAAAGAAAGGGATAGGGGTTTCCCAACGCAGCAAACCCACAAGATTCTCTCCACTGAGGTCTATAGTAATTTCAATGAAAAAAAACAATATCTATGGAAAGCAAAACAAAACTTTTGCTAAAATACAAAGTATATAAAATAATTATTAGCACAAATGTACTTCTCTGATTTTTATCATAATTTATCTTTACATTTTAAGCCAACTATGGGGGAGATTTACTAAAACTGGTGCACACGGAATCTGGTGCAGCTGTGCAGTGTAACCAATGGCAAGCTTTTGCCATTGTCCGATCACCTGAACGTAGTAACAGCATATAACCCATGGTGAAGAATCATTTCCTATGTCCTGTACAATAAGGATAGTAGAGAGAATGGTGGTTAATTACTCAGCTTATATTGCAGTTCACCAGTCCTCACATGTGGTGGCTGCATTATTTTTAGTATTTCAGGTTTTCTTACGTAAGGAAAGGATTATTCACAGGATTACAACTATCCTTATGTATCTATACTAATTTCTCTGCTGTAATTATGAAAGAAGCCAGGTTGTCACACAGGCTGAACTTTAAACATGTCTGCTATGGTTCATAACCAATGAATTGCAGATTGATTGGATTAGCAGTTTACAATGATAAGGAAGTGATTAGGATTTATTTTCACACGTGAAGCTACAAGGACACTGCACTTCTGGATGGACCCAAAAAAAAAAAAAAAAAAAAAAGATACTGTTCCTTTAAAGCATTTTATACAGCACAGTGCGTGTGCTGTGTAATATGGCCCCTGTAACACCTGAAATACCTGGCTAATCCTGCCTGGCTATACCCTCCCCCTGTACGCTGATATATCAGAGCTGCTGGGCCCTGACAGGTATAGCAGGCTTTTTTTTATAAATCACTCACACAGGGGCACACAGGATTAGAACACAGAGGGGATGGTATGAAGATGTGAAAGTGGCTTAACAACCATTTTAACTGCTTCAGATCTGCGCAATAGCCGAATGATGGTTACATCGCGGATCTGCTTTGCCGGGAGTACGTCTATTGACATCCTCCCCTTTGCAGCCTCGCCACGCCCCCCTGAAGGGGGCACGCTGTGATCACCCCAGTCAATGAGACCCGGGTGATCACAGATCCGAGTAAGGGGCCAATCAACGCCCACCAGTGGTGCCAATCAGTGCCTCATCAGTGCCACCTAGCAGTGCTGCCTATCAGTGTCACCTACCAGTGCCGATCAGTGCCCATCACTGCCACCCATCAGTGCCCAGTGCCAGCTATCAGTGCAACCTATTAGTGCACTTCAGTGCCACCTATCAATGCCCTTCAGTGCCGCCCATCAGTGCCACCCATCAGTGCCCGTCAGTGTCGCCTTATCAGTGCCCGTCAGTGTCGCCTATCAGTGCCCATCAGTGCAGCCTATCAGTGCCCATCAGTGCAGCCTATCAGTGCCCATCAGTGCAGCCTATCAGTGCCCATCAGTGCAGCCTATCAGTGCCCATCAGTGCAGCCTATCAGTGCCCATCAGTGCAGCCTATCAGTGCCCATCAGTGCAGCCTATCAGTGCCCATCAGTGCAGCCTATCAGTGCCCATCAGTGCAGCCTATCAGTGCCCATCAGTGCAGCCTATCAGTGCCCATCAGTGCAGCCTATCAGTGCCCATCAGTGCAGCCTATCAGTGCCCATCAGTGCAGCCTATCAGTGCCCATCAGTGTAGCCTCATCAGCGTACATCAATGAAGGTGAAAAACTATCTGTTTTCAAAATTTATTAACAAAATATAAAATGGTTTTGTATTTTTTTTAAATCAGTCTTTTTTAATTTTTTTTAACAAAAAATAAAAAACAAATACCACCAAAAGAAAGCTCTATTTGTTGGAAAAAAAATGATAAAAATTGAATTTGGGTACAGTGTTGTATGAGAATGACAGAGCTAAAAGCTGAAAATTGGTCTGGGCAGGAGGGGGGTTTAGGTGCCCAGTAAGCAAGTGGTTAATGAAAAAATAATTAGCCCCCAAAAAAAAAAAAAAAAAAAAAAAGAAAAATGAATGCAGCCTCCACATCCAAGGTCTTTGGGTTTAGATATGCTTGAATTATGCTGGTCCAGAAAAGTGCACATTTCTCTTTTTTTTTTTTTTTTTTACTTAGCTGTAAACGCATACTCATGTACTTTGTTGGAACTATGAGAATTTTTTCAAAGTAGAACATCTTGCGTTCTTATCACTTGGTTAGAGATTTGTAAATAGGTTGTCTGATCAACTTAATATGTAAAAAAAAGTATATTTATTTATTTATATGATCTCTAAACAGGATTCTTTTGAGAAGCTTTGAAGTAACAATGAAGCTGAGGAAACCCAGCAAACTCTATTGTTCTTCCCAGGTGAGACAGGTGATCAAATAAAGTCTTAGGCCTCATTCACACGGGGTGGATCCGCTACCATGGAGTCCGCCAGCTCAGCGGGAGATCTCTCCGTTGGTTGATCTCTGATGAGCCGGTGAATGACAGGTCCCTCTCTGCTCACTGAGCGGGGAGGGGCTTGTTGAGCGCCGCTGGTTACTATGGAGAGATCGGACGAAAACGGACATCAGATCTCTCCTGATCCGATCCGATCCTCCAGGGACGGATGCGAACGTATCGCCATCCGTCTGATTTTAGCGGATCAGACTGAGTCGAATGTCAGCGGACATGTCATCGCTGACATCCGTCGCTCCATAGACTAGTATGGAGCACCCGTTCAGGTCCGCCGACAAAACTGACAGGCGGACCTGTCCGTTCGTGTGAAAGGGGCCTTATAAGAATATCAAAATATGCCTAAAAGGAATGAATACATTCTGGTTAAATGTTTAGGGCATTCGTTTATTGAAAATCGTACCATCTGTGCAGATATCTAACATGGTATGTAGGGCTGCGCATCTTCACTGGTCTCACGATTCGATTCGATTACGATTATCTGGTCAAAGATTCGATTCGATTCCGCGATGCATCACGATGCATCACGATTACCGACGAGCTCCCACTTCCGCTTGGGCCGCCTAGGTGGCCCTTCCACCCTGCAATCTTCTAGGACACATCACAGTTCCCAAAAGATTGCCCGGCTATGCAGGACAGCGCAGTGAGACATGCGCACCCGGCTGTGAAGCTGCAAGCTGTCACAGCCGGATGCCCACAGTAGTATTGCCAGCGCTGTGGACAGGTGGGGGAGAGAAGGGAGGGTTTGGGTGGCCACGTCGCTGGATTGTGGGACAGGTGAGTGTCTTTTTATTAAAAGTCAGAACATGCACTTTTTTTGTAGCTGCTGACTTCTAATAAACAAAAAATTGACTGGAACTCCGCTTTGAATTAAAAATAACCTCACTCCCTAAAAAGTGCAGTAATCCGGTGCACTACAGGGTACAGAGATTCACACACACTGCTGCTGGGAGGTCAGAAGAGATAGAATCCACAGATGACAAACAGCCCTGTGAAGTTCCCTGTACTGTCTCTGTGCTGACCAGTGCGGCTGGTGCTCAAAATTTTTTTGGGGGGCGCAAACAAACTGAAAAATACTGAACCTCCCCCGTCAAACGCAGCCATCTGTGCCCGTCAAACGCAGCCACTTGTGCCCGTCAAACGCAGCCACCTGTGCCCATCAAACGCAGCCACTGTGCCCAAACGCAGCCACTTGTGCCCAAACGCAGCCACTTGTGCCCAAACGCAGCCACCTGTGCCCAAACGCAGCCACCTGTGCCCAAACGCAGCCACTTGTGCCCAAACGCAGCCACTTGTGCCCACCAAACTTAGCCACCTGTGCCAAAACGCAGCCACTTGTGCCCGCCAAACTCAGCCACCTGTGCCCAAACTCAGCCACTTGTGCCCAAACGCAGCCACTTGTGCCCGCCAAACGCAGCCACCTGTGCCAAAACGCAGCCACCTGTGCCAAAACTCAGCCACTTGTGCCCAAACGCAGCCACTTGTGCCCAAACGCAGCCACTTGTGCCCAAACGCAGCCACTTGTGCCCAAACGCAGTCACTTGTGCCCACCAAACTTAGCCACCTGTGCCAAAACGCAGCCACTTGTGCCCGCGAAACTCAGCCACCTGTGCCCAAACTCAGCCACTTGTGCCCAAACGCAGCCACTTGTGCCCGCCAAAACGCAGCCACCTGTGCCAAAACGCAGCCACCTGTGCCAAAACGCAGCCACCTGTGCCAAAACGCAGCCACCTGTGCCCGCCAAACGCAGCCACCTGTGCCCAAACGCAGCCACCTGTGCCCGCCAAACGCAGCCACCTGTGCCCGCCAAACGCAGCCATCACTGACCCCCCCCCCCAATTACTTTCTTTTAATAAATATATTACAAAGGATGGTGTACCCCCGCTGTATGTGCTTTTAAAAAACGATGTCACTTCATACCAAATTTTGCCGGTATACGATCATGTGACTCCCGGCCGTCCCGCCCCTCTCCGCTCTCCTCTTCCCTCTCCGCTCTCCGCTCACGTGTCTCCTGAGTCCTGATGTCAGCGGGGAATTCTCAGTCCCGCCCGCTGACTATAGTTATCGTATCAGAAGAGAGGCGGGCGGGACTGAGAAATCCCCGCTGACGTCAGGACTCAGGAGGCGGAAGCGGAGAGCGAAGAAAAGAGCGGAGAGGGGCGGGGCGGGCCGGGAGTCACATGATCGTATACCGGCGAAGTTCGGTATGAAGTGACATTGTTTTTTAAAAAAGCACATACAGCGGGGGCACACCATCCTTTGTAATATATTTATTAAAATAAAGACGGTTTAAAAATTTTCTCGAGCGCTTTCCCGGGAGGGGCGGGGCTACTAATGACGTCACCAAACATCGATTTTCGGGGTTTTATGCATCAATGCCGCATCGGGGACACCCGAATCGCGATGCATCGATGCAACGATTAATTTCAGCACCCCTAATGGTATGAGCAGAAGATTATAACTTTATGTATTATATCTCATTAATTAGAGGAAAGTAATGATTTTTCTTGCTTGCTGATGTAATTATAATATTATAGATATATGAATTAATCTTATTTAGAAATATCACAGATGGAGAAATGGTTTAAATATATATACACAGATATATATATATGGTAATATATATATATATATATATATATATATATATATATATATAAATACAATTTATCTATAAACCCATAGAGCTTCCTGCTTTTACCTAGATGTGTAGTTAATCATTATATATATATATATATATATATATATATATATATATATATATATATATATATATATACACACACATATACACACACACACACAACTTCCTAAACAGTATAATTTGCTGCATTCGGAATGCAAAAACATTTAAAAGGAGTTACCAGACCTCCTAAACTCTATATATAAAAATATCAGATGGCCACGCCTGTACCATGCGAAAAGGGGCATTCTTACAACAGATACACATCATGTAAATTGAATATATTACTTAGAAAATATGTCAAAACAAATATCTCTGCCCTTAGACATGCCTGGTGGTTGAAAGAGATATTGCCTGAATGTACAATAAAATACTCAATAGATCATTCAACCAGTGGAAAAGAAGTTACACCTTCTGGTCTAGGCTTATTATAAATTTTATGAGCCTATTGTCTGAAATGGTATTTAGGATCAGGATAGATGCCATGGAGACACTGAATCAGACACGCAGACACACACACTCCATTCATCAACTCATATCTCTACATTCATGAAGATTCCTTGACACCTTATGTTTTAATACGCTGAGGTCGCAAGAAGAAATTCCTGATTAAGCAGTAGCCATCTTGAAGCTTCAATCTGGAATGGCAGCCATTCTAAAAACTCTGGTAACCAGCAGTTCAGAAAAGTAGCCATCTTGGAAAGAGTATAATTATGTCATACTGATTTTTACCCAATATTAATTTGTGTTATCTTAAATATTTAATTATTGATTATTATACAGTTGGATAACCTTTTCCCTCCAATCAGTAACCACCTTGTAGATTTTTCTTTACGCTTCAATTTTTCATTATAATTTTTATAGTTCCCATTCTATTGACATAGCATTTTAATTGACGATATTACTTACTTACCTGCAGTATAGTAACGGTTGAATTTGTGAAATACAGACGTTCTGTCTAATTGTCATTTTTACATGGTTATTAATTCTACAGGGAAGTTTATAATTTCTGTGTCATTTAAAAAGTACAACACTCCCATTAGCGGGTGTTTCAATTGATATTCTTAATATTATATTATGCAGCACAAAATCGGTATCTTTAATCTTATGTAACATTGTTTTTGTCAACCTATTTTGTATGAATATATGTCTGGTTCATATTAAGATCCTATATCTTAAAAATATTATCTTTTTAAAAATACATAAATACCGCGAAGGCAAATTATCCTCATAAGCACCACAACTTGAACAATATGAAACTATTGGCATTAAAAGATGAGTAAACCTCTTACCTTGAAGCTCTCCACTTTTGCTGTATAGCTCCCGCCTCTGTTCCCGTAAGTAGGCACTCATACTAATGGCGTGAGAAGAAGACTCAAACCTAAGGCAAACAGTTGATTCAATATTACATACAAATCTGATAATTATGAGGCACACATAACATTACAACCTTAAAACAAACCATTGTTCTATTACTAAGCCTGTAGATGTTTACAGGCTATTTCAGTGCCATATTATTTAGAGAGCAAGGCCGGCCATAAATAGATCAAAATGTGGCTGGTTCACAAGTTCCATCGATAAACTTTAATACTACCAACCTCTCGGGTTTTGTTCGGGCTATAGCTGCCGGCAGGGATCAGATGTTCTGACGGCTGGGAAACCTCCCGCTGTCAGAACACAATAGCGCAGTGGGAGTGATTCAACACGTGGTTGAAGGAAAGAAAATTGAATAATGCATGGCTTTTTTTTAACATCACAGAAGGTTAACTAAGAGATAATGAGAAAGTGAGAAAAACAAAAACCATACGATTCATTGAACAGAAAAATAAGTTGTATGGCAGGAGTGTTGTCAGAGACCAATCACATAAAACTGGCTCCCAAACCAACGATTATTTAAATTTCAATGTAATGCAGCAAGCATCTATTTGAGGAAGGGGTGGGGGGGTGAATAGGTAGCAGGAAAGTGAGCTAAGCTAACCACTTGAGGTCCGGGCCATAGCCGAATGACGGCTACAGCGCGGACCTCAATCTCCGGGAGGACGTCATATGACGTCCTCCCCTATGCACGCGCACCGCGCGCACCCTGCAGGGCGCGCGGTGTGCGCGCTGTGATCACCGAGTCACAGAGACTCGGATGATCACAGATCCGAGTAAGGGGCCGGTCCCGGCCCCTTACCATGTGATCAGCTGTCAGCCAATGACAGCTGGTCACATGATGTAAACAAAAGCTCGGTGATCGGTTTCGTTTTCTCCTCACGCTGACAGCGTGAGGAGGAAAAAAAAGCCGATCACCGGCTCATGTCAAAGGAACATCGGTCCCGAAGAGGAAGGAGGCACAGATGCCTCATCTGTGCCTCCAAGTGCCATCTGCCAGTGCCCACAGTGCCCACAAGTGCCACCTATTAAAACCCACAAGTGCCACCTATTAAAACCCACAAGTGCCACCTATTAAAACCCACAAGTGCCACCTATTAAAGCCCACAAGTGCCACCTATCAATGCCCACAAGTGCCACCTATTAGTGCCACCTAGCAGTGCTGCCATCAGTCAGTGCCCAATCAGTGCCCAACACTGCCACCCATCAGTGCCCATAACCGCCACCCATCAGTGCCCATCACTGCCACCTATCGGTGCCCATCAGTGCCGCCCCATCAGCGTACATCAACGAAGGAGAAAAATTAACTGTTTGCAAAAATTGATAACAAAATATAAAAAAAAATATAATTTTTTTTCAAAAATTCTGTCTTTTAAAATTTTTTTAACAAAAAATAAAAACCGTAGAGGTGATCAAATACCATCAAAAGAAAGCTCTATTTGTGGGAAAAAAATGATAAAAATGTCATTTGGGTACCGTGTTGTATGACCGCGCAATTGTCATTCAAAGTGCGACAGCGCTGAAAGCTGAAAATTGGTCTGGACAGGAGGGGGGTTTAAGCGCCCAGTAAGCAAGTGGTTAAAGAAAAAATCCACTTTTGCTGAAAAATATGATCTACCATATAGAACTGTAACGCCAACCCCCGAAGGAGCCTCTTGGTGAATTTGGGTTCTCTGATCTCCGCCTCAACTCCAACAATGGCTTTAGCACCTCTGGCACACCTGGTTAGATATAAAATCACTACAAACACTTTCCAGAACACAAGTAGAAAATACCAATGTCCTGGCTGTGGATTGTTACCAGAAACAGACACACCTGATAGTGATAAATAAGTTGAGTATATTATCACGGAAAGAAATGTGGAAACTTACAGCACTGTTAAACCTTGTTGCAGAGTATCAATACAATATAAATGACATGTAATATTTAGCAACTGTAAATTTAGAAAACAAAGCACAATAATCTACATAATTTACATGTCCATTGCACGGGCACCAAGAGGGAGGAGAGAAGGTTTGTCAACTTCTCAGCTCCTTCTGGAGCCACAATTACCTTTGAAAGTAAAACCACAAAAAGAAAATATATTAAGAAATGGGCTAACAGGTACAGTAAGCACAGTTCCATAACTTTACAGGTCCTGGGGTGAAGAGTACTACTATCTTCTGCTAGCAAACTTTGGGGCCCTTTGTAAAGAAAGTAGGTTTAATCAAACAAAATGGAGACGGTAATCATCTAGGATATTCTGGTAGCCTCCCTGGCGGTTTTCCCGAGTGTGGCTCGGGGTTAAAATTCAGGACCATTAGTGGAAACCCAGAGCCACACTCGGGATTACATCGCAGGATCCTGGTGTGGCTTTACTTACCTTGTCCCCGGGATCCTGCGATGTCCCCCGCTGTGTCTGCGGGCTCCGTCGTCCTCCGAAGCCTCTCCGTGCCAGGCTCCGTTCCCTGCAAGCGGCGCGACGCACGGGGGCGGAGCCTGGCGGCAAATTCAAAAAATTGTATAAACATAACACATACAGTACTGTAATCTTACAGATTACAGTACTGTATGAAATTATTTCACATCCCTTTTGTCCCCAGTGCTTTGTCCTATGCCCTGCATGCAGTTTTATGTTATATATACTGTTCTTTCTGCCTGGAAACTGGAGATTGTCCATAGCAACCAAAAAGTGTCCCTTTACATCAAAAGTGGCTTTAGACCAGCTAGAAAACAGCGATAGTAAATTAGAACACTTGCAGAATTGAGCGATAGCGAATCGTGGGGAAATTTATTTTATTTCATTTATTTTTTAATTATTTATTTTTATTTATTATATTATAATTTATGTTTTTGTGTTTCAAACTTTATCATACCCGGAATATCTACTAGACTCTTGTTTGGACAGATTTAAGTGCGGTATTGTTAAGAATTACAGACCTACAATATAAAACGCCAAACTTCCATGCAAAATAATTGTACCGCTTTCAGCACCTAAAATCCGAAATAATCATACCGCCAGGGAGGTTAAGTAGTGCCAGCTCCAAACAATCATCTTCTGACACTAGAAAGGGGAATGTGTGTCTACATGCAGTGTCTGTACTGTGTTAAGAAGGATGCTTGGGTTTACACCCACTCACCAATCCTCTGTGTGATGACACAACGGAGATTCCCAATGTTGGCTCAGGCTCCTGGCAATGTTGTAAGGCACCGGATCGCCTTTAGTCAGCCGATCAGGATGGCTGGTAGTTAAACTGACAAGGCGACGAGACAGCAGCTGACTGGACACCTGGGTGGATATTGCGATCCTTGAAGCGGTGTGAGTTGTGTCTGCTGGGCGGTACTGGGTTGCTGAGCAGGGAGCCTGTAGCTGTCACTGTTCCTGGCTTCCCTCAGCCTCCTGTCAGCGCTAATGCAGTAGTCTCAGGAAAAGTGTGGCTAGCAGGTGTCGCTAGCTATGTAGTGCTGTGTGGAAGCCTGTGTAGTTCTCTTCAATCACCTCAGCCTTCCCTCTCTTCAGTCTCCTGTCAGTACTTCCTGCCACTCCCCTTTTTTTCAGTGTGTTTTGTGTCTGAGTTTTCTGGAAGGACAAGTCAGCATCTCTCTATCTCCATCTTGTGGCCACACAAAGTGAATCCAGCAGCGATCACCGCAGGTAATTGATGGCTTTGCAGAGGGGTGAATAGCTGCAGCCACGGGCAATCTGTCATTAAAATGAATGGGGACAGAGGCAGCACCTACCCACTGAGAGCCGCAGAAGGAACTGACGCTACAATTTGCACCAGCCCTAATTGATGGTGTGAATGTAGCCTTATGGTTCTCTTTGAAGGTACAATGCTACATTCATGTAATAAGATAATATAGCAAAGGAAGTTGATAGCATCAAAAGTGGAGGTTACAAAGCAAAGCAGTCAGAATCTGAGTTTCAGAAAGCAGGTTTTTTGGTTATATTAGTAACTGGTAAATAACTTTTTGCTGGATATGCAATTTAAAGTGATTGTAAAGTCTGTTATTTAAAAAAAAAACATGTTATACTTACCTCCTCTGTGCAGTTGGTTTTGCACAGAGCAGTCCAGATGCTGCTCCTGGCCCCTCCCTCCTGCTCAGCCAGCAGCTTCCTATGGGGGCACCCGAGCCGAGTCAGAGCTCCGTGTATCCATTCAGATGCGGAGCCCCGACTAGGCCTCTCTCTCTCTTGATTGGCTGACTGACTTTCATTGACTTCACTGGATGTAATGGCGCCACTGCTTTGTCTCAGCCAATCAGGAGGAGTGTCCGGGACGTATTAGACACTCGTGGACATCGCCGGAGAGAGATGGGTCTCAGGTAAGTATTAGGGGGGCTAAGGGGAGGCTGCTACACACAGGTGGTTTTTTATGTTAATGCATAGAATGCATTAAGATAAAAAAACCTTCTGCCTTTACAACTCCTTTAAGGGTCCATTTAAAACTGTACTATGTGAGTTGAGCTCACATAAAAGCATATGCATTGACATGCGTTTGCGTGATGCACTGAGTTTTAACATGTGCTGGTGTACACATATTTATTTTATTTTTTTAAAACCCAAGCTTTATTTGTAAAGTAGACTTCAACTGACTGTTTTGACTGCTACATTTAAGTGCAAAGTAAGGTCTGTTCAACTTTTCTTCAGCACTTGTGTAAACTGTTCCTTGAAATATATTGCTTTTACAATGTACAGTATCTCATAAAAGTGAACTCTATTCCCAAGAGGGTTAAGGCAGTGCTGGAAAATAATGGTGGCAACACAAAACATTGACACTTTGGGCCCAATTTCTTGCGGGCAGTTTAGACATTAATGGCTGTGTGTTGAGTTATTTTGAGGTGACAGCAAATTTACTGTTACAAGCTGTACACTCACTACTTTACATTTATACTACTTTACATTTTACATTGTAGCAAAGTGTAATTTCTTCAGTGTTGTCACATGAAAATATATAATAAAATATTTACAAAAATGTAAGGGGTGTATATATGCATTGGCATTTGATAATCAATGCATGCCAGCACATGGTGTAAATGGACCCTAATTGTTTATTGTGGCCAGCGAATATAGGCTTTCTATGCTTGCTTTTTTCTATTCTTCCCTGCAGAATTCTTTTAAGAGAATTTGAAGTCTTTTGTGCATGCAATGTCTGTTTTTCCTCTACCTAGATTTTTTAGCAAGTGTTTAGATTCAGCCAATAGCAACTGTGAACCTACATTTGCAAGAATATTTAAAGTTAAAATTGTTTTCTGCAGAAGTTTTATTAACATTGCACAACATTTTGAATACCACCATCTATTCTGAAGACGTCATAAAAAATAATAAAATTACATTGCCTTTATCCACCGACCATATTTTAGTTTTTGTTATTTACAAATTTAAGGGAGAAACATAGCCAAAGCTTGTTTGGCTGTACTTTTCTTATGGAGTACAGTTCGTTCTACACTCCTGTGACCTGCTGTTAGCTGACGTCACAGGGCTGCCCCAGGCTCTGAAAAGATCCCTGAGAGCCTGAGCCAGTCACTCCCACCCCCTTCACAAGCTCAGAACTCCAGTGAGCGCTGGAAGGGCACAACAGAGGGCCTGTAGATGACAGTCGCCAGCTCTCTGTAGCCCGAAGACCGAGAGCTGAGCTATCAGTGGTGTTTGATCATTTAATTCTTAGGTCTTAGAGCTGGCGGGCAACTGATGCTTACATTCACCTAGGTGAGTATATTTGGTTTTTTTTTTGTGAAACCTATACTTCTCTTTTAACATGTGTAAAGAAATTATGAAAACTCTGAATCATGGATAGTGTACGTGCCTTGTAAATAAATTTCATTCAGGGCAAAGTAACTGTGTCTGAATAAAGTCCACTGTATGGTCACCTTTTACTTACCTCTCCTGCCTTCCCCCCCACCACCCCCTTCTGTGGCTGCAAATTTCAAACTACTGCAAAGTGCTTCCAGATATAGGGGGAACATGTGACCTCCTTCCAAGCTGCTAGGTCCAAGGACTGTCCTCTGGGCTTCGACATTAGATGACAATGGGTATTCTAGCAGCGGATGCAACTAAAGAATAAGTAGGGGAGCAGCGCTGGAGGGGCAGGTATAAAGAAATCAGGGTGTGGGCTTTACACAGATGTGGTCACTTTGCTCTTAATCAGCAAGGTTATATACCTAATGCCTAATCTAAACAGCCTTTTGCTTTGTCAATGTTGACAGAGAATGCCCCCAATTATGAACCCTTCAATTAAAAAACAACTTAGCAAACAATGGCATTTAAATATCACTAACAGTGCTGTTTTGTCAGCTAAGATTGCACATTTTGGGTAGAGAAGGAGTGGGGTTTAAACAGCAGATTATAAAGTAGACACAACGCTTATATATATGTGAGGTCCGGAAAGGTAAAATACATACACACAGTCCTCTGTTACCAAACAACCTAAAATTTGGATGCATTTCCCTCGAGGTTCTGTGAACAGCCATCCCACTGTTAAAAATAGCTGTACGCAGAATACACTGTCTGTGTTCAGTATTTTATGTACACCCATATACAACCATCCATGTCAATGGGACAGCTGTACACAACATCTGCAGGGAAATATGCCCTAAATTTACCCTGTATGGCCGCAGACAGCCATGTGCTTGTACCAAAAAGTGCATTTCCGATTTTGCAGCCCAATATGTTAAACATTTTATATTTGTTAAATGATCCCATTAACAGAACATAACTTACAAAAGTTAAGCAACAATTTTTAAATATTTTTTTCAAGTGTTTTTTTTATTTTTTTATTAATATGGCTTTATACAAAAAAAAAAAAACAAACATTTATACTCACCTAGGTGGATCGATGTCCCCCTCCAGCTCTGCAGTGAGAACACTGCTGATCACTCAGTTCTCCCCCTCCACTCTGAGCAGAGACCCGTGACTGGCAATCAGCGACTCTCTACTCTTCTCTCCAGCACTCACTGGAGCGCTGGGCTGTGGAAGGGGTGAGAGGGGCTGGCGCAGGCTCTCAGTGGATTGCTAGGAGCCTGAGCCAGGTGTTGATCCAGGCTTCTGGGTGGATCCTGATCATATGGTTGGGATCTTTCCAGAGCCTGGGCGGCCTCTGTGATGTAAGCCACAGAAGTGAAGCCTGCTGTCAGCTGAAAACAGGTCACACGAGTGCAAAACTCTCTGCACGCCTGCGATTCATAGGAGAAGTATAGCCAAAAAAACGTTATACCTCTCCACTAACACACCGTGACATTGTGGAAAGCTCCCTGAGCCAGAGCTTTGGGATCATGCGACCAGATCGATGCAGATTAACAATAGGCAAGTAAACACATCTTTTTTATACAGGTTAGGCATGATGGGTAAGAGGTGGGGTTAGGGAACATTTCTTTATCGTACATCACGGGACACAGAGCCACAGTAATAACTGTATGGGTTATATGGCACCTTCTGGTGGTGGACACTGGCACACCCTAAAGAGGAAGTTCAATTCCCCATATAACTCCTCCACTTACTGGGAGTACCTCAGTTTTTTCGCCAGTGTCTTAGGTGTTGGTCACGAGTAAAGATGTGCTGTGCTGAGTTCCAATGGAATATTCCTTACTGGGGCAAGCAGCAACCGGATCCATTCAAAGTGTCTTTTCCAGACCGAATTGAATGGTACCCGGGCCTTGTGTCCGAAGAAATGAGGTTTTGCCTGTAACGCTTCTCTTTTTAGAGAGCTGGACCCAGGGATCCAGTATTTGTTTTTTTCAGCCATATTCCTGGCGGGGTGCTTTTTACAGGCCCAGGGCTGTGGATCTCTCGATAAAAAAGGGGGCCACAGTCCCTGAAAGTTTTATAAACGGAGCCCACTGTGAGAGGTAAAGATTGGGTCTGTTACCACAGAACTCTGCAGCTGGATAAGTTAAGGGAGATTCCTAAGGAATTTTTCTAATTCTTGTGGGTTGTTCTCCTTTAAAGTAAATGTTGCTATGCCTATAGTCACCACTGGGGGCTGTCAAGAGCACGTACCTGTTCCATGCTTGTCTGTCTCGCTCTGTGTACAAGCTGCACGCTTCCTCCGGCCCAGGCTCCAGGTCATTGGAAAGGGAGGTTTTTCCCTCCTGGGAATGTCCCCCCACCTGGATAGCTTTCCTCCAGGCAGTAGGAGCATGGCAGCAGACGGCGGTATGCCACGCCGCTCCCGCAGCCATTATGGCTCTCCTCCTCCCCCAGCCCTCCTTCATGTGGTCCGGGCAGGATCGGAGCTCGCTCGTGCAGGAAAACACTCAAAATAGATATGGGGGGGTGCGATGGGTGATCGGAGGAAGGGCGGCGGGGCTTAGCGGCATTGGCGCGAATTAGCGTCCACAACACGGGCTGCATAACTATAAAATGCACCTTTTTTTCAGGTGCATATAGCTAGGAGGGACGCAGAGTGGACGAGTGGCATGCGAGTGGGTGACACAGGCATTCCCAGGCACATTTACTTTAAAGCATCAGGCTGAGCTTAATAGCAGCGGCAGTTGCTGGACTATTGCTCAGCAGTGGGTGCATTTTTTTGGTGGTACCTCTGCATTTGTGCTCGGCACTATGACCAGAGGAGGTGGGTCAAATGCCGCAAAGACCAAGGACACTAAGGGGTCGCCCTCAGATCCTAAGGATCCTCCCTCTGCAACACCATCCCGTACTAAGGAGGCTGGTCAGAGTGAGCCATCAGGGTCATTAGGGGCTGAAATTGCTTCCGACACTTCAGCCCCTGTCTATATAATTGAGCAGGTTTTCTCCTCAGCTATGAGTGGCTTAGAGGAAAGATTAGTGGCTTTAATCACGTCTTCACAGAGTGGAAGAAAACGCATTAGGTCCCCTTCTATCACCCATGATCCCCAAACAGAGGAACTGTGGGAGGGGGAAGATGAATCCCCCTCAGGGGACCGTAAACAGGCTGACGATTCCTCTTCCGAGGAATCAAGTGGGGAAGGATCTTCTTCAGCTTCACATGCTGAGAAGTTGCTGGTGCATTCTCTTACTAAAATGGTCCGCGCCATATTTAAGCTACCCTTAACGGAGTCGGTTGAAGAGCCCACTTCCTGTTTGGGTTCACTAAAGCCCCCGCAAGCCTTGCGTGCTTTTCCTGTGCATTCATTACTTGAAAAGCTTATGTATTCGGAATCACCCAGATAAGCACTTTTTTCCGCCTAAGAAGTTTTCAACACTTTATCCTATGGAGGAAAAATTCACCAAGATGTGGAGTATACCAGCAATTGATGCTGCTATATCCTCTGTGAATAAAAGTTTGACTTGTCCAACTGATAAAAAATTGGAATTCCTGTTAAAAAACATTTTCTCCCTGGTTTTCCTTTTCGCGGTCTAAAGCTGTTTGGGGAGGATTTGGACAAACATATCCAAAAAAAAATCAAGTGGGAAAAGTACCCTTTTGCAAGTTAAGAAAAAGAGTAAACGTCCCTCATTTAAATGGGCTCTTTCTCCAGTGCCAGGGGCATCACCCTTTAGGCAGTCACGATAGCCTCCACCGTCAGGTTCAAGAGGTAAACTTCAGGGTCAACCCAAGGGACAAAAGAAATCCTGGGGGAGGAAACCCGCAAGACAGAAAGCTAAAGCCTCTTTATGAAGGGGCCCCCCCACTCCTTCGAGTGGGGGGAAGACTTCTGCAGTTCTCAAAGGTCTGGCAGGAAGAATTTCAAGACAGATGGGAGGCCTCCGCAATAGCTCTAGGTTACAAATTAAATTTCCGAGAGTTCCTGTCTCCTCGCTTCCTCAGGTCAAAAGTCCCCAAAGATCCAGAGAAAAAGAAGTCTCTCTTTCTAGCACTAGACCGACTTTTGTCGCAAAAGGTCATCATGGTGGTTCCTGTGGAAGAGAAGGGGTCAGGGTTTTATTCAAACCTTTTTACGTTACCAAAACCAAATAGGGATGCCAGGCCCATTCTAGATCTGAAAGAGTTAAATCAATCACTGAAGATTCGCTCTTTTCGCATGGAATCAATCCGATCAGTAGTTTCCATCCTACAAGGGGGAGAGCTTCTGGCATCAATCAACGTCAAGGATGCATACCTTCATGTACCTATTTTTCCCGCTCACCAGAAGTATCTGCATTTCGAAGTAGAAGGACTTCATTTTCAGTTTGTAGCCTTGCCTTTAGGTCTAGCTACTGCTGGCCCTTCCCCTGGCCAGGTTAAGGACTCAAGGTATAACAATAATAGCATACCTGGACGACACGCTCTTAATAGACCGGTCGATAGCCGATTGGACCAAAACGTGGTCACCACAGTCAACTACCTGGAATACCTAGGTTGGGTCATCAACCTAGAGAAATCTTCTTTAAAGCCAGTAAGAAGATTAGAGTACTTGGGTCTGGTCATAGATACAGCCCAGAAGAAGGTGTTTTTACCCCAGGCAAAGATCAGCGGCATAAAGGAGCTGGTCCAAGGGGTCAGGGCAAAGAAGGGTCCTTCCATTCGCCTTTGTATGAGGTTGTTGGGGAAGATGGTGGCTTCATTTGAAGCAGTTCCCTATGCTCAGTTTCATTTGAGACTGCTGCAAAACAGTATCCTATCGGCCTGGAACAAGAAGATTCAGGCACTAGAATTTCCAATGCGTTTGTCGCCAAAAGGGCTCCAGAGCCTCAGTTGGTGGAGGATATCCGAGAATCTGCAGAAGGGGAAATCCTTCTTACCGGTTACCTGGAAGGTGCTAACAACAGATGCCAGCCTTACAGGTTGGGAAGCAATCGTGGAAGAATGGTCCAGAACTCAAAGGACCTTGCCCATCAACATTCTAGAAATTCGGGCGGCACGTCTAGCACTAAGGGCCTGGACATTCAGGTCGCAGAATTCTCCTGTCAGGATTCAATCTGACAACGCCACAGCAGTGGCTTATATCAATCACCAAGGGGGGCACCAGAAGTCAGGTAGCCCAAGGAGAGGTAAACCATATCCTAACCTGGGCAGAAAAACATGTGCCGTGTATTTCGGCAATCTTCATTCCAGGGGTAGAGAACTGACAGGCAGACTACTTAAGTCGCCAGCAGTTGTTCCCGGGGGAATGGTACCTTCACCCCGACATCTTCCTGGCTATATGCCAAAGATGGGGGATCCCGGATGTAGATCTGTTTGCGTCCAGGTTCAACAACAAAGTTGACAACTTTGTGTCAAAAACAAGGGATCCACTCACATGCGGAACAGATGCATTGGTGACCCCGTGGGATCAGTTCTCACTGATTTATACATTCTCTCCTATTCTGCTGCTATCTCGAATTCTTTGCAGGATCAAGCAAGAAAGGAAGTCGGTAGTTCTTGTGGCCCAGAAGATCTTGAAATGCCCCATGGCCCCTACCACCACATCCAGACCTGCTATCGCAGGGACCAGTGTTTCATTCTACTTTACAAACGCTAAATGTAATGGTTTGGCTATTGAAACCCACATTCTAAGGAATCGTGGGATTTCAGGCTCAGTAATACCTACCTTGATTAATGAAAGGAAGCCAGCTTCCAGAATTGTTTATTATAGAGTCTGGAAGGCATATGTTTCTTGGTGTGAATCCAGGGGTTGGCATCCTAGGAAGTATGTCATTGGTAGAATTCTTGCCTTTCTGCAAATGGGGCTAGAAATTAAACTGGCCTTGAGTACTATCAAGGGCCAGGTCTCGGCCTTATCAGTATTGTTTCAGCGTCTGCTTGCTTCGCATTCTTTGATCCGAAGCTTTATACAGGGGGTAACGCGGCTTAATCCACCACTTAGGGCACCCCTGAACCCCTGGGACTTGAATTCAGTTCTGTCGGCATTACAGAAACAGCCTTTTGAGCCGATACAACATATTCCTTTGGTCCTTTTGACAAGGAAGCTAGTTTTTCTGGTAGCCATTTATTCTGCAAGAAAGGTATCAGAGTTGGCGGCTCTTTCTTGTAAAGAGCCATATTTAATCGTTCACAAGGATAGAGTAGTATTGCGTCCTCATCCTAGCTTTCTGCCAAAGGTGGTTTCAGGTTTTCACCCAAACCAGGATATTGTTTTACCTTCATTTTTTCCAGAACCTTGTTCTAAGAAGAAGAAAAGTCACTACATTCTTTGGATGTAGTGAGAGCAGTCAAGATCTATTTGAAGGCGACTGCTCAGATTGGAAAAACAGATGATGGTTTGTGTTGCCTGAAGGTCCTAAGAAAGGACAGGCAGCATCAAAATCCACTATTGCCACATGGATTTGGTATAAGTCAGTATAGGTCCTCAGGTCTGATTGCACCCTACTTTTGTTTGTTTCCCCTCTCCTCAGGTGGCACTGCTCTGGGACATCCCATACAGTTATTACTGTGGCTCTGTGTCCCGTGATCTATGATAAAGAAAATAGGATTTTTATAACAGCTTACCTGTAAAATCCTTTTCTTGGAGTACATCACGGGACACAGAGGTCCCGCCCCTCTTTCTGGTTACACATGTATTGCTTTGCTACAAAACTGAGGTACTCCCGGTAAAGGGAGGGGTTATATGGGAAATTGAACTTCCTGTTTAGGGTGTGCCAGTGTCCACCACCTGAAGGTGCCATATAACCCATACAGTTATTACTGTGGCTCTGTGTCCCGTGATGTACTCCAAGAAAATTATTTTACAGGTAAGCTGTTATAAAAATCCTATTTTTCAAGAAGACTTAGGTTTATCTTCCATTTTAAGGAAGGAGTTGCTGAGTAATGTTTAGCATAATTAACCCTGCCTGTACTATGCTGGCAAATCTCCTTAACAGTTGTAAACAAGACTTGAATATGGTCTGTCCTGACAGAGTTTAATATCTCAGGGTTCTACAATTTATGTTAATGCACCCCAAAAAAATGCCCCTACGTCTGTCCCTTATTATCACATTGCCATCTTTTCAAAGGAACAAAAGCTTCCCATTGAGTTTGATGCATAAATCTGCTCCAAAGAAACAACTAGAAATATTGTTTTAAGAATTATTTTTAATGTATGCTGTATGAATAGGAGTACCTAAACATAGTGTAGGTTTCTTAAATTTGACTGTAAAAATAGAAATACACTTTAAAAATGTGATCTGTTGCTGACTTAAAGTGTATGTCAAGGCAAAAGAAAAACAAACAAACGCAGTACATCTCTGCAATACATACATATTTCACCATATTTCATCCCTTTATAGACACTGCAAATACAAGAAAAAAAATCTGCTGATCGGCCAGAAATACACTCCTGTCCTGTTGCAGGCTGACAACACACAGCATTTTTTGTGGATTAAGTGGTGTCAGCCCTGCTCGGGACCCCTGTAACAAACAATAATTAATCTGTAGTCCCAAAGTAAAAACTGGGAGCACTAATTAGGCTCCTTAAGACAACACAGAAAATGTATACAGGGCAAAAAGCAGCTCTGAATTTTTGACAAGATCAACCATTTTTTTTTTAAAGATTTAACAAAACACTTTCAATGGTATATTGGACAGTCCATAAGGAGGCAACTACAAGATGACATTTACTGTTAAAGTGAAACTAGACCTTGGTTTAAAAAAAATAAATCTATTTAATATATATGCCTAAACCTTCATGGCTCTCAACCTCCTCCTAATCACCAAAATTCATTTTTTTTCCTATAGTACCACTAAATATGTATAGGAACGTAGCCATCGTCCCTTACTCGCTAGGGACTATGGACTATGGCATCTGTAGTGTGCATACAGCAGTGAACATGACAGCAACTAGTGTTCACTGCTCATTCCAAACACAGAAGAGAGGGAGAAAGCAGAGCTTTGGGCTGACCTTACAAAGAAACAGAAAAACACAGTAAGAAATTACAGTATGTCATCTACCTACGAATGCTCAACTTGCAAACGTTCAAAGATGCAAACATGTGTTTGCATGTCCAGTCATGTAAAGCTGGGTACAAACACCAAGTTTTTTTTTTTTTTCATTCAACCCAGTGGGCTATGAGAATAAAAAGATCGCCATACTAATACAAGCAATGTTGGTGCAGCCGTCTCCCTCGCTGGGTCTTTGTTTTCTGACAGGGAGACTCCCCTGGTCAGAACACACTGATTAGCACTCGCTGCCATTGTCTACATGCGCTGATCTTTGTTGGACTTTTGAACAAGTTGGACTTACGAACGAGCTCCTGACACGGAACTTGTTCATAAGTAGAGGACTCACTGTATTTCATGAAAATAGATGCATGGCAAGTAGGTAGCGGATAAGTATGGATTATTTTTGAAGAATAACTATAAAGTTTAGAGTCAATTTAAGGTTTATATACACTTTAAATTAAGCATATTACTGTATATAAATTTGGGAAAGCACAATCACACGTACTTGAAAAGAGAATTCTTAGGCCTCTGGGGTTTCTTTTTAGCAAAAAAAGCTGCAAACTCTCTGCCAGTGCTAGCATAGCTGAGTTGGGCTGATGGTTCTGATGACGTCTTGGTGTTCTTCATGTCAAGATATTCAGTGAGCAAAATCTGCACAAAAAACAATAGTCAGTATCGCTTAAAAACCTGTCACAAAATAAAATTTCAAAAACAAAAGAAATGTTTTTTGGTAACAAAGTAATTGATGTTTAACATTGCTGAATAAAAAGAGTTTGTGGTAGGCATTAGCTTCAAAACTTGACATTACCTTATGGATATGGGTTTACTACTGTGGTTTAGTCATTTTATTCTTAGTGAAGAAACATTTTAGCAAAAAAAAAATAAAAAAGACCTCTAATATAAAGTCCTCAAACACAAGCTTATACCTAAAAGGTAACTTCACAATGAAAAATAATTTTCTAGCCCTGTCTTTCTGTAGAAGAGACTTTGTATGTCTCTTATGCCCAGAAAAACCCTTCTAAGGCTCAGTTCACACATGAGCCGCATGCGGCTCACAGCAGGGGTCCGGTGTGTCCTGGTTCACCGTTTCAGGTCCGATTTCGGACAGAATTTTGGGCTGAATTTGGACTTGAAATGGACCAAAAGTGAAAATCGCACCAGACCCGCTGCGGAGATGTGAGAACCGGCTCCATAGAGAACCAGTCAAAATCTCCTGCTTTTGCAAATTGGATGCGGTGAATCCCGCATCCAATTCACAATGATGTGAATCCAGCCTTATTCTTTTTGCAAGCAGTCTTTTTTCCTATAACAATGCCTGCTGCATGTGTCCAGTGCAGTGTGGTTTACTAGTTGCCAAAAAGTGATATCTAATACTAGGAAGGTGCAACTCTATCATGCATGCATGGGATTTGTATTAGCACAGGCCAACCTGTTGATGAAGGATGAAGATACCAAAAGTGGCCAAAGCGTCTAGGAAGATGGCAATGTTGACTGAAAGGGAAAAACCAAACCAACACACTTATTTCCACTTCAAGGGGTTTTGAACTCTGGAACAACCTAAAGCATACCAAAATGTATACTTCATGTAGAGCGATTAGAAATACCAGGTTTTTATTGTGGTCTGTTAGTGATAATGGGTACCACGGGTGAATCTCCCTAAGTACTGAAGAGAAAGAAAATGCCAAATTTTAAATGGTCATCAGAACAGAAATAGAGGGGAAATCTTCAAATGCTGACAGAGATGGCAAACCTTTCCTTACTCTATCCTGAATGTCAAAAAAAAAGTTTTCACTTTTGTTCTACTTTGAGAATATATCAAACATCATTTTTTCTTTCCAATAATGTTTATTGAAATTTTCAGACAGAGATATACAGTATACATTCCATAAGTTTTTGAAAAATAGAAACATATCTCTCGGCCAACATAGCCTGTGGAAATTATACAGATAGATGAAATCATCTCTACTATCTCTGCATGAGGTGGACAAGGCTGTCTGGTTACTCTCTTCTGATTCTAACCATTTCCACTCACATACAGATTTACGTAAAATATATGGTGTCATACATTCGGAGATATAGCTGTCCATCTATATATATTCATTGTTTCTAGAACAATCGCCACATCATTTGTACACTTATTGGAGAGAAGGCAATGTACCAGGGTCCCGCCCAGCCACCACCTTCAAACATCATTTAAAAAAAAAAAAATACTTGTCTTCTGCACATTGCATCTAGTTTTAGACTGTTCATGGTGAGCAATGGAAAAGCAATTTGGTTCAGCTTATGAGATATATCTATATATATATATACATACACATATATACACACACATACATATATATATATATATACATATACACATATACACACACACATACACAGTGCTCAGCATAAATAAGTACACCCTTCTGAAGATTTTGATCAATATCTCAATAAAACACAAGAACTATTTCAAAATTTTTGACCAAACTGAGTTTTATCGAACATTTGTTTAGCTAACTACTATTATGTTGGAAAAGTGTATGACAACCATGGGGTGACTGTAGCATCTTCTCTTTCAATATAGAGCAGTACATCTGTGAATTCATCATACCAATAATGAAATGCAGCTCCCCAATACCAGCAGCACTCATACAGCCCCACAGAAGGACATTGCCACCACCATGTTTTACTAAAGACATCATGCATTTTTCTTTGTACTCCTCACCTTTGCAACACCATACAGGTTTGAAGCCATCAGTTCCAAAAACATTTATCTTGGTCTCACCACTCCAGAGTCCCAGTAGTCTTCTTTTTAAGCATGGGCCCTGGCAAATTCTAGGCGGGCTTTTTTGTGCATGGGCTTTAGGAGAGGCTTCCTTCCTGGATGACACCCATGCATGCCATTCCTCTGCAGTGTATGCTGTATTGTGCCACTATAAGCAATCACCCTGGTTTGGCTTTATACTTCTTTAGCTAACTACAGTAAACTTGCATGGTGATTTTCTTTAACCCTTCCGATCAGAATACGCTCCTGTCGAGGTGTTAACTTCCGTGAACGGCTTGGATGTCTCTGTGGTTGCAGTTCCATCAGTGTTAAATTTTTGTATCACTTTTGCTACAGTATTCTGAATGATAAGTAAAGCTTTGCTGATCTTCTTGTAGCCTTCACCTTTCATGTGTAAAGAAATTATTTTCTTTTGCAGGCCTTGTGACATTTCTCTTTGTGGGAAGTTTGTTTGCTTTGTTAAGTAACACCCTTTAAGGCTGGGTTCACACTGGTCCGACAAACGCTCCGACATTGGGAGCTCATGTCGTATGACGTGTGAAATTTAATGTTTCCCTATGGGAGCCGTCCTAACTGGTCCGACACAAGTCGTTCCGACTTTAGAAATGCTCCCTGTACTACTTTGGTCCGACTTTGATCCTACTTCATCCTATTGACTATCATTGAAGTCGGATCAAAGTCGGATTGCCGTCTCGCATGATCCGACTTCGGCACGCGACTTGTGCTCAGATCATCTTGAGGGGGAACTCCGCGCCAAATTTTAGATAAAAATCTGGCATGGGTTCCCCCTCCAAGAGCATACCAGGCCCTTGGGTCTGGTATGGAACTTGAGGGGAACCCCCTACGCCGAAAAAGCGGCGTGGGGGGTCCCCCCAATCCATACCAGACCCTTATCCGAGCACGCAGCCCGGCCGGACAGGAATGGGGGTGGGGACGAGCGAGCGCCCCCCCCCTCCTGAACCGTACCAGGCTGCATGCCCTCAACATGGGGGGTTGTTGCCTTGGGGGAGGGGGGCGCGCTGCGGCCCCCCCACCCCAAAGCACCTTGTCCCCATGTTGATGAGGACAAGGGCCTCTTCCCGACAACCCTGGCCGTTGGTTGTCGGGGTCTGCGGGCGGGGGGCTTATCGGAATCCGGGAGCCCCCTTTAATAAGGGAGCCCCCAGATCCCGGCCCCCCACCCTATGTGAATGAGTATGGGGTACAGCGTACCCCTACCCATTCACCTAGGAAAAAAGTGTCAATTTAAAAAAAACCACTACACAGATTTTTAAAGCATTTTATTAGACAGCTCCGGGGGTCTTCTTCCGACTTCGGGGGTCTCTCCGGTTCTTCTCCACGCTCTCCGGATCTTCTGCCGGGCTCCTCCGCTCTCTTCTGCTCTTTTGCCGCTCTTTTGCTAAAGCGGAGGAGCCTGGTCTTCAATCTTCTGCCTTCTGCCTTCTGCCCTCTTCTCCTGATGTTGACACGACGCTCTCTGGGGCTAGAATGCTCTCTGTGCGCTCTGCTCTGACTTATATAGGCGGTGACCCCGCCCCCTTATGCCGTCACAGTCCCTGGGCATGCTGGGACTGTGACGGCATAAGGGGGCGTGGTCATCGGGTGATGACCACGCCCCCTAAAACGTCACAGTCCCAGCATGCCCAGGGACTGTGACGGCATAAGGGGGCGGGGTCACCGCCTATATAAGTCAGAGCAGAGCGCACAGAGAGCATTCTAGCTCCAGAGAGCGTCGTGTCAACATCAGGAGAAGAGGGCAGAAGGCAGAAGATTGAAGACCAGGCTCCTCCGCTTTAGCAAAAGAGCGGCAAAAGAGCAGAAGAGAGCGGAGGAGCCCGGCAGAAGATCCGGAGAGCGTGGAGAAGAACCGGAGAGACCACCGAAGTCGGAAGAAGACCCCCGGAGCTGTCTAATAAAATGCTTTAAAAATCTGTGTAGTGGTTTTTTTTTAAATTGACACTTTTTTCCTAGGTGAATGGGTAGGGGTACGCTGTACCCCATACTCATTCACATAGGGTGGGGGGCCGGGATCTGGGGGCTCCCTTATTAAAGGGGGCTCCCGGATTCCGATAAGCCCCCCGCCCGCAGACCCCGACAACCAACGGCCAGGGTTGTCGGGAAGAGGCCCTTGTCCTCATCAACATGGGGACAAGGTGCTTTGGGGTGGGGGAGCCGCAGCGCGCCCCCTCCCCCAAGGCACCACCCCCCATGTTGAGGGCATGCGGCCTGGTACGGTTCAGGAGGGGGGGGGCGCTCGCTCGTCCCCACCCCCATTCCTGTCCGGCCGGGCTGCGTGCTCGGATAAGGGTCTGGTATGGATTGGGGGCGACCCCCCACGCCGTTTTTTCGGCGTAGGGGGTTCCCCTCAAGGTCCATACCAGACCCAAGGGCCTGGTATGCCTCTGGAGGGGGAACCCATGCCGGTTTTTTATTTAAAATTTGGCGCGGAGTTCCCCCCTAAAGATTCATACCAAACACAGTGCCGGCATTGGCGGGGATCCAAGTCGGATCCCCGTTCATTGAAAGTCGGACACATGCCGGCTTCATGTCGCAGGGCAAAGTCGGATCCAAAGTAGGACGGCTGTCGTGTCACACCAGTGTGAACCCAGCCTTATAATCAACTGTCTGCTGGACACCTGTTTAATAAATAATTAGACTCACCTGTAGTTGAATTCTTTTAAATTCAGATTTTGTTGTCTAAAATTTAGCTTTGCTCCTAAAACTTTCATTGGGGTGTATTTATTTTTGCAACATGGTCTTGAATGAATTTGTTAGGAACAATACTTTTTTGTGTTTGCAAATTACTAAATCTTGGTTGCTGTCAATGACCCGCATTTGTGGGAGTATTTTGAAGTATAATGTCCCATAGAAAATGTTGATTCTGCAAGGAAAGTAAAGGTTTTCTGACAAATCTGTTGGGTGTACTCATTTATGCTGAGCAATATATATATACATTTTTTATTCACTTCCACACAGTAATTTATTTTTTACAAACATGTCTTACAAGGCTACATTGAGTAGAGAAGAACATAAGTCAAATTCTTGTGTGTGTATATAAAAACACAGACACACATACACAAACAAGACAATATTAGGGAGCTCACATAGAAGGAATTCTTATTTAGAAATGGGTTGTAAAGACGTCCAAGAGGACTATATTCAGGATAACAATATCATCAGCAAGGCTTATTTACTAGCTGATAAATAATGGATGGAAACTGTCTTCTTGTGATATTGTTTCAAAGACTCATATTTTCAGATGACAGAGAGAATAAAATATCTGGCTATAAATGCTAGAGGAAATACATACAGTTGTGCTCAAAAGTTTGCATACCCTGGCAGAAATTGTGAAATTTTAGCATTAATATTGAAAAGACTGATCATGCCAAAAAACTGTCTTTTATTTAAGGATAGCAATCACATGAAGCCATTTATTATCATATAATTTTTTGGATCCTTTTTAAATCATAATGATGACAGAAATCACCCAAATGACCCTTATCAAAAGTTTACATACCCTGAAATGTTTGGCCTTGGTACAGACACAGAAGGTGGCACACAGGGGTTAAAATGGCAATTAAAAGGTTAATTTCCCACATTTGTGGCTTTTTAAATCACAAGTAGTGTCTGTGTATAATACCTTTTATCTTTTTATATCCTTTTGCATCTTTGTAAAGTTTAATTACCTTGTTACTTAAGTCTTTTGACTGTTCTTTTCTACCTCCTCATCGCTCAGTGTCTAGCCTGCTTAGTGCATCCACGTGAGAGCTAACAAACTCATTGACTATTTAGACACTACTTGTGATTTAAAAACCACAAATGTGGGAAATTAACCTTTAATTGCCATTTTAACCAAACATTTCAAACATGTAGACTTTTGATCAGGGTCATTTGGGTGGTTTTTGTCATCATTATGATTTAAAAAGGATCCGAAAAACTATGTGATAATAAATGGCTTCATGTAATTGCTATCCTTAAATGAAAGACAATTTTTTGGCATGATCAATCATATTTTCAATATTAATGCCAAAATTTCATAATTTCTGCCAGGGTATGCAAACTTTTGAGAATGACTGTATATCATACTATGTTATTAACCAACTACAAAGGGTCTAAACCTTATGGGAAATGTTATTTTATACTGAACTCCACTTTACCACAACATACATAACACAATTTGCATAGGTTTCTTTATTTTATTTTTTTTAAGCAATTCTTAAATTCAGCAGCTACTAAAATTGTGGGCAAGTGCACTTCCATTGTAGGTCTCTTCTGCAATAAAGACCCTCCCTAAGTGCAACTTTTAAGTGCCTTAAAAAAATTCCTGAATGCAAAGGGAGGGGGAAACTGAAAAGAGCGGCCAATCACGTGGCTATGGTGAATGTCACAATGGCCAGATGATTGGGAGCCAGTACAGTCAGCTACCAATCATTAGCAGAGATCAGGAGCAGTCTGTCACAGCTAGGTCTCTGTATTAGGAAACATCTGTCTCAGGACAGGAACATCAACTGCCCAGGAGGATTAGTGTGCCTCTCAGGCTCATGTGCTGGTTCAGGGAGCAATGTAGATCGTGAATACATCCGCTGCTGTGGGAGTGCCAGCAAGGGAGTGGAGCTCATCCCAGCTCCTGTGACCAGTAGAGAGAGGAGGGAAGGGATCACAGATGCCGAACATCCACATGAGTAGTACGATAGTAGGAAGGACAATCTCACCCTGGGCTCCCGCCAGGCCATGCCACCAACGCATTTCGCTCCACCCCCGGAGCTTAGTCATGGGGATGGAGAATCCAATGATGAAAAAAATTTAATAAAAAAAGAAATGAGCATAGAGTGAAAAACTTGAAACAAAGTGATGGTGGTATTGGTACTGTTGATGAATAGAAAATGGATGCGAGTACATGTGCAGCATGCGGGCATTAAAGCCCACTCTTTTGCCACGGCATATGTATCAGGTCGTCATAAAGGGACTTGAGTTCCATTTTAAAGCAGTTTTCTTTACTAGTTTAGAGCAGATCGAGTGTATACCCTTTCATTACATAACATCAGCATTATAATTACAATATAAATAAACAGTAGCTATATTGACAATCCAGTGTAAGATTACTTGATAAATCTCCTATTACATTGGGATGGCTGCCTGTCTGCTCATCAGTTAATTCCACAACTTCCTGGATTCCCTGCATGCTTCCCAGCTTCTCCTCTGATGTTTTCTTTCAATGTCTGAGGACTGCATATCCCCTGGCACCCTGCTGCCTACAAGCAGTGATTCCTGTACTGACTCCACCTTCTAAAAAGCCTCTACTCAGCATCCCTGCAGTTCAGAAAGTTGTTTTTTTTTAATTCGGTGAGGTAGCAGTGCCTATCAACAGGGCATAGTGAATACATTTCAGAATTCAGGGAAGTAAATGTGAGGGAATCTTCACAAAGTACATTTACAAACTTCAAAATCCTGCAGGTAAATAACAGCTAGAAATAATTGAAACACAATGTAGAAATGAACATATGATTTTATATTTTTACCATTGATACACTTTGAGGTTGCTGCTTATAATACATAGGTATTAGACAGGTATATTATATAGAGCAGTGTTTCTAAATCTTTTTTCAGGCAAGGCAACCTTTAAAATTCTGCACAGTTCTGAGGCACCCTGTTCTAAAATGTAAAAAACGAAACTAATAGTTTTACATAATGCATCAACATTCACACATGTAGGACACCCAACGTTAGAGGTGATTTATTCTTCCAAAGCAAGTACACCTTTGTGCACTGATATTGACTAGTATTCCAATGTTTCTGTTCTCCCTCACTTTCTCTTTCTCACTCAGCTAATGTGACCTCAGTGACAGAGAAGGACAAAAAATGATGGTGTGCAGGTGCCAATGTCCCCCTTATGAACTGATGACATTATTGGTTGTTAGGACACCGGTGGCTGGAAAAAAGCAATAGAGCACAATGAAAATCTGTGGCTTTTTATAACCAAAAAGCAAGCTTCATCCACCCGCTGGCTGGTATAAAATTTTTGGGCAACTTTTAGACATTTTGCCAAGGCACCCCTGAAGAATCCTGAAGGCACCCTGATTTTAAAAAGCTGGTAAAGTACGATTCCAACTTAACATCAACTATGCCTAAAGATGTTCCCTCCACCCTTCTTCTACCTATTCTGCCTAACCTGTGTGAAAAAGATGTGCATACTTACCTATTTTTAGTCCGCTCTGGTCCAGGCATGTGATCCCCTGTGTCAGTGAGCGATGACTGCTGAGAGGAGGAGGGAGTACCATCAGTTGAAATTCCCAGCTGGTGTCGAGCACTCCCTCTTCTCCCCTGCAGCTGCTGCTCACCAATACAGAAGAGATCACATGGCTGGACTGGAAAGGCCTAAAACTAGGTAAGTATATACATCTTTTTTTACACAGGTTTGGCTGGATAGATAGCAGGAGGAGACATTTTAAGCATAGTTCAAGTTATAGTTAATAACTTAATAATGAATTCCAGCCTAAGGTTGTTTGTGTGTCTATGAAACTGCACTTGTAAGAAAAAAAGTTTACAAAAAACTGTGCTATTCAGATATTTTTTAGAACTGCGATTTGAAGCTAAACGATTCCTTAACTAATAAAGAAAATTGCTTACATGGAAATTATTCCTGAAACCTTTGCATTGCAAAGTTCCTTCAAGCAGAGTAAGGAGGTACATGACCGTACCGAGTAAATACACTGAAGAACCCTATCAGATACCTCAGATCAAACTCACCTAGGAAACATTGGGGCTTATTTACTAAAGTTGGAGAGCGCAAAATCAGGCTCACTTCTGCATAGAAACCAACCACCAGTTTTATTACCCAAGCTTAATTGAACAAGCTGAGGTTAGAAGCCGATTGGTTTTTATTCCGAAGTGAGTCTGATTTTGCACTCTACAGCTTTAGTAAATAAACCCCAATGTTTCTGAGCTGCTATCCACTTGAAGGCTGGTAAACCACAATCACAATAGGATTAGAAAAATACAAAGGGCTACTGATGACTGAATTTGCTGCGTAAATATTTAATTTTGATAATCAGAATCCCTCATCTGCCCAGAATGGGTACTCATTTGCTAGGGAATATAAATGTATTCGTATGTTTTTAATAATAAAACTATGTGAAGTGATACTGTACTAAAACCAAGAAAAACAAGGAAATTATTAGCAAAGCATTGAGGGTAATTTAAGTAATGAAATAGCTGCCAGCAGAATTAAATCCATTAGGAATGCCAATTGTTCAATTAGAAACGCCATTAATGTAGATTTGCTAATGTTTCTTAACTCAATGAAAACAAAAATTAAAACCTTACTTTTACAAAAGCACTTTAGGAAACTCTGGGAGAGGGCATTAAATTGTTTAAGCACCATAAACTCTTCTAAAAGGCTTCCGGCAAAGAAGTTTCAACATCCAACGCTTTCACTTATTAAGACTATTTTAACAATTAACCCTCGGCCTGACACAGGGAGGGTACACATCAATTTTACCCTGACAGCAGCGAAGGTGGAAGCAATGTGTATTCTTTTACGCCTCGGAAGCAGAAGAACTGAATGACATAAATAAGTTTTGATAGTTGATTTCCGGGCAGAGTTTTTTATATGGGAATACTGGACAAAGAAGTGACATTTTATTTGTCATCTTCAGCGGCAAATGTTAAAACTAAGAGTTCCTACACGGGTGAGAGCTTTTATTATTATTATAAACTACAATGTACTCTGGCAGAAATGACAGGATGTCATTCAGCCCTGCCTTCCAAATGTTTGAGTGATAGATTCCCTCCAAATATATTGAAGTCTATGCTACATGCACTGTGAATGCTTCTTGCAAAAATGTGTATGTACATCAATCTGTGCCACATGTAAATGATTCTTGAATGTACAGTAGGGAGAATAAAATATAAGAAAATATAGCATATATTTGCATAAATACATGTATAGTTTAAATAAATACATTTCATTGACTTCCCCCTATTTCACTGAACCCACTCTATGCAGCAACACCCCATTTCTTTTGTCCCTTTTATAAAAATAAAGTGGGTTTAAAATCAGATCATCAGGCAAACAGCTAAATACACAAACAAAATACATATACGTTATCCTCCCCCCTTTCCCTCCATGCTTATCCCCAAATGCCATACCTGAATGTTGATTCCTTATCTTTATAAGCATCTACTCTACACCTCTATGTTCCTCCTTCCTTCCTAAATAGGGGGATAACTTGGAACAAATTGGCACAATACTTTATGGTTGAACCATACTGTAGCATACTTGATTTGCTCTTTGTTTTTAAAGGTGAACTCTAATGTTGCACTATGTTATACCCGTATTTAGTTTTGACTCGGTTAAATTGATGATAGGCAACTCCTGTCCTCATATTGATTAGTGGTTCCAAATTAATAATAACTACTGCAGTAGGGAAAAGACACAAAAGATACGCTCAGCATCTTTCTAAATAACTGTTCTGCTTTATTATGACGCAATTGAAGGTTTTTATACACATGATTACATAGGTATCACATTAATATTACAATTGTACGTTTATGGTAACAAGGGGCGTTACATAGGCAGGCTAATTCTAATCAGGACTCGAAAGAATGTAAACATTTACTGAAAACATTATTAGTGCTGTGTGCACAGTAAGGGCAGTGTACAAGCCCAGTCATTGAAGAAAGGTAGAATTTTATTGCAACTCTGCAACATAAAGCCAGATTTCAGTTCTAGCTCCTGGACCGAATAAAAAAGTAGATCCAAACCCAAAACGTTTTCTTTAGTTGTGAACAAAATGGGGAAAGGATAGAACTACTGTCACGTTTTATTGCTACTTGGGGCTCAGATTGATTTTCCCTTTATGTTTTGGTGGCAACATTTTACCAAAGGGAAAGTGAGGGTTAATCTGCAGCAAGGAAACAAACAATAAAAAGCTGACAGAGTTGCTAGGGTTTCCCTACTTAAAACAGTTGTAAAGTATACTTTTTATTAAACTAATAAAATAGTTATACTTACTTGCTCTGTGCAATCATATTGCACAGAGCAACACTAAACCTCTTTTTCTGGGGTCCCCCACTAGTGCTGTCCACTCCTCCTCTTCGGTGTCTGCTTTATAGCAAGGCACTTGCTGTGGGGGCAGATGTGAGGGTGCGGTCCAGAACCGGGCTGTGCATGTCCATAGACACACACAGCATGGCTCGGCCTCACCCACCCTGCTTCCTAAGTAGCTAAGTATAGCTAAGTATACAGGGAGACAAGGTGGAGGTACTACTACTGGGACATTTTTTAACTTAATGCAGGGGACGTATGAAGGTAAAAAATGCCTTAACTTTAGAACCACTTTAACTAAAAAAAAAAAAAAAAATGACTTTTATGTGTTGCTGTTATAGATATTTCCTCTTACTTCCTGGAGACAAACTTTTTTTTTTTACATTTTAACCAGACATGGTGTCATGTACTTTAGGTTTACTGGTACTTTAGAGCTGGACTCCAGGAATACTTTGATAAACGTTCAGACAGACATACTATGAGTTATATCCAAAGAGGTGCAGGCCAGCTCCTAAATTTATTTAGCTCCTATATTATTTACATCTAACAGTTTTATGGAGCTCCTGGAGGAAACACTCGGAGTTCTGACAGAAGAGAAGTACACACAGCAGCTATGCCTGCCCCTCTACTCTGCTGCCCAGTCAAAGAAGCCTTCGTATTTTGTGAATGAGTTCAAATAATACAAAGGTTTCTGTGACTGGGAAAAAGGAAGGGATTCTGCAACTGAAAGAGCGGAGAAAAAAAAGTCCAGCAACTGAGCTCCCAGACAGGAGCTCAATAAACCTGTTGGAGATAAAGAGATGAGTCTATGAGTTGACATGCACCTCATTGGACATAACTCACAGTATGCCTAGGAGTCTAGTTCACTATAAACACCTGGTGAAATCTCATTGTTCTGGAAAGGTAAGGTGCCGTGTTGGCATGCCTTTAGAAATAATTAATCCTTGAGGAATAGCTCGCCAAAACTGAACCGTTACAGGGATGCAATAAAGTTGACTTGCATGTATGCTACTGCAACTGTCTTTAAAAATCAATCATCCAAGCATAAGCAGAAAATGATACTTCTGGGGGCATTCTCTATACCAGCTGTGTACAGAATGTCTCCAGCTTGCCATAATGCATTTAATTTTTTGACAGTTTTAGAAAATGACAGAGGCTGCAGTTTGAAATTGAATGGTACATTTTAATAACATTAAGGGCTCATTTACACTTGCTTCGACTTCAACACACGTTAAAGCGCCTACCACTTCAACATGCTATGATGTGTTTTTTGATGCTTCGGTGGCGTTTCGATGAAGCTTCGGTGGTGCTTCAATTAAGCTTTGGTGAAGCTTTACTGATGCTTTGGTGATGCTCTTTTGAAGCTTGTTAAAAGGTTGGCAGATCTCCCGTGTTTGTGTGTGGATATCGCATACCTGCAATTTCTCCAAAAAAAGCAAAGCTAAAGCTGAATTAATGTCTCTCAAAAGCTGCAGGTGCTTCAAGCGAACTTCAAGCGAGCTTTGCCATAAACTTATATGGAGGCTTTGAAGCACCACTAAAGTGACATGGGGTTAAATTTTAGAAGCGAAGTCGAAGCAAAAGCAAAGCAAAAGCAAGGTATAAAAAGGACTATAAGCGAACCATTTTATTTAGTGACAGCGGCTTTGAATGGCGTTCAGAGAGCTTTAACAAAGCCTGTCTAAAGCCTTGTTTTGAAGCAAGTGTAAACTAGCCCAAAATGACTTGTGTAGCAATTGTATATGCATTATTCTTTTTAATGAAAGCAGAGTTCTCATTTAAGGACTTGATTACGGGGCAGAGAAGTACAACACACAGAAGATTACAGGATAAAAATATATTTCACAAGTTAATCCCCAATATTATGACTATAACAAATCCTTTAACTGTAGGATAATTCTACAGTGTAATCCCTCTTCTGAATAGTTTGTGTTGAGTTCTTAAGAAACGGCTAAAAATACAGAGTTAAAAAAAAACAAACAAAAAAAAAAAAAACACAGATTCCTACTGTACTAGGAGATTACTGAGAGTACTCTCAAATGTGGGTAAAGTGAATTGATGTGTGTTAGACTGTACTTATTGAGGAGGGCAGCTTTCAGAGCTTCAAATTGAGATACAGGGATACCACAAAGCAAACAAAGGCTCATAGATATAGTTAATTCCAAGAATAAAGATCAATATACCAAGGAATCAATTCAAGAAATCTACAGGATGAAATTAATATATTAGTATAGCTCTGCAAACTATACCAGTTAGCTAAGCAACAACTATTTGGAAGAATCAGGGGTAGTCAAAATGCTGCATGTTATGGCCAGCATAAACCTCTGTGGTAAAACCCAAACAGAAAGGCTGGTACACCAAGCATACTATAACATAAAAAAAAAAAAAAAAAAAAAAAAATTATTTTTTTTTGCTTTTCCTGAGAAGAAGGACAATTATTCTATGTTCTTCATGGAAATATTGACAGACATAACAGTATACAACCAAGGTAAAGTCTAAGTGGTATCTGTGGATCAAAATCATAGAAATCTGTCCATGAAAATCAATAAAACGCCTTCACTTTTCGATATACATTGCATAAAGTTCTTAAAGGCATAATAAAAAGGTTGGACCAAGGACCACCCAAAACTCAAACAGTCATTTCTTTGAATCACAAGGAGAAACGTGAGGTGTTGTCATCATCTTACACAGATGCCATTGGAGGCGTCATTGGAACCTGTGCCAGGGATGCCTCTCTAAGACAGTCCAACACCATGGTAGGATAAATATATATTGAAGCTGGACTGAGAACACACTGGAATCAATCAGGGCAATCTGAAAAATGTAGCCAGCACAGAGACAACATCCCCAGTGAGCTGCTCACAAATCATATTGTTAATGATGAAGAAAACAAAGAGAATACTGTGCAAAAAAAACGGTTTTGGATGGGGCTCTGTAAGCAGTTTACCAAAATTTTAATCCCAACATCTTCCTAAAATTGAAAAGGCAGGTCATATCACAATTCAATGTAGCAGGTATAATACTAGAATAAAAAAGTCAACTTTATTTTTGTCACATGTCAGGCAACCTATGGTATGCTGGCTGTAATTTTCTTGCCGTTACAAAACACTCGTAGGTTCATTTTTGCTGGAATGATTCACTTTACTGACATTTTTCTATATCTCTATTGCTAGTTATGTCTTATTAGAAGAATGACTCTTGCAAGGACATTGTTTGTTAAGGTTTGTTCCTGTCACAAGCTATGCTGACAAACTACTTCTAATGGAACTGCTTCTTTGTTTAGTGTAATGGTTGTTATTACGCTGCATTAGCTACAGAGAAATAATAGCAAATAAAAAAATCTCTGCATTTATTGCTTTGCTTACTTGAGGGGAGCTTGTTAAATTGATTTATTCTGGCACCCTGTCTCATTAGCTCCATGGAACTCCCCCGGTATGAAATGACTCTCCAGTTCTCGCCAAGCAATAATGATAAAAAAAATTCTACTGAAGTCACAAATGGGGACAAATACTTGTAGTTACATATGTAATTGTAGAATAATAATTTACACATAGTATGCTAACATTTTAAAAGGCCAGATCTAGGAAGAGATATCTACAAGGAGTATTTATTCCTTTTTAGTCTACCCATTATCTCCTTGCCTTCATTCATTTTTACAACAGAGACATATAAAGTATTTATAAGCGTTCATGTACACTGACGACTGTGCTGCATCTGCATTCTTATCAAATAAGAGCAGCACTCATTACCAAATATAGGCTGTATCAAAATACTCCCTGTTCCTCAAGGCTGTTTCAACATATTTTTTTTTTCCTTTTACTTTGTTCCTGTAGCTAAAAACTTATTTTTATCACAGTCTGACATCATCACCCAGCATTTAAAATACTTCTTGCTCGAAGAAGGGATCAACAGAGTGCTCCAGGTCAGTTCTTACTGACGTAGGCATGCTCCCCAGAACTATCTTCACTCAACACTTTCATAACAGCACCCTGTGCATAGAGAGGTTCTTGGGAGTAAAGGAAAAAGTAGTGCTTTTCCAGGAAAAAAATAATGTATGCGTATGCAGAGGAACCGAGATATGATTTCTGTAGTTGGTTAGGGGAAACATACCAGGGGTATAACCGCTACAGAGTATATTGTGTTTTCAGGACTTTGTAAAATTTTAATCCAAGGTTTTATTGTCCATGTATCAAAAAAATGTAAATAAAGTGCTTTAAGGCAGCCCATTCAATAACCATTTTTTTTTTTTTTGTCGTTCAACCACTGGGTTGAAAAAAAAAAAAAAAAAAGAGAAGGTTCCTCCATCCACAAATTGGAGGTGGATGGAGAATCACTCCTGCTGAGCTATTGTGCACAGACAGAGGGGAGAATACACTGATCAGCACTGCCGACCCCTTGTACTAGGGGTCAACTGATTAGCGATGTGGCCGATTATCGGCGGCTGATATTCACTTTTTTTGAAGAATCGATATCGATCACAAACTTACAGATATTGCTTCAAGGGGTTGTACCGGGGTGATGCATGCAGCTGCAGGTATCACCCAGATACTGTTCTTTAGAGCGGACAGTCAGCTTACAAACAGTGGGAGGGGACGTCCCCCCCTCCCGCTATTTTGCCCGGATCTCCCATCCTATTCCTTATCTTAGAGTACAGTACAAGACACAGGCAAAGAGTTCATAGACCGTGGGTTAAAGGCTTGTACCTTCAGATGATTTGGAACTGGCAGAGCTTTCAAGGACACACCCCCTCTCCCCTTGGCACCTCACCAATGACCCTACCCCACTCCACGAGTCCACAATTTTGTAGCAAGCAATGCAGTGTGAATAAAGAATGGAAGGGAGGGTAGTATGTACCCTGAACTATACTCTAACTATACTGTAATTTACAGATAAAAGTTAGAATTCCTCTTATCTTAACCTACAGGACACATAGGGTAAAGTACTCACAGACCCACAGATCCTAGGTAAACAGAACTGTGCCAATAGGCTCCACTACAACTATGATCAACAGACCTAACTTCATGAAGTATCTGCATAATGACCTGGGATCACATGAAATGGGTTGAATAAGGCTGGGTATCATTCAACCTAAAAAAGGACCACCAGTCAGTGGTGAAAGAGGATGCAGAGGGCATCACTGGAGCACTGTCAAATGAGTAGCACATAAAGAGCTAAATATTTTTATTCATGAGGGGCATAGAGGATTATTACAATTATATGAGCTGTAGTTTAACTATGAGACAAGGAAGAATCTAAGTAAAACGTTGAAAAATAAAATTTCCTTTACTATAGCTGTGCTGGAGCACCTTTCATTCCAAGATTATAGAACAAGCCCTATAATCTGCATAGACAGGTGCTGCAAGGGTAACGTTGTAATAATTCACAAAGTTACAGTGAATGATCGTTGTAATAGGTTGTTACAGTGATCACTGAAGCAGGAGTCATTCTGGTTGTTAAGCTCAACTCCAGACATTGTTTTTCTTTTATAGAGTAAGAAAGGAACAGAATCTGTTAACTTTTTTTCTTGCTATCTGTTTACCCACTTGCAAGACTTCCAGTGTCTATTTCATTGGTGTCAGAAGTGTGGGAAAAAGTCACACAGGCAGCAATAAAGTTACATTCTCTAGTATAGTAAGAAATCTGTCAGGATTTTACTGCTGTCTGTGTCTCCTTCAAGAAGATTATCTTCTTCTTCTCCAGGTGACCATTGTCAGGCATACAGGCTTACTCAGCAAGGCAGCAAAAAGTTCAGTGCAAGAGGGCTTTGTACAGTAAGTTCATATCGTAAAACAAACAAAACAGCTGCTCATCTGAGCCATTAACTACCTTCACTGGGTTCTCTAATGCAAACAGGCAGCTCTTATATTTTTTGTTTTTGGTGTTCTGTCAATACTTTGCCTTATCACAGTAAGATGTGGACCTAGAAATGGAGGCGTTAAACCATCCAAAGCACTACAAAAGCCTCCTGGATGCAATACCAAAACAGAAATGATTAAGATTCTGAGAAAAGAAAGTTTGTTTTCTTCACATCAGACATAAACCCTGGAGCCCTTCACCATGTGTAGGTGAGAATTCTAGGTGACACATACACACCGATCACAATCCTGCCAGCCAGTGCCTCGCAATATGCTTTAAGCCCTGGTTTAAATTGATGCGATTCCTAATGCAAGCTGGAACGCATTGAATCGCATGACAAGTGAAACAACAGTTTCTATAGAGCCCATTCACATACATGCAGTGCGACTGCAATCTGACTTTGAAAAGGGTCCTATGCAAGTGCAATTTTGTGGACCGTAGATTTCAATGAGCACACATCAAAATCACATCTGAATTCTTTTGATTTTACAATGCAATTTGTGCTGGTTGTTAGGAGACGACACCAGTCGATGTCCAAACAACCATTGATTCATCCCTGCATCCACCTGCTTCCTATGAGTCATTCCTGCATTCAGCAAGGGATTCCCCGCGGACAGCAGAATGCACACAAAAGAGACGGCATAAATATATAAAAGAAATAAAAAAGCGTTGGGGTCCTCCACCAATCCATACCGGGCCCTTAGGTCTGATATGGATTTTAAGGGGAAATCCACAAGAGAAAAAAATAGCATAGGGACCCAAAATCCATACCAGACCCTTATCTGAGCATGCAGCCCGGCAGGCCAGAAATGGGGGTGGGGCGAACGAGAGTCCCCCCTGAACCATACCAGGCCACATGCCCTCAAAATGGGGGGGCAGTCTGTCCCCATGTGGATGAGTCTATGGCCCTCTTCCCCACAACCCTGGCTTGGTGGTTGTATAGGTGTGGGGAGGTAGCTTATCAAAATCTGGAAGCCTGATTTAAGAAGGGGGCCCCCAGATCCATAGTACCCCTACTCATTCACAAAAAAGGCTTACAATAAATACAATGTGTCAGTCCTGTTATCAACTTTTATTTAAGCAAAAATCCACGCACAACCCTACCACTGACTCTATGAGAATACTCATGCGCTTCTCCAATCAGCACATACAGATCAGAGAAATCATTGAGAAACATTGGTCGATCCGGACAGATGACCAAAAGATTGAACAATTTGTATCAGACAATCCACTAATTACCTATAGACGAGCTCTGTCAATTAAAGACAGATTGGTTAAAATCAAGTTAAAGACAAATCTACCTTAAAAAAAAACCATTGTCCAAAATTTGGATTCTTTCCCTGTGGACATTGCTCACACTGCTACCTTATTATTAGGAGAGAAAAATCTTTTTCACTTCCGAATGGCGAGATATTTATGCCAAACACGAGGAATTGTCTACATGATGTCTTGCGAATGCAGGGCCTATTATGTAGGCAAACCGAAGCAAGAATTCTGGCGTAGAATTTCCAAACATGTTAATAGCATGGAAATTGGAAATCGATATTTACCAGTAGGCAGACATGCAGCACTACATCATCACTACAAAATACCCAAAGTCACCTTTGTTGCCCTTGACAGGATGCACATGCCTGATCGAGGGGGGACTGGAACAAAGTGTTGCTCCAACATGAGCAACGCTGGATTCTTTAATTTACAGGCCACCAACTTCCCGAGCCTCAATGAATCCATCTCATATGCGCCCTTTTTAAAAGGATTTGCATCTGGTAAAACAAGTTAAGTGTTAAAAATAGGGATTTCATTACTCTCCATCAAACTAATATGAACTTGTTCATCGACTCTCGGGAAAGAGCACCAACTAGAAGACCATCCGGACCTTTTAGCCTACTATTTAAAATTAATCAAAAAATTAATGAGTAACAAATTATAACAAACAATATTAGTCATGTTTAATCGCAGCAATCAGCCACCATAACATGCATAACTAGTAACCATAATATACGTTTTTTGAAATTGTTGTTTTCTTTTTTTATATTGCAGTCTTCGGTGGTTCCCAGACCTGGTGCCTCCTCTGCCTCCTGGGGTAAGTATTCCCTACCTCCACTTAACTTCCCGGCACCCAAGGGAGAGCTCTGATTCTTTTTTGCAGCGCTCCCAATATTGCTCTCAGGTGATGCTGTACAGGCATCACAAGCGTGTGTGACGTTATTGCGCATGACGTCACGGCGTCTTGCTGTTGCTACAGGGATGACGGCAATGCCCGGGGCCTTCAACCTTCCAGAACGCCAAGGAAACCACACTAAGACTGCCATCATGGCGGCGTGGACACAGGAGGAATTGGAAGGGAGGGAGTAATTAGTGGGGGAGCACCTGTGTCTAATTTACAAGCAGCACATTTAACTCAGCCTCCAGTGAATCCTGTAGTGATCCCAGGATTGTTGCTGACATATGGACATATCTGCGAACATCACTGTCAAGTCACTGCCATTAACTGAACACAACAGACCCTCTTTGTGGTCCTAATTTTACAATCATCTAATATATCCTTTGCCTAATCACTTTACAGACACAGAAGTTTGAAAACATTTTTGAATCCTTGCACCAACAATTTCTTTCACATTCCCCTTTGCGGGCTGTAACTGACACTCAAATGGCCTAAGCTGAACTTCTTTGGCCGTCTTCTTTTGTCGTTAGTTTTTTGTCGCTTTTAGTTTTTGTTTTGTCCTGTTTTATTTGCGGCCAGTAAAATTTTGCACTTTTTAATCACAGCACCCGTGCAACTGCACTTTCAACCAGCAAACACCACACTATGTATTTAAATTTATTAAAAACTTTTTTTTTTTTTTTAGTTTTCCAATTCATTCACTGCAAACCGATATTCTCGGTATTATATTTTAGTATTTTTTTTAATCACTTATTTATGCAACTCACACAGTTTGATCACGTTCTTTAATATACAGATTTTTCACCTAACACTCCCCTATCATGATCTTTTTTAACAGATTGATTTCATGTATATGTATATATATATATATATATATATATATATATATATATATATATATATATATATATATATATATATATATTATTATATGGAAGTCAATATATATAGCAACTATGCAAACCAATAGAACTATACATGAAAGCTATTATATATAGCAAGCATACAAACTAATACAACCACACAGTTATTACTCAGTCATACTTTTGTTTGTTGATGGCACTTTAGCTTGATAGATAATCATAGTTAAAACTTTTTTCTCCATAATTATAATTACTAAGGCTGTCACAATGTGTTGCAGGTGCTTGCTCATTCTTTCCCCACCCTGTCCCTCCAGATAGTCCAACACAAAGGTGGTCTCTTGTAAGTTCCGAGGAGTAAAGGATTGCACTGAGAGGCATGAAGACCATGCAAGGAGGTTCTGGGATCATGGAAGCTGGCTGTAGGACATAGCTCTCCCATCAGAAATGGTAGCTATACACTATCTTACACATGATGAAATGTAATGCGTAATATATAAAAAAAGACGGTTCATTCAAAAAAAATATATAATCTGTATCTCTCTTTTCTGCACAGACACCAAATCTCTTGAAGACCAACAATTAGGGTCAAAACGCATAGGGATATCACGTGAAATACCACGTTAACACAATGGGTTTCATGTAATATGTATTGTCTGTTTCACCATTGATGGGTTGTACTTTTTTATGTCTAAGCCGGGATTGCTTTTTACAGCTTTCATGTATTTACCAAGTACTTTTTGATACAATAAAATAATTCCCGATATACAGATCCACAGTCCATAATATATGAGGCATAATCCAAACCATAAAAATTACCTAGCCAGTAGTTAAAAACCAGTAGTACAGGTAACCTATAGAGTACCCCTGGAAGTTACAGGTGGTAGTAGGGAAGTAGTAAGGTACCAAGAGTAGGGTAGTCAGTAAACACTGGTACACAAATCAAAAGTGCAACTCTAAAACCAGACCTGGATATCAGAGCACTTGATTAAAATGTAAGCACTTATGAATTGCATAAATTCTTTGTATAATGAAAAACACAGATCTGCAATGCATAATAGCTTAAAAACGGATAAAACACATAGCAGCCAATAAATAAGTACTGAAACATAACATACACGTAAAAGCCATTAAATTAGAATATTTTGAAAAACTTGATTTATTTCAGTAATTGCATTCAAAAGGTGTAACTTGTACATTATATTTATTCATTGCACACAGACTGATGCATTCAAATGTTTATTTCATTTAATTTTGATGATTTGAAGTGGCAACAAATGAAAATCCAAAATTCCGTGTGTCACAAAATTAGAATATTGTGTAAGGGTTAAATTTTGAAGACACCTGGTGCCACAAACTAATCAGCTGATTAACTCAAAACACCTGCAAAGGGCTTTAAATGGTCTCTCAGTCCAGTTCTGAAGCCTACACAAACATGGGGAAGACTTCAGATTTGACAGCTGTCCAAAAGGCGACCATCGACACATTGCACAAGGAGGGAAAGACACAAAAGGTTATTGCTGAAGAGGCTGGCTGTTCTCAGAGCTCTGTGTCCAAACACATTAATAGAGAGGCAAAGGGAAGGAAAAACTGTGGTCAGAAAAAGTGTACAAGCGATAGGGATCACCGCGCCCTAGTCAAGATTGTGAAAAAAACCCCATTCAAAAATGTGGGGGAGATTCACAAGGAGTGGACAGCTGCTGGAGTCAGTGCTTCAAGATCCACCACCAAGAGACGCTTGAAAGACATGGGTTTCAACTGCCGCATACCTCGTGTCAAGCCACTGTTGACCAAGAAACAGCGCGAAAACCGTCTCACCTGGGCTAAGGAAAAAAAGAGCTGGACTGCTGCTGAGTGGTCCAAAGTCATGTTTTCTGACGAAAGCAAATTTTGCATTTCCTTTGGAAATCGAGGTCCCAGAGTCTGGAGGAAGACAGGAGAGGCACAGGATCCACGTTGCCTGAAGTCTAGTGTAAAGTTTCCACCATCAGTGATGGTTTGGGGTGCCATGTCATCTGCTGGTGTCGGTCCACTCTGTTTCCTGAGATCCAGGGTCAACGCAGCCATCTACCAGCAAGTTTTAGAGCACTTCATGCTTCCTGCTGCTGACCTGCTCTATGGAGATGGAGATTTCAGGTTCCAACAGGACTTGGCGCCTGCACACAGCGCAAAATCTACCCGTGCCTGGTTTACGGACCATGGTATTTCTGTTCTAAATTGGCCAGCCAACTCCCCTGACCTTAGCCCCATAGAAAATCTGTGGGGTATTGTGAAAAGGAAGATGCAGAATGCCAGACCCAACAACGCAGAAGAGTTGAAGGCCACTATCAGAGCAACCTGGGCTCTCATAACACCTGAGCAGTGCCAGAAACTCATCGACTCCATGCCACGCCGCATTAATGCAGTAATTGAGGCAAAAGGAGCTCCAACCAAGTATTGAGTATTGTACATGCTCATATTTTTCATTTTCATACTTTTCAGTTGGCCAACATTTCTAAAAAATCCCTTTTTTGTATTAGCCTTAAGTAATATTCTAATTTTGTGACACACGGAATTTTGGATTTTCATTTGTTGCCACTTCAAATCATCAAAATTAAATGAAATAAACATTTGAATGCATCAGTCTGTGTGCAATGAATAAATATAATGTACAAGTTACACCTTATGAATGCAATTACTGAAATAAATCAAGTTTTTCAAAATATTCTAATTTACTGGCTTTTACCTGTATTAGGGCTGCTCTAGACCTGGAGACATACTGGGTAAATGGCATAAGACTGCTGAATCTACAAAAAACAAAAAAAAACAGTCTTTTCATTCCTAGACTGTTGAACTGGATTTTGAATCAGAGACGGTAACATGTTTTAGAAAGACTCTGCAAGGAATAGTGCCAAAGTGCGCTTAGAGCCTCTGAAGGATGAGTGCCATAGCAGCTGAGCACATGCAACAAAGGAGGTCTCCGTGGACATGGGGAAGGCCTTGGCCTCACCTGAAGGAGCTAAGAAAGACTGACGATGATGAACCTATAATTAAAAGGAATCCTGGGTTCCAGGCATCAATTTCTTCAGGTAAAACTAGGTAAATGCTTCATGGGGAGTATAGGCTGAGGTGATGGGACTGTCCTCTGTGTGTCTTAGCGAGGGCAGTCCTGCCGCATCCATATGATGGAAATTTAACTATGCCCAATGTGAGGCACAGCCCCAGGTACTCTCAAACCTGGGCAGCTGATGCAGCTTTCAGGTGACCCAAGATAACCAGTTCACTGTAGACAGCCAGTGTGAAACAGATCGAAGACCAGAGATCCATCATGTCCTTCAGGATTAGAAACAGTGCAGGATGATGCTTCCTATAGGCGAAAAGGCAGGAAAGGGAGTGTGTGGCACACGCATACAGCACTTTACCCAGTAGATTATGTTACTTTTCGCTCCCTCCGCTTTGAACAAATATACTTAAAATGTTCCCCACTGACCTGACAACAAGGACAAAATAAAAGACGAAAAATAAGCTTTGTATTACTCATGCTGAAGGAAATGCAGTTTCAGACTGCCATTGTAGCACATCAAATGACTAGGCATTTGATATAAGGGGCTTGGAGACTAACATTTAGATCTGATCAACATCTCTGCCTAAACTGTGATCTTTGCACGACCAAATGTGAAGGCATATAATTCCATGACTATATACTGTGGGAGTTTGGGGTAGCATTTTCCACTGAACAAGTAAATACAAAAACATAGGTCAGGATGGGGGAGGAGATTGTGTTTTAAATAAAGATTCAGGCCAAGTTCACACTGCTGCAATGCGGGACACGGCATGTAATTTGCACAGAAATCACAGCGCATTCCTGTGCAAATTACATGCAGTGTTTCTGGGGTGCGATTTGAGCCATGGATTTATACGGCTCAAATCGCACTGCATTCGCACCAAACTCGTGCAGGACCCTTTTTTGTCCACACCAGAATCGGATCGCATGGGTGTGAACACCCATACGATCCGATTCTGCAAATCGTACTGCGTTTTGCAAACTGATTTTGGGGTGTCGTTAACTTAACATACACTCCGCAATCGGTTTGCATGTACAGGTTGTGTTTTTGATGTGGTGCGGATTTGCAGCAAATTTACACCGCGCCTCACTTTAATGTGGTCTGTCAGATATAGAACTTACTGGGTCCTCACTATTACTCCTAAAGTTATCCAAGATAATGAGTAGGGATAACGTTTATTGTTTATTTACTGAGCATGTTGTTTTCCAACACACATTCTATGCTTTATAGAAATGGATGCCAGCTAAGCATCTGACCCAGAGATAAAAATTCAACAGCTGGCCATAAATGGCAAGCGCTTACAGTGCGTACCAGGACAGCTGTCCACTGCCTTTGCCAACTGTTTGTGAGTGTGCAGGAATGCATGCTATACAAAGTGACAACAGTGGAAGTGCTTAATGTGAAAATGATCCTACATAAACTGCTTTATTTTCACTGACTTCTTAATAACACTGGCAAATGCAACTAATTAGACTGCCAAAAAAAAATATAATTTGTAAAAAAAAAAAAAAAATGTACAGAGCACATGATGACAAATTGGCAGATAACAAATCTATCTGATACATGCATACGACAATGATACTGCATGAAAGAATGCATTGTCAGAAATAAGCATTCAGTGAGCATTAGTGTTGGCAAATGAGAGATTTTGTAGAGTAGAAGTTCGTCCAAAAATTGTGTTTGCATACCATATGCAAATATGAAGCCCATGTGTATGAATCTCTTAAACAAAACCTGGTGTTGTATTCTTCTATAAAAAAAAAAAAAAAAAAAAGAAGCCGTTACCTACCAGGCACCAGTTAATTCTGACATAAACTAGGCTCGGCACCCAAATTTCTGTTAGGTTCACTTTATTTTACAGTTTACAAAAACCAAAACCGAGGACAACTGTCCGGGCACTATCTGTAGCAGAGGCTCATGAAGACCTGGCATTCCTGCCAGTATCTTACAAGGCCCTAAAAATGCTCGCCGACGCGCAGGGATGAACGAATGCGAGCTGATGCATGGCCATGCATGCTCCTGGCCTGGCTCCTATCGGCATTTATAAGAAAGCCAGTAACCTTCTGTGATTGCTGGTTGATCTGCAGCTCTCCAGTGCGTTTGTTCCTGTGTTAACCTTTGCATCTGTGGATACCTGTTAGCAACTCCTCCTGCCTACACTTGCTCTTGTCCACATCCGGTGCCTGACCTTGGCTTTGAACTGGCTTCTCTCCTGACTCATACTCTACCTGAGTTCTGCTACTTCCCACAGGCGCCACCTGTCTGCTGACTATTACTATCCTGGTGTCTCCTCTGAGTACTTTGACATCTCATCTGACAACACTCCAGTAAGAACATCTCTGCATGCAATTTCAGCAGGCGACCCATGTTTTTTTTTTTTTTTTTTTTTAAACCAACTCCTGTTCCACTTTTAGGGGAGTCTGGAGCTTAGCCACAGGAGAAGCCCTTTCTCCATTGGTCTCCAGCACCAGCTACATGATAACAGCTCTGTATTAAATGGTAATGTCTTATCAGCAAAATTCACCTACCTCCATGCCATAAAACATAAAGGTGTCGAATGCATACTAGAGATATATTGGTTGTTATAATAATATTAATACACATATTTGATATACATGTTAGGATACCATAAAGATATATCCCCAGTAAAAAAAAATATAAAACCATTGGAATGTGTGAGGTACAAGTGAAAATATTGTACTTGTGGCACTAAGATATGCTTCCTAGGTTGGAATGAAATACAGAACAAAACTAGTCTGTCTACACAGATATAACGAAGAACTTGTACTAAAAATATGACAAGATTCTGGTGTATGCTTCCAGACTAGTTATGTTCACCGTTATAGTTTTACATCAAATATAAAGAGGAGACAAATACCCTACTTTGAAGAGATGAAACGCCCAAGGTCATTCTAGGTACACATGACCTTGAGAGGTTTCTGCAGCTGGCAGATTTCACCATAACAAGCAAAAATCTTTATTCTTCCGCTGATTCACCCACACTGGCTGTTACATACTTGGTACAGTCTGAAGTCAGTTTCACTCTGATCCTCCCTAAAGTCATATGAAATATGGGGACCTATTATATCAATCTCTCTTTTGTGCTGCCGACACTTGCTAGAAGCAGCCTCCAACCAATTTAATTGCCCAAAATACATTTTTTTATGGAACAAGCAAGAGTTTCTTTAACCTAAAGCATCCATTTCCAAAACTAAAAGCTTAATAAGAGCATGTAGGAAAAAAAAAAAAAAAAAAGTAAGATGCGGTCAAAGTCCAAACATGACATTTTGAGTCAAGAAAGAAATCTTTTCTGTTAACAGGCTTTTTCGGCATTGATCTAAAAGCAGCTATTTTAATAGGCTCAAGAGCTGCATCCTCCTCCCCAACATTTGTCTTTATACATTGCATTACAATTATTAAAAAAAAATTTACATAGATTTGCTGAGCTGTTATTTCACAAATACAAAACTTAAATTTAACATATTTATACAATTTAAAAACAAAGGTGAAAAAAAAAGAAGCAAGAAATACTTACATAAACTCTTTGGAGAAACAGCCATACTCATTGCAAAATGTCAGCAGCTAGAGCAGATGCACTGGCAGTCTAATTTGAGACATCATTATTGGTTATTTATGACTAGAGGTTATGGGTAATTAGTTGGCAGCAGTCCTAAATTTCAAGTGATTTTGCCAGGGTTTGTGAGTTCTATCTGTAAATTTCTGGACGCTGGAAAACGTTCTGGTTTTTCATTTACAGCTGTATTAAACCCACAACCAAAAAATGTAATATATTACAGCTCAGCTTACCAATCCTTAGAAGGGATGGCTGCATTCATTTACTTTTAAAGGATATGTTCACCTCTGGGAACATGTTGCATGTGCCATTCGATGTTAGGGTGGAATATATAAGATGTTCCCAGTGCTTCAAACAAAACGATGCATCGCTCAGAGCAGTGGAGTTTAGGTAAAGATTGTAAATTGCAATCTGGGTGCCTAAGCTGCACAGCACAAGGCTAATCGCCGAAACGCAGGATCAGATGAAAATAAAGAAAAGAAAACAAATGCAGACATCACATCTAAGAAAGGCTAAGCTGCAATATAATGAATGTTTGCTTTTGGGCTTAATATCGCTTTAAACACGGAGTATCGAGAGAAATATACCTATATATAGGCTGCCATTGTCGACTTCTCTTTCAGATGCTTCTAGCTGCCTGGTTGTCACTGACTTCAATAATTTTACTGCTCTAGATGAAGACGGAAGCAAGTAAAATCAGGTTGAACTAGGAAACTTCTAATCTGCATGCTTTCTCAGGGTAAGTGGCTCAAAAAGCATTTAAAGTATAACTAAAGGCAAAACTTTTCTTATTTTTTAGGTTTTGGATAGAGTGTGGATGGATTAGAACACCTGACACTTTTTATTACTGACAGTGCCCCTGTTAAAGAGATTCACCCTTTCTTTTTTTTTTTTTATAACTGTTTATTTAACAAGTTTTTCATACAATATAAGATAACAAGTAATTATCGTAAACTTTCACAGATAATGCAAATATACACTGTCATTGAAATTGGATTGCAAACAAAAATGGAATGGAGTACGTAAAGTCTATGTAAATACAAAGGTATTAAGAAACCCAACCAGGTATTGATGATGAGATACACCTGTACGATTTGGTTTTACCCATATATCTTATCAATGTTAGCATGGGGATCTAATACAATGCAAGACACCTATGGTGAGAGGGTATAATCGGTAGTAATTTGAAGTCAGCGTCAGTCTGTGGGTAAATCGACCTCATGAATCCTCTATTACTAAATGGAATTGTCAGTTTCAAGACCATAATCAGAATCATCCCAGGGCTTCCATATTTGCGAAAATGTATGTGACAAACCTTCAATTATGGCTGTTAAATGTTCTATTCTCCATATATCCGACATGATGGAAAGGGTTTGCATAAGAGTAGGAGAGGTGGTAGAGAGCCATAGTTTGGGAATAGTTCTCTTAGCTGCTAATAGTATGAAGGACATCAATCAACGTTTAAATTTGTGGATATCGGGTACAGGAAGGCCTAAGATATAATACATATGATTTAGGGGTATGGGGGTCCCCATCAATTTTTCCAGGACCTTTTGTATTTGTGCCCAGAATTGGGTGTCTAGAGGACATTCCCAGAAGATATGAAAGTGTGAGCCCACAGCTTTATTACATCTTCATCACATATTTGAGGTGGCCGGGTTGTATTTGTGTAGTCGTTCAGGAGTTTTATACCAGAATAGTAGAATTTTATATGCGGATTCTTTATGTGCGACACATTGGGAAATTTTGGAGGTAGATTCCCAGATATTCTTCCAGTCCAACAGAGAGATGTCGTGTTGGAGTATTTGAGACCACCTTTTCATGTAATGATGACTGTCTACCTTCAAGAGGTTGGTTTCGTGCAGGATTGTATATATGGTAAAGATTAAATGGGGTTCATAGGGGCCGTTGGCGCATAAGGTTTCAAAGTTTGTTGGTTTATCTAGAGAAAGGGTGGGAGCTTTAGAGGCAAAGAAGTGTCTGAATTGTAAGTAAGCGTAGAGACATGTTTTAGGAATCTGGTGTTTTTGTAATTCAGTAAATGATAGTATGTGTCTCGTAGCAGGATTAACAAGATGCCTCAGCTGAAAGATCCCGACCCCAGTCCAATGTAACATACGATCATATGACAAGCTGTCAGGAATATCTGGGTTGAAGAGAAGGTTTATAAGAGGTGAGCATGGAGAAGATAGGGAGTAACGCACCTTTTCCATATTGCTAAAGTGAACAGCATTGGAGCTGTAAGCATAAGCCTCTCAGCTGAGGCATATGTTTGTCACTAGATAGCCATAGCAGGTAACATGGATGTACCGGTGAAGTAATGCTCATTTCAATTTCGGCCCATCTGTTTGGTGCTTTCCTATGAGTCCAAGAAGTGAGGACTCTTAAATGTGAAGAGTAGTAATATTTAATGAAATCAGGGGCCCCTAGTCCACCTCTATTTTTACGTGCCATCACCACTGATCGCACCGAGATTCACCCTTCCTATTTGTCCTGTTCACCATTATCATTGATAATAAAAGAAAACCCCAAATTTTGGGTTCTCCCTAGAAAAGAAATAGAAGGCAAATCTTCCAATGGGGACACTAGTTTTGGTGACCTGGGGGTCTCCAGGGGATTTACTTTACTTGCAGGAATTTCCTTCACTTTCTGCTTTGGCTCTGGGACAGGACGTGAAGGGAAATCTCCATAATGGTACACAGATTGTGAAAAAAAAAATCTGACAGGGGTTATAACCCTCCCTTGCTCTATCCAAATTGAAAAAAGTTTTGCCTTTAGTTCTACTTTAATTCAGTGGTCTCCAAACTGCGGTCCTTTGCATGCCTTGATCTGGCCCTTGAGGCACTATTCCTCCCACTGATTCAAGATACTATTGTGTCAACTAACATCAACAATGGAACACTATTCCTTCCAATGATACCAACGATGGGACTCTATATTTCCCCGTAATACCCAATAGGGCGGTGTTTACTCCCACTGATGTCATGAAAATTTCTACTCCTGCTGGCCAATGTCCGGCCCCCCTAAAGTCTGCAGGACAATAAACTGGCTCTTAGTTTGGAAAGTTTTGAGACCCCTGATTTAATCTGCAAGACATCCAGGCAACTAGCATCTACATAAAAGGTGAAGTCAGCAATGGTAGACAGCAAACTTCTCCCCTTACAGGCTTCCCTTATTAGAAAGGGCAAAATATATATTTTCACATTACTATTTTAAATATTTTTATTTCTAACATGAGATCATTAACCCAAGCCTCAAGTACAATTCTGTTTCAAATCATTGTGGCAGTGTAATCTTTTAAAAATATTTAAAAGATTTAACAACTATAAACACAAACATGTTAGAGAGAGGATTTTTCTATTTTTTTTTTTTTTTTTAATAGTTACATAGTTGGTAAGGTGGAATAAAGACACCAGTCCATCCAGTTCATCTGTGTGGGTGTGTGTGCGCTCGTGTCAAAAATGATATCCCATATCCCTGTATAATATGCGTGTGAAGAAGCCTATCTAGGAGTTTTTTGAAACTATCAATACTGACACCACCAATTGTGGAAGTGAGTTCCACATCCTTGCTACCCCCGATAGTGAAAAACCTCTTACGCAGTTTAACTTGTTGCCGCCCGCCCACTGTCAAAAGAAGGCGGGGTGGTGCAGCTCTTGTTCTGGGAAACCGTCATATGACGGCGTCCAAGAACGGGCGCACAGCGCGGCGATGGCAGCAGCACCGTGTTGCTAGGACACTGCGCAACCCCGATCTGTGTAAAGAGCCACATCCGCGGCTCTTTAACCATGTGATCGACTGTGTCCAATCACAGCCGGTCACTTGTAAACACGGAGATGCCGGTAATCGGCTCTCCTCGCCTCACACTGACAGAGCGTGAGGCGAAGAGAGCCGATCAACGACATCTCCTCACAGGGGGACATCTAGGGATGTAATTAGGCCACTGATCATCAGTGCCCTGATTACAATAAAGAAATATAGTGTAACAATAGAGTGCCCACCAATGCCAGCATACAGTGCCCACCAGTGGCAGCAGTGCCCACCACTGCCCACAAGTGCCACAAATCAGTGCCGTTTGCCATGCCAGTCGGTACTGGCAATCAGTGCCGCCTATCAGTGCTGCCCATCAATGCCCATCACTGCTGTCCATCATGGCCCATCAGTGCCACCCATCAATGCCCATCTGTACCGCCTATCCATGCTGCCTATCTGTGCCCACCAGTGCCGCCTATCAGTGTCCACCAGTGACGCCCATCAGTGCCGCCTATCAGTGCTCATCAGTGCCACACATCAGTGCCCATAAGTGTGGCATATTAGTGCCTCATCAGTGCCCATAAGTGCCACCTCATCAATGCCCATCAGCTCAGCCTATCAGTGCCGCCTCATTAGCGCACATCAGTGAAGGCGGAAAATTACTTAGTTACAAAATTTACTGACAAAAAAAGTAAAAAACCTTTTTTTTTCCAAAATTTTTGGTCTTTTTGTTTATTTTGTAAAAAAATAAAAAACCCAGTAGTGATTAAATACCAAAGAAAGCTCTATTTGTGTGAAGAAAATGATAAAAAAATTGTTTGGGTACAGTGTAGCACGACCGCTCAATTGTCATTCAAAGCGCGACAGCGCTGAAAGCTGAAAAATGGCTTGGGCAGATAGAGGGTGTTAGTGCACGGCAGGCAAGTGGTTAAAGGTAGAAAGTAAATTGTAAACCCATGGCCAGGCTACGGACAAGTAGACATACTTAAAGCCTAATTGGGCAAAGTTTAAAAGCCGAGTTTAATATCACTTTAAAAACAAGCCTTTAGTGACTGTAGTTGCCGGCACTGTAATTCATTATCCAAGATCACAATAGAGACTCTGGAGTCCAGTTAGAGTAGGTTTCCAAATAGCTTAAAACCCCTGCATAATTATGACAGGCTGCCAAGTTCCTGCTGCCAGAGGAAGCAAGAAAAGACGGCCTATGATTTTAGCGCTTAAACTGTGAATGTAAAGGATCAAGTGATCCACAGTGTCCACATCTGCAGAGGCCAGTGAGAGCTTGTTTTTAAACTAATTTACTCCTTAATTAGAATGCCCAAAGCCTGCCTATTGATTCAATTTAAAGCAAAAAAACAGCCTCAAAAAGTCATGTTACTTATCTGTCCCACCCCCATGTGCTTTTGATCTGCAATCTTTTGCAGAAATACACTGACTGGAGAAAACTTCTATGTGTGTTGGACACCTGCATCCCTCACTGTATAATGTGGTACCACCTACAGGCTGCCAAGTCACTACTGTGTAGGTAATGACATAGCAGCCAGCAGGTGGAACCACAGCCTGCAACACAGAAAACAGGCATCAGACACACCCAGAAGGGTTGAATTTTAAAGATACTTTGGCTGGCGTGTATTTGCAAGACAGTAAAGATTGGAAGCACTGATCACAGGGCAGGCAAGTATTATGGTTCCTTTATAGACCGCTTTTTTTTTCAATATATTTTTTTCTTTATGGCAACAGAGTTACCTTATATTTTTTTGTAATCTTTGATGGTGTGCAGTTGTACCTTTAACATAAAATCTTGTGCTCCCTCCACCCATTTTAGAAGGCATAAATGCTATCAGAAATCTCAGCATGGAGGACAACCAGTCCTCATGCTGGTCTCTGTTTATAGCTCACTTTGAGTGTTTACCACAAACAAAAGTTCACTCATTCATCTCTACAGCCCCAGAAGAAACCTTCAGTGGAGAGTTGGTCCGCAGTGCATGTAAAATCTTTTTGTTTTATGACCTAGTTAAATCGTAGGGGAGGTATATGGGTACTCTGAAAGTAATTGGTATTTCTGGCAAAAAGTCCAATATAGCAGTTCCTTGGAAGTAGATTTGGTGGGCACCAGGGCTGCTCTCAGAGTAAAAGTGACTCTGTGTAGTGAGAAAGGAGACAGAAAGTGCCTCTAATTGCAATACCATTAAATCTATTGGGTGGAAAGGATAACACTCACAAGAGTAGGAACAAAATTAGGCTCATCTGTAATATTCTGCACAGTGAAGACCGCAATCATCCATCGCTTGGTGTATTCCAAAACGTTCGCCCTCTACCGCAACACAGGACCTGTTAGTTGGCAAGGCGGCTTCTGGGTTCTGGAACCAGTGTGGAACGCAGCGGCAGCGTCATGACGTCACACGGCAGTGGGCTATAACTTGTTTCAGGGCATGCGCCTCTTTGTCAAACCGAGGACCGACCAGGAAGTGAGTCACACCTCTATACTGAGATCGCAGTGGGACTATAAAACCCAGTGAAAACAAAACATTATACATGTTCAGCATTATTAAATTATAACTAATTGCAAAACTTTTTTTTTTGTTTTGGATAGATTAGAGATAGATTATAACCGGTAGAGATAGACTAGTGACAGGTTTTTATTGCTGTCAGTGCTCCTATTAAGTAGATTCACACTCTCTATTTGTCCTGTTTACCATTATCTTTGAAACTGAAAGTAAAAAAAAAAAAAAAGTCCCAAAATTATGGGTTGTCCCCAGAAAAGTAATAGAGGGGAAATCTTCCATTGGGGACATTGGTTCTGATGACCTGTGGGTCCCCAAGGAATTACCTTAATTTTCAGGGATTTCCTCTCAATTCCAGTTTGGCTATGGGACAAGAATTGAATGGAATTCTCCGTAATGGGACATAGATGGCGAAATGAAGAAAAAAAAAAAAAAAAGTTTTGCCTATAGTTCTACTTTAAGTAACACGGATATACAATAGACAACATTTATTAATTTGTAATTTGTGTTCATGCACTCATTAGGGGCTGCCGAAGCAATTCATTATTTCCATAGATATTATATTGGTTGCTCCCACAGCTCTTCACGCATATATGTAGTTTTATGTATCTATTTTTTTAAATTTTCTGTTGCCAGTGTCATTTTGTATTATCCCAAGTTTTTAGTTACTTATTAATGCTGAATTTGTATGATGTTTGGGTTTCGCTGGATTTTATAGTCCCATGGCGATCTTAGTATATAAGTGCGGCTCACTTCCTGGTCGGAAATCAGTTTGACAAATGAGCGCATGCTCCGAAATGCATTACCTCCCACTGCCGTGTAATGGCATCATACTGCAGCTGCATTCCACGCTGGTTCCGGAACCTGGACATTATCTCATCTACTACCCTGTCCTGTGCTGCAGGACAGGGAAGACTTTTTGGAATAAACCAAGCAATGGATGAGTGCGGTCTTCACTGTTCAGTTTATTACAGACAAGCCTACTTTTGTTCCCACTCCTGGAAGTGTTTATCCTTTCCACCAATAAATTTAATAGTATTGCACTTAAGGGGCTTTGTTCTTTCTCACTACACATAGTTAAATCTTATGACAGGAGTGGGGGTACAGAATACCATATTTTAGGGACGCACCTATATAGATTGGCCATGGAAAATGATCGTCTGAAAATAGAGTAATCGGCGTGCTGCCAATAAAAAATAAAGGTGCTGATAATGACCACTGAAAAACAAGTGCCATTTTCCCACAATTTTCATAGCATATATGACTCAAAAATGCAACATGGCTGCGTTTTGCTGCATTTCAATGCACTGCAATAGGGAGGTGCGTTACACTGCAACGGATCAGTGTGAAGACATACATACAATTTAAGGGGTGCATTTTACTTGAGCTTTTCTTGCGCTTTTTTTTTTAAACACAAAATCGCTTCAAAAACTATTCATTATCAAGTCAAATATACGGTAATACAAATATATATTAAAAATATATTTATATTTTTTAAAAGTTGTCCATTTCAGTTTTCGGCCAAGTGCATCCTGAATTTTCAGTTTTGGTCCAGAATTTTCATTTTGGTGCACTTATACAAAATTGTATGTCATGCACAACTGTATCAAAGAAAAAATTCAATTTGTAAATATGTATAAATTATGGTTTGTATATAATACGCTTTTAATATATTGTAAGTTTTTTTTAATGAAATATTTCAAATAAATTTTTTGTATAGCTTAAGTCAGAAGGTAATGCATAGATTGTATTTCATATGCTTAAACTCTCCCCAAGACTCTTTAATAAAAAATGCCTGAGATTTACAGAGCTCTGTAGCTCAATCTGAAGTGTATGCTTACAAGTAAATGACTCATCATAGTGACTTCTGAGCAGCTCACTGAACAATTAGTTAACTGGAGCTCACCAATGAAGTAATCTCTGTGCCAGCTTCTCTCATCTTCAAGTTTCATTTGTTAGATGGGAATTGCAGAAAAGGGCCGATTGGCCCTTCATCTCCCACTCTAAATGTTTACATGCAGAGGATTACATGGGGCTAATGGAAAACAGGTTAAGGTAGAATTTAAAAATACTTTTAAATATGTATAGGGTGAATGGGATGCCTTACTCTTATACTTTAAAGCTATAACACAAGGAATATTTTCCTGTTTAAATTGTAAAATATAATTAGGGGGTTTGTGTAGCGGATTCCTGTCACACTCCGCTTGAGTGCTTCTGTCAGCACAATGCTTCCACCAATCTGGACCTTCAGATATCACAGCCCATAAATTTTAGGAACCAGGCGAGACTAGCTCAGTTACAAAACTGCAACATGGAACGGTTTATTGAAACACATGTAACAACAGATATCCACTCAGGAACAATGCCCCCTCCCCTGGATTTAGGGTGGAGTAAACTGTCCAATCAGGAACACACAGGTATTCAAACCACCTTATCAGCCGGGAGGGCTGCAGGGAGGAATCTCCCCCCTTTCCTCTCTGCCCTGCCCCCATTTTACATGCCAGGAACACAAATACAAACATCCATCCCATAATACACTTCTCCTAGGCAGACAGACACCACAGAACAATGGGACACAGCCACACCCCAAACTATCCCAGCAAAGAGTCCACAACAGCATGAGACAACACACAATATATACATACAATATTCCAGTGTGGCTGTACAACGAGTCCGACTAGCACAGATCAGACTGGGGTTCTTGGTCGCCCAGTGCCCCTAATGAACACAGAGTGATTTACACATAGGTGGGGCCAGGGGAGCCGGACCAGGAGCCCCCAGTGCTCCCCAAGACAAGTTGGGCTCCACAAGCCCCCTGCCCAAAGTGACTCCCCTCACAGTACGCATTAAAATGGCTATGTTATGTTCAACGCTATCTCTAAAGTAGTGCACATCCGAACCCAGCATAATTTATGACTGTGTTGTCACTGCCTTGGAATACTGTTCATCATATTCTTCAAAGGTATTAGTAAATATCAGCTCACTTAGGTCGCTTGTATTTATCCCTTCAGAGAAACGGTTAGCATAGATTGTGATGGCACGCTGCCTGATCTATGCTCTAAAGTATTTAGCATTCTGCTACAGCTATTCTCCCATTCTGGCATTAGACCACTTTAAGCACTGACACCTAACAAGATCTCTTTCAACCTCTAAAGGGGCCATTCTCATCTTTTTAGTATTATCTCCACCACTTTGGAAAGCCTTATGCTTGGTAACAGATATCCAGGTTATGGTGAATGAAAGGCCCTATAATCACATAAGCTGAGCAACAGGCTCACCGTGGGATTAAGCCGTGCTTCTAGATGTTGCAAAGTACATCTGATCTTCTTCTTGCAGACTTTGCTACAGTGGAGGATGAATATAGCGTGTGAAGCTCCCACTGAAATCACAGGTTACTTGCATCATCATTATAGTAGATCAAAGCTCTTAGTCGCTTAAGACTAAATTAGACTCAGAAGTTTGTGCATTGTAACTGATACACAATGACAGTGCTAATAAAGCTGTCGAAAACAAATGTTCTTTTGCTGTATCAACTTTGCAAGCAAACATATTTTCTCTAGATTTTTGTACCATCTCCTTTTATTGACATGATTGATTTGCCTCTGGTTTTCTTCCTACAATCACAAAACCAAAATGCATATCACGTTTCAGGCAAAGCAAGGATGTTTTCCTCAGAGTGAATGTTAATGATGTTTTAGAGACTGAAACAAAGGAAGAAAGTTCGGATTGAACATAGAAAATCTGATGAACATTTCTGGTGGTTGTAAATACCCTCTTAGATTCCTTTAATATTAGGCAGTTGTGGCGCTATACTATTGATACATGTTAGAGTAGTGTCATAGAGATGATTTTTTTTTGCTTTTAAAAACACCTTCAGGCTTACCTAAATTAGTGTGGAAGAAAGTAATTGTTGTGGTCACTTCCGCTAATATATATTACACATTGTTATTTGAGGTCCCTCTATAAAACCTCTATGCTGGTTTTAGGTCTGTGCAGGGTTATGGCATGCGTTTTAAAGAAAGAAAATCACAGTGCAACAATAAGTCTGACCTCAACTTTATGCCTTATGGACTAGAGCTCTTTAAAATTGACTTAGTAGAACTTAACCAATATTTGTTTGTTAAAAGTAAAACTATAACCGCTTGAACACTGGAAGATTTTACCCCCCCCCCCTCCATGACCATGCCATCTTTTTCCATCATTTGCGATATTGCACTGCGTTACTTTAACTGACAATTGCACAGTCTTGCAATGCAATACCCAATGCAATACCCAAAAAAATTTAATCACTTTCCCACAAATAACAATTTCTTTTGGTGGTATTTGATCATCACGGCTTGTTTATTTTTTGCGCTATTAACAAAAACAGACCAGACATTTAGATCAAAAACAAAAAAAAAAAAATTTTTTTACTTTCTGCTATAAAAAAAAATACCCCAATAAGCGTAAATTGAGAGTGTCTACAAACTATGGTATATATACTGGAAATTGTATTTATTTATACTAGTAATGGCGGCGATCAGTGACTTATAGCGGGACTGCGATATTACTGGGGACAATCAGACACTGACACTTTGTGGGAACTAAAAATATGCACGGTCACTGTACTAATGACATTGACTGGGAAGAGACTAAACATCTAGGGCGATCAAAGATTTAACTGTGCGCCCAGCCAGTGTTTTTGTGTACTGTATGTGCTGCTTTAACTAAGGGAAGTAAGGGATTTTTTCTCCCTACTTTACAGGGAAAGAAAATCCATTACTTCCCCCTGTCAGAACAGAGCTCTGCTTTGTTCTGTGTCTCTGCCCAAAAGAACATCCATTGCCCGGCACCCGCAGATCTGCTTCTCCTGTGAGTAATCACAGCAGAAGTGGCCCATGGCGGCGCGCAGACGCCCCCTAGGCGGAACTACAGATTGAGATAGATAGATAGAGATAGAGATAGCTAGATAGATAGATAGATATATATATATATATATATATATATATATATATATATATATATATATATATATATATATATCTATCTATCTATCTATCTCTATCTGATTCTGCACAGGAGAGCCGCCCTGCAATATTATATCTGCTTTAGGGCGGTCCTTAAGTGGATAATTTCATGACATTTTTATTTGAGTTTAGATGATTATAATTGTTTTTCTATAAAAGCATAAATACTCTTGTTGTACTAACAAACATATAATACAAGATAAGGGGATCCTATAGCACTATGGATTGGTTAGAAAGACAGCATAGCAGTAGCTGCCAATTTTATCTTGATTTTTCTGATTCAAATCTGAATTGGAGTCATCCAGTAAGGCCTAGGAGTGTTTGCATCTCTTGAACCAATGATAACTTCAAGTGATTGTAAAGGCTTGTTTTTGTTTGCTTTAAAAATAATGAACATGTTATACTTACCCCCTCTGTGTGCAGTTGGTTTTGCACAGAGCAGCCTGGATCCTCCTCTTCTAGGGTCCCTCTTTGCTGTTCCTGGCTTCTCCTCCTATCGAGTGACCCTCAGCCAGCAGTCTGCTACAGGGGACACCCAAGCCTAGTCAGAGCTCAGTGTATCCATTCAGGCACGGAGCACCGACCTGGCCTCATCCCCTCTCTCCCCTGATAAGCTGACTGATTTTGATTGCCAGCCAAGGTAGCCAATGGCACCGTTGCTGTGTCTCATCCAATCAGGACACGCTAGGCCCATTTAGCCCTTTAGCGAATATTAATTTCAATAGCCAGAATAAATTACAATTCTAGTCAATGAAATAAACACCCACGGCTGGCTTGAAAAAAAAACACAGCTTAGGTGAGGTCGATTTTCTCCCATCAGGGAAAACAGCTTTTTACAATAAAGCAATGTGCACGAGACTTAAAGCGCAAGCTGTTTAAGATTTATGTTGTGTATCTTCAGTGTTCAAATGAGAACTTATGGGAAAACATTTCTTAATATTTAATTAAGAAAATCTTTTGTTAATAAGATTATCGGCTATAGGTCAACAACCATTCATTACCTATGAACAGCTAAAAAGACTGCTTGAGGGGGAACATAGGATTTTTATAACAGCTTACCTGTAAAATCCTTTTCTTGGAGTACATCACAGGACACAGAGCCACAGTAATAACTGTATGGGTTCAATTCTCTACATAACCCCTCTCCTTACCAGGAGTACCTCCGTTTTCTAGCAAAGCAATACAGGTGTAACAAGAAAGAGGGGAGGACTTCTGTGTCCCATGATGTACTCCAAGAAAAGGATTTTACAGGTAAGCTGTTCTAAAAATCCTATTTTATTTATCGTACATCATGGGACACATAGTCACAGTAATAACTGTATGGGATGTCCCAGAGCAATGCCACCTGAGGAGAGGGGAAACAAGCAAAAGTAGGGTGCAATCAGACCTGAGGACCTATACTGCTATCTGCAACACATTGCGCCTAAAGGCGATATCCTCATGCCTTCTTACATCCACCAGATAGAATCTTGTGAATGTATGGACTGCAGACCAGGTTGCGGCCTTGCAGATTTGAGCCATGGAGGCTTGGTGATGCACTGCCCACGAAGCAATAACAGCCCTGGTGGAGTGTGCTTTGACCTGAAAAGGTGGAACCTTCCTCTTCAAGCCATAAGCTTGAATAATTACCTGCCAAATCCATTTGGCAATGGTGGATTTTGATGCTGCCTGTCCTTTCCTAGGACCTTCAGGCAACACGAACAAAACATCTGTTTTCCAAATCTGAGCAGTCGCCTTCAAATAGATTTTGACTGCTCTCATTACATCCAAAGAATGTAGTGACTTTTCTTCCTTAGAACAGGGTTCTGGAAAAAATGAAGGTAATAAAACAATATCCTGGTTTAGGTGAAAACCTGAAACCACCTTTGGCAGAAAGCTAGAATGAGGATGCAATACTACTCTATCCCTGTAAAATTAAATATGGCTCTTTACAAGAAAAAGCCGCCAACTCTGATACCCTTCTTGCAGAAGAAATGGTTACCAGAAAAAATAGCTTCCTTGTCAAAAGGACCAAAGGAATATGTCGTATCGGCTCAAAAAGCTGTTTCTGTAATGCAGACAGAACTAAATTCAAGTCCCAAGGGTTCAGGGGTGCTCTAACCGGTGGATTAAGCTGTGTTACCCCCTGAATAAAGCTTCGGACCAAAGAATGCGAAGCAAGCGGACGTTGAAACAATACTGATAACGCCGAGACCTGGCCCTTGATAGCACTCAAGGCCAGTTTCATCTCTAGCCTCATTTGCAGAAAGGCAAGAATTCTACCAATGACATACTTCCTAGGATGCCAACCCCTGGATTCGCACCAAGAAACATATGCCTTCCAGACTCTATAATAAATGACTCTGGAAGTTGGCTTCCTTGCATTAATCAAGGTAGGTATCACTGAGCCTGAAAGCCCACAATTCTTTAGAATGTGGGTTTCAATAGCCATACTGTTAAATTTAGTGTTTGTAAAGTAGGATGGAACACTGGTCCTTGCGATAGCAGGTCTGGACGTGGTGGTAGGGGCCATGGTGCCCCTACCACTATCATTACTATTTCTGCATACCAAGATCTTCTGGGCCACAAGAACTACCTACTTACTTTCCCGCTTGATCCTGCGAAGAAGTCAAGGTAGCAGCAGAACAGGACGGAATGCATAAATCAGTGAGAACTGATCAGATGGAGTCACCAACGCATCTGTTCCGCATGCGAGTAGATCCCTTGTTCTTGACACAAAGTTGTCGACTTTGTTGTTGAACCTGGACGCAAACAGATCTACATCCGAGATCCCCATCTTTGGCATATAGATGGGAAGATGTCGGGGTGAAGGGACCATTCCCTCGGGAAAAACTGCTGGAGACTTAAGTAGTCTGCCTGCCAGTTCTCTACCCTTGGAATGAAGATTGACGATAGGCACGGCACGTTTTTCTGCCCAGGTTAGGATATGGTTTACCTCTCCCGGGGCTGCCTGACTTCTGGTGCCCCCTTGGTGATTGATATAAGCCACTGCTGTGGCATTGTCGGATTGAATTCTGACAGGAGAATTCTGCAACCTGAATGTCCAAGCCCTTAGGGCTAGACGCGCTGCCCGAATCTCCAGAATGTTGATGGGCAAGAGCCTTTCGGTTCTGGACCATTTCCCTTGGACAAACGCTTCTCTATGGACTTCTCCCCAACCTAAAAGGCTGGCATCTGTTACCACCTTCCAGGTAACTGGTAAGAAGGATTTCCCCTTCTACAGATTCTCGGATATCCTCCACCAACTGAGGCTCTGGCGCACTTTTGGCAACAAACGCATTGGAAAATCTAGTGCCCGAATCTTCTTGTTCCAGGTCGATAGGATACTGTTTTGCAGCAGTGTTGAATGGAACTGAGCATAGGGAACTGCTTCGAATGGAGCCACCATCTTCCCAACAACCTCATACAAAGGCGAATGGAGGGACCCTTCTTTGCCCTGACCCCCTGAACCAGCTCCTTTATGGCGCTGATCTATGCCTGGGGTAAAAACACCTTCTTCTGGGCTGTATCTATGACCAGACCCAAGTACTCTAATCTTCTTACTGGCTTTAAAGAAGATTTCTCTAGGTTGAGGACCCAACCTAGGTATTCCAGGTTGACTGTGGTGACCATGCTTTGGTCCAAGCGGACTACCAACCAGTCTATCAAGAGCAGGTCGTCCAGGTATGCTATTTTTGTTATACCTTGAGTCCTTATTCTGGCCAGAGGAAGGGCCAGAAGCTTTGTAAACACCCGAGCTGCAGTAGCTAGACCGAAAGGCAAGGCTACAAACTGAAAATGAAGTTTTTCTACTTCGAAACGCAGATACTTCTGGTAAGCGGGGAAAATAAGGACATGCAGGTATGCATCCTTGATGTCGATTGATGCCAGAAGCTCTCCCCCTTGTAGGATGGAGACTACTGATTGGATTGATTCCATGCTTAAAGAGCGATTTTTCAGGAACCGGTTTAGATCTTTGAGACCTAGAATGGATCTGACATCCCCATTTTGTTTTGGTAACGTGAAAAGGTTTGAATAAAACCCTGACCCCTGCTCTTCCACGGGGACCACCATGATCACTTTTTGCGACAAAAGTCAGTCTAACGTTAGAAAGAGAGAGACATTTTCTCTGGATCTTTGGGAACATTTGACCTGAGGAAACTTAGAGACGGGAACTCTAGTTTGTAACCTGGAGCTATTGTGGAGACCACCCATCTGTCCAGAAATTCCTCCTACCAAATCTCTGAGAACTGCAGAAGTCTTCCCCCTACTCGAGCGAGCGGGGGCGCCCCTTAATAAAGAGGCTTTGGCGTTCTGTCTTGCGGGTTTCCTCCCCCCAGGACTTTTGTCCCTGGGGTTGACCCTGAGGTTTACCTCTTGAACCTGACGGTGGAGAAAGAGCCCGTTTAAACGAGGGACGTTTACTCTTTTTCTTAACTGGTAAAAGGGTACTTTTCCCACTTGATTTTTTTGGATATATTTGTCCAAATCCCCCCCAAACAGCTTTTCACAGCGGAAAGGAAAACCAGCCAGGAGCATTTTGCATGGCGCTTCGGCTGACCAACTTTTCAACCATAAGATTCTACGCATATGTACCAACCCAAGCGTAAGGCGAGAGGTTTGAAGAATAGAATCTCTGATTGCGTCACTTGCAAAACACAAAGCCGCTGGCAGATCAGCTAATTCCTGAGCCTGCTGTTCAGGATACTCCTTGAATACCGGTTTCAAATGGTCTCTCAAGGACTGACATTGCCGCTACTGCAGGTTGAGCCACTGAACCTGCCAAGGAGAAAATGTTTTTTTAACAGGAATTCCAATTTTTTATCAGTTGGTTCCCTAAGCATTTGTGCATTGTCAACCGGACAAGTCAAACTTTTATTCACAGAGGATATAGCAGCGGCAATTGCTGGTATACTCCACATCTTAGTAAATTTTTCCTCCATAGGATAAAGTGTTGAAAACTTTTTAGGAGGGAAAAAGAGCTTATCTGGGTGATCCCTCTCAGAATACATAAGCTTTTCTAGTAATGAATGTACAGGAAAGGCACGCAAGGCTTACGAAGGCTTTAGTGAACCCAAACAGGGAGTGGGCTCTTCAACAGACTCTGTTAAGGGTAGCTTAAATGTGGAGCAGTCCATTTCAGTAAGAGAATGCACCAGCAACTTCTCAGCATGTGAAGCTGAAGAAGGTCCTTCCCCACTTGATTCCTCGGCAGAAGAATCATCAGCCTGTTCACGGTCCCCTGAGGGGGATTCATCTTCCCCCTCCCACAGTTCCTCTGTTTGAGGAACCTGGGTGGTAGAAGGGGACCTAATGCGTTTTCTTCCACTCTGTGAAGACGTGCTTAAAGCCACCAATCTTTAATCTAAACCACTCATAGGTGAGGAGAAAGCCTGCTCAATTATACAGACAGGGGCTGAAGTATCGGAAGCAATTGCAGCCACTGATGACCCCGATGGCTCACTCTGATAAGCCTCCTTAGATCGGGATGGTGTTGCAGAGGGAGGGTCCTTAGGACCTGGGGGCGACCCCTTTGTGTCCTTGGTTTTTGTGGTATTTGAACCACCTCCTTTGGTCACAGTGCTGAGCACAAATGCAGAGGTACCAAAAAAATATGCACCCACTATTGAGCAATAGTCCAGCAACTGCCGCTGCTATTAAGCTCAGCCTAATGCTTAAGTAAATGTGCCTGGGAATGCCTGTGTCACCTACTCACATGCCACCTGTCTGCTCTGTGTCCCTCCTTTAGCTGTATGCACCTGAAAAAAGGTGCATTTTATAGCTATACAGCCCGCGTTGTGGACGTTGAAGCACGCCAACGCCGCTAAGCCCTGCACCCCCTTCTTCCGACCCCCCACCGCGCCCCCCCTCATCTATTTTAAAATGGATCGTTTTCCCACGCAAGCAAGCCTGATCCTGCCCGGACCACATGGAGGAGGACTGAGGTGGAGGAGAGGAGGAGAGCTGATGAAGGGAAGCGCCGTGATGGCAGCGGGAGCGGCGTCTGACGCCATGCTCCCTCTGCCTTCAGTAAAGCTATCCAGGTGGGGGACATTCCTACGAGAAAAAAAAAACCCTTTCCCATGTCTTTACCTGGAGCTTGAGCCAGAGGAAGCATGCAGCTTGTATACAGAGCGAGACAGACAAGCATGGAATAAGTACGTGCTCTTGACAGCCCCCGGTGGTGACTATAGGCATGACAACATTTACTTAAAGGAGAACAACCCACAAGAATTAGACAAATTCCTTAGGAATCTCCCTTACCTTATCCAGCTGCAGGGTTCTATGGTAACAGACCCAATCTTCACCACTCACGGTGGGCTCCGTTAAAAAACCTTCAGGGATTGGGACCCCTTTTTCTCTGAGGATCCACAGCCCTGGGCCTGTAAAAAGCACCCCGCCAGGAATATGGTTGAAAAAAACAAATACTGGATGCCGGGGTCCAACTCTCTAAAAAGAGAAGCGTTACAGGTAAAACCTAATTTCTTCGGACACGGAGCCAGGGTACCATTCAATTCGGTCTGGAAAAGACACTTTGAATGGATCTGGTTGCATGGCTTGCCCCAGCAAGGAATATTCCAGCAGAGCTCAGCACAGCACATCTTTACTCGTGACCAACACCTAAGACACTAGCGAAAAAACTGAGGTACTGCCGGTAAAGGGAGGGGTTATATGGGGAATTGAACTTCCTGTTTAGGGTGTGCCAGTGTCCATCATCTGAAGGTGCCATATAACCCATAGAGTTATTACTGTGGTTCTGTGTCCCGTGATGTACGATAAGGAAAAAAGGGATATCTAGGTTTGAAAAGTTCCAGAATCATCCAATATTAAAACACCACATAATTCTGTAAAAAACCAAGGATGTAAATCAACTAACTTTTTCTTCTAAGGCCTCGTTCACATGGGCATACTTAAAGCAGTGATAAATTAGGTTAAAAAAGCCTTTTAGCCACGCACCCTAGACCAATAACAATAATGATAAATGTAAAATTAATACAAAGAGCAGCCCGTAGTGAGGCCAAAGGTCTAAATGTGAAAAAGAAATAAATTAGATTAAATTTCCATATTGCGCTCATAAACCACATAAATTGTGTAAGTATACAAAGTCCACAAACCCCCACCAAAAATCTTCAATCAAGCGAGAGTGAAGTACCGTATTTATCGGCGTATAAAACGCACCTTTTTCCCCTTAAAATCAGGGGAAAATCGTGGGTGCGTGTTATACGCCGATCCCCGCTGACTGTGAGGGGGAGAGGAGCGAGCGCCGCCGAAATACACATAGCCGAGTGTACTGTGTACTCGGATAGGCTCGGCTCCTCTCGTCTCCGCTCACAGTCACGCCCAGTCCTGCCATTGGACCTGTGTTATGTCCATCATAGGAGACGGGCCAAGGGGCGGGACTGGGTGGGACTGCAAGAGGAGCCGAGAGGAGCTGAGTACACAGGACATCCGGCTCTGTGTTTCTTGGCAGCGCTAAAGTTTAAAAGCCAAACATGCTGCAATTTTGGGCAAGGCTGCAGATGGACACTGATCATTATGCAATGATGGACAAGGCTGCAGATGGACAGTGATAAGGCTGCATTTGTAGACAAACAGGGCCTTTCGCAAGGGTGAGCGCTTAGGTATGCCCATGTGAAAAAGAGGCCTAGAACATCTTTTTTTTTTTTTAAGTAATATTTTTGTAGAAGCTATTATTATTTAATTAAATGACTTGTTTACCAAGCCCATTTGTTAAATATAACAAGAAAACCTACATTTTGCATAGGTTTTGTGTTCCCAATACAAGCTGTTCTTTCCATATTTCTTTGCATATAGCCCTGGAAATGAACTATCTATGCTCATTAATTGTTCTGCTAGGTCCCATTCACCAAAAGGCCACAGCAAGTTTTGTTGTGACAACTGAGAGCTTAATTGTATTGTTCTGTGAACCATGAATATTCATTGGAGCCAGGCAACAATTAAATGCTCTGTCACCACGCATGTAAATCTGAGGGGAGGGCATGTCCAACCTGCAATCTGTCAGCCTGGCCGCCACAAGGAAAGTGACAGAGAGCCTTAGTGATGAGGAGTAAAGACATATGAAACAAAATGTTTATCCAGGAGGAGTGTTTCTGCCGGCAGTGAGCAATTAATTCCTTTTCAGCCCGTTAGGAACTGGCAGGAGATGTTTTCCAAATCTCACACCAGCTAACAGAGTTGGTACACATAGAATTTTACCATTAAAATGTACTACAAATGACAGACTGATTTAAGTTTCCAGATTTAGCATTAGCATTCCAGATAACATACTTCATCATGAGACATAATGAAAATAGTGTAATATAGTATGTAGAGAACATGCTGTAATACATATAATTACATAATTCATTTTACAGCATATCCACCTGGTGCAGTCCTGTTGGTGCAAGGTGCTTCTTATAAAGCTCTGAAACACTGGTAACACGTCAATACATGGCATGTGCTATTTTATAGAGAAGTTGCATTGTAGCTGTCACACACCTTACAGCAGTGTTTCTCATCTCTAGTCCTCACAGGCGCCCCAACAGGTCATGTTTTCAGTATTGTTAAAATACAACTAAAGGCAAAATTTTTTTGTTTTGTTTTTTTTTAGTTTGGATAGCGTGAAGAGGGATTAGAACACCTGTCAGTTTTCATTGCCTTCTGTGTAATAAAATAGGAAATTAGGAGTTTCACCCTATTTGTCCAGTTTATCATTATAACTGAAGATGAAAGTAAAAAAAAAAAAAATCTAATTTTGGGTTGTCCCCAGAAAAGTAATAGAGGGGAATTCTTCCAATGTGGACACAAGTTCTGGTGACCTGGGGGTCCCCAAGGGATTCCTTTAATTTGCAAGGATTTCCTCTTACTTCCTGTTTTGGCTATGGGACAGAAATTGATGGAAAATCTCTCCAATGAGGCACAAATGGCAAAAAAAATAAACTGGCTGGGTTATGACCCTCCCTCAATCCAAAATTTAAAAAAAAAACGTTTTTCCTACAGTTCTACTTTAAAGTGTTACTAAACCCAGGACCCTGCATTCACTATATCTGGTCTCCCACAGTACAGAGAAAATGGACATGCAATAATTTTAGTAAATATAAACTGCTAAATACCTTTTTTTACCAGACGTATATTGCAGTCTTGTGACTTCTATTAGTTCCTGATTAAGTTTGAAGGGGTTTTCATACTGCACTGAGCTGTCCTATCAGGATGCAGGACCTCTGACCCTCTGTCTGGATAGTGCCGATTGGCCCTGTGCTGATCACATGCACTCTCCCAAGAAAAAAAAAAGCCCTCACTAGCAGTACACACCAAACTGAGCATGTGCAGCCTGACTCCAAAGGCTCCGTTTTATCCGGAAATGTTCTAGAGTCTGTGGAAGAGGAGGATCTGTGCATACAGGATCATGCAGCCTTTTTACACAATGCAGAGGATAAACCCCTTAGGTTCCACAGTGAGAATAACAAGCATGCTTTACTGCATATACAGACTGATTTTACTGTTTTGGGTTTAGTAACACTTTAAGTGTGAACTTAATAAGCTTTATTTTATCCCTTACTTGGTTAAAATAGAGGAAAGAGGGCTCCTTACTTAATTATTTTATGCTAGCTATTTTTTCCAACTATGCAGATCATTCTAGGGCCAGACGTAAATGCCTGAGCTCAGTTATTTACCATGTCATTGCGTCATATAAAGTGTTACAATCAAAAAGCTGAGCTGTGTTTTTTGTCTGCAGCAGACAATGGAATATATGCACCAACAACTGGAGCAAACAGCACACACAATTCTCATGGAATCAGGGCTCTTTCACACGGGGCGGATCAGTGATGATCCGCCCCGTGAACACCCGCTTGCTCAGCGGGGATCGCTCCGCCGATCCCCGCTGAGCAGGAAGATGACAGGTCCATCGCTGCACACTGTGCAGCGACGGACCTGTCAGAGCGCCTCTCTCCCCTATAGGGGATCGGATGATGACGGACCGTAGTGTCCGTCGTCACCCGATCCGATCCGAAAACGGATGGAAAAGTAGGGTTTTCCTCCGTTACACTTTCGGATCGGAGCGGACATGTCACCGCTGACATCCGACGCTCCATAGGGATACATGTATGTCCGTTTTTCATCCGAAAACGGAAGGATGAAAAACGGACATACGGATCCCCCGTGTGAAAGAGCCCTAAAGGTTTTCAGATTAACAAAAATCTACAAAGAGTCTACAAATATACTGATAATTTTGTCAACAATAAATTCACCCCAAAGGGCCTGGACAGAATACTCTCACAAATCTTGTCACAGCTTTGTTCACTATAGATCAGTAGGAGGCAGTCATTTTATAATCCTTGTTAAATATCATTAGCCAGTTATCACTGTAGGGGCTGATCAACCAATGACACACCAATCACCATGGCTCCATAATAATTACTGTCCGTGAGATGATCAGAAAGGCATCTCTCAGTTTTATCTTTGGAGATGTGGAAATGGTACTGATTAGGAAGAGAACATCCTTACATGGCAAAGGTATATTTCCTCACTTGCAGCAGATTTCCAATCACGCAATAGAAGGTATAATGTCAATTAAACATTGTATGTTTATTATCACTTTAAAGGGGAGTGGTTGGGGAGCTCAGTCACGTGTCTTTACCTCCTCCAGCTGCAAAGTGTAAATGATGCCTAAATGTTCCTTTTATATTTATTTTTTTCCCATTGTCTTTATTGGACCTTTAGTAAAATGGTAACAAAGGAAACAAATACAGAGAAAAAAAAAAAAACAGTCTGGGTAAGCATACCGATCAATGAAGTGGAGAAGCAATCAATTTTTCCAGATATACAGGTAACCTATGTATTGAAAAGTACAAATGATGTCCCAAATGAGGAAAATATTATTATTATTATTATTATTATACAGGATTTATATAGCGCCGACAGTTTACGCAGCGCTTTACAACAACATTAGGGCAGACAGTACAAGTACAATACAATTCAATACAGGAGGAATCAGAGGGCCCTGCTCGTTAGAGCTTACAATCTAGGACAATATCAATCTCTTAATATGTCTGTAAAATCAGACACAAGAATTCAGGCATAAAATGAGCCGCCTTACATGCAAGTTGTAGGAATGTATTAACAATATACTTAAGTACTATGCACAAAGATAAACAGTGATGAAATCAAGATTTCAGTGTACACTTGGGATGGGTAAGCCAGGAACTCCATCTAGAGTGAAACGTAGACAGGGAAAAGTTCTTTATTGCAAAGTTTTTTTTCATAAGCACAGGATTGATTGAGGTTGTGGATGATCTCTCTAGTTGATGGGGAAATAATAATGTTGCACTTCCTTGTTATTTTAGGCTTTGCTGATAGGAATATAAAAAAACAACCGTTTGGGATGCTTTGGGAATATTGTGTAAATTAATGTGTAAAAGAGCCTGAATGTTGACAAAAACCAGGCACACACAGAGGGGCACCAAGCTTGGCAACATGTGATGTGTCAGGAGACCAAGTTGATGATCCAATAAAGGTACCAGGAGTCTCTCATAGGCAGTGCCACCTTAACAGCAGGGAAAAATAACAGGGAGACCTGCAGTGCACTATGCCCGAATGGTCAGTCTGCCCCTGAAGAACTGAGATAACTTATAGAGGGTAAGCTACCATCTGTGGGTTTACAAAGTTTACTTTAGAGTATAGCCTCACATAATCTAGTTTAACTAAATATAACAAAGTACCATCATCCAAATGGCTATAGAGAAAGAAGGGGAGAGTGGGGCAGTTGCTGAGGCTGATCATACACTAACTCCCAACCTTAATGCTTATAATGGACTATCTCGGTACTAATAGACAACATTGTAATTGATATATAAAACAAAATGATTTATTCCTTAAAATGTGACATACGAAATTACTTTTAAAAACAGAATTAAGAAAATCAATAAACAAATATTCAGGGTTCCCCCAAGAGATATCTGTTGATGAAGTGTGTCTCAAGGATTTGGTCTTTCCTCTACTAGTTTTGCGGTACAAACACCGCTTCTTCAGGAGGAAGAATCTACAAGACTAATACTTAAAGCACAAATCCAATAGATTACATTTAAGAATGTATACAGTTATAATTCAGCAAAAAATCTTAATATATGTAGAGAAAAAAACGAGTTGCTCACCCGACGGATCAAAGGCCAGGTATAAAACCAAATGGCTCAAAGACTTCCCCCGTGGCGGACAGGGGGAATTATGCGAAAGTTCTAAATAAGAAGGAATAGTGGTAATAAAAAGGCATCCAATATGAGGTCACTCAGAGGTAAGGATAAGGGGGGGAGGGCAAAGAAGGGGGGAAATAGAAGGGGAAAAAAAGGAGAAAGGAGAGGGAAGGGAAGGAGGAGAGGGAAGGGAAGGAGGAGAGGGAAGGGAAGGAGGAGAAAGGGGGAGAGAAGAGGAAAGAGAGGGAAGGAATGAGGGGAGGGGGGCTTTAAAGGGGGGGAGAAGGAAGATGGGAGGGTGGGTTTGGAAATAGGTAGATGACGGTGAGGCAAGGGGAGGTGGGGGGAAGGGGGAAGGAAAAGGAGGGAGAGAAGGGGGGAGGAGGGAAGGGGCAAGGAAGAAAGGAAGGGAGAGGGCGGGGGGAGGAGGGAAGGGGCAAGGAAGAAAGGAAGGGAGAGGGCGGGGGGAGGAAAGGGGGAAGGAAACAATGAAGGTGGAAGAAAAAGAAGAGGGGGTGGGGCAAAAGTGGAAAAGGGGGGGGGGGAGGAAAAAAGGGGGGGAGAAAAAGGAAAAAAGGGGGAGAAAACAGAAGGGGGGAACGGGGGGAGGAAACAATGAAGGTGGAGGAAAAAGAAGAGGGGGAGGGAAAAAAGGTTCAGAAAACAGAAGGGGGGAAACGGAGGGGGGGGGGGGAACAAATACTGGAAAAAAAAAAAAAAAAAACAGAGAGCAGAAATACAAAAATGGATGTAAGGTAAACAGGGATTAAAATGAATCACCTGAAAGCCAGCAGTATTAATTATGAAAATATTCCAAAGCTCCAGGGGAGAGGAGATAAGATTATCTCCTCTCCCCTGGAACTTTGGAATATTTTTATCATTGATACTGCTGGCTTTCAGGAGATTCATTTTGTTCCCTGTTTACCTTACATCCATGCTTGTATTTTTGTTCTCCGTTTTTTTCCAATTTTTGTTCTCCTTTTCCCTACCTTCCCTACCTTTCCTTCCCTTCACCCCTCCTCTCCCTCTCTCCCCCCGCCCCCAATTATTCCCCCTTCTGTTTTCTTCCCCTTTTTTCCTTTTGCTCCCCTTCCTCCCCTCTTTCCCCCTCTCGCCCCTCCCCCCCTTCTTTTTCCTCCACCTTCATTGTTTCCCCACCCCCCCAGATTCCAGCTAGTGTATCGTATGAGACTTCCCTTGTCTGGTTACAATCAATTTTAACCAGACAAGGGAAGTCTCACCCCTCTGTAACATAACAATATGTGTCCCTGTGTCTGCGTTATATAAAAAATATGCCAATCTGTACCTATATCAGAGCATCTCCCGGTGCTCACGTGACACCTCAGCTCTCTCCTCCGTCTGGCTGAAAGCTCAAGCGGGCTGGGCCGAGCACTCCTGAGGACGTCAGCTGGGGAAGAGGGGAAGAGAGGGGAGAGAGAGCAGAGGAGTCACCTGAACGCTGGGAGCCGCTCTGATATAGGTATAGATTGGCATATTATTTATATAACACAGGCACAGGGACACATATTGTTATATTACAGAAGGGATAGGAGGATTTTACAGTAGTTATGAGAGCAGCAGGAAGGGAGGGGGCAGGCACTGATAGAGCAGGGCTGCGGATGACAGAGGCACGTAAACTGACCACAGTGTCAGGGATCAGCAGCCATGATAAATCGTGGTCAGTTTACAGGGGGAAGGGTATAGCAAGGCAGGATCAGCCAGGTTTTTTTTTAGGTGATAGAAGGGGCCAAATTACACAGCACAAGCACTGTGCTGTATAACATGCTCTAAGGAAATAGGAACCTTTTTTTTGTTAGGTTAACAAACACTTTATTTTGTGGTTCAGAAGGGCTTTATTAACGTCAGAAATTTCCATTTTCAGCAGTCGCTGAAGAGAGACCCACACATACAGATATGCTAACAAATTTGGGGGACAGAAGTGGGTTATTTCTAGCCACCCAAATTGCCTTTTCCTTTCTGTGAGAAAAGTGTATTTGGGCAAGAATATGACAAGGCACATGGTCAGAAAGTAAGTGTGGTTTGGGTATGCATGAACTCTATCTATTATGAGTTCCCATTCTCTGGCAGGTAGCAATTCAGAGAGCAGCTGATAAAGTCATGGAGCAGTGGCTGTGTTACAGTTTCCAATACACCGCAATCTATCCTCCAAATTTGCTTGGTGTTGATCTGTTGGATCTCACCACTATGTTTAGCATAAGAATCAACAAACTCATTATGCATAAAGCATATCTCACCCATTTTATTTTTGATATGAGAGACCCTAGAGCCAAGATTTTTAACGGCATTGGAGATACCAGTAAGCATTTGTGCAAAATCAGAATGTTAAGATTCTTGCAGGCAGAGGAGCATATCTTTAAGATCAGTAATGGTGGCAGGCTGTGTAGAGCTAGGGAAGTTTTCCACAGAAGGTGGTGGTAGAACAGACTGAGGCAGTGTGAAAGAGAAATTAAGATCATCTCCTTGCTTGAATTTTTTACTTTTAGCAGGGATTTGTTGGGATGTCTGACTCACCAGATGCAGGGAGAGAACTGTGGAAGATCACTGGTAAGTCAGAATTTGCATCCTCAGCAGAGGAGTCTGAGACCTGCGTGTCACAGTGTGCTGCTCTGCCACCATGCTGCCGATCCAGGTCAGCATTAGGAGGGAAGAAGTCTGTAAGCTTCTGCAGAGCCAATCGAGAATTCAGTCTCTTAGGCATGATCAGAAGTGTATCCGGAGCTGGGCACTACTAGTTGAAGAGGGAGGGAGGCCCTTGTTGCCGCTGCGGAAAAGCTATAAAAGGCGAGGAGAGCGGAGCTCTTGAATGCATCCATCTTGCTCCTGGCTGGCCACATCCCTACCCTTTATTTCATCTTTAAATATCTTTTAAAAGGATAAGTTCACCTTTTCTAACATGTTACACCCATATTCAGAGTGTAATATGTAACATGTTACAAATGCACCGGCCCCTACACATTTCCAAGTCCCCATTTTGACAGCTAGCGGGGAATCTTCTTCCCCTGCTTGCGGTCACAAATTAAAAAGAACGTGGTCATGCAGGACTCTGCCCACCCGGTTGCGTCATTCACAGTATTCTGTGAATAAAAAAACTACAAGTCTTTTGAGGCTGTCGGCTTGTAGTTCTCAATAAACTACCAGAGAGCTGTTGATCGCTCTAGGTAATTCATTGAGCTTCCTGTCAGTGTAACTGCCTTCCCATATCAGAGGTACAGGCAGAAAGCTACACAGGACAGTCTGCAGGACCGTGGCAGCAGATCGTGGGTGCAATGCTTTACAGGTCCCTAAAAAAAAAAAAATTAAAAATGCATATTTTTTTACCTGCAAAAAACGTGCATTTTTTATTATTTTTATTAAAAGTGAACTTATCCAGACACATATACTAATAGAGGCTGTCCCAAAAAATATGACAAGATCTGGTCTAAATGGTTAGCTGAGCCGTCAATGGCCTAACAATGTCTATGATTTGCTATGCCACTTCTTTACCATACTACCTAGGTAACATTTAGCTCACTGTCGGAGCTCATTTCACTAGCTATATAGTTTATGTGGGTTAATTTGCAATGTTTATTCCACTGCATGACTTATAAGAGTCTCACCTACTTCTTTTTTACGGTGTCCCACTCTATTTTCATTACTCATACTTCTGGACAGGTGACATTGTTGTAACAACCCTGTGTAGGTCGCTGTGTTTTATTCCTTTTTGTGTTAGTATGTTGGTTACTTGTCTGACATTAAAACCAATAAAAAGATTTTTAAAAAAGTGAACTTATCCTTTATCTTTCAAGGATTTTACTTTAAAGTAGAACTAAAGGCAAAACTTTTTTTTGTTTAATTTTGAAGTAAAGAAGGGTTATACCCACCTGTTTCTCTTTTTTTGTGTGCCCCATTGAGGATATTTCCTTTTACTTTCTGTCCTTTAGCCAAAACAGAGTCTCCGGAACTAGTGCTCCCTTTTAGAATAAGTTCTATTTCTGTTCTGGTGACACAATTGGAGATTTTTTTTTTACACTTTCACTTTTGATGCAAAGGTAAACAGGAGAAATATAAAGACAGCAATTAAAACTTGACAGTATTATAACCCATCTACACTCTAGGTTTTGTCCTTTAGTTATACTTCAAAGGATAAGTTCACCTTTGGAACAGGTTACATTTTCCACTCATTTTCATGGTGGAACATATAACATGTTTAAGCATCTGCAGCCTTTCCCCCCACTACCCCTCTCCCTGTGACATTGGGCCGGGGATCTTCTCCACGCACCCACTGTCACCATTTGAAAACAGTGCGGCCATACAGGGCCCCGCCCACACGGCCACGTTATTTATTCACCGTTTTCTATAATGAAAAGCTACAAGTACCGTCAGCCATTGTAGCTGGAAGCTTGTAGTTTTCAATGAACTGGGAGGGCGCTGGCGAGTGCCCTCAGTCTATGGCTCTTAGGTAACTGGCTGACCATACGAAGTAAGAAGGCAGCTTTGCTGCTTGCCTGCAAGAGCTAGACATTGCACCCATGATGTGCTGAGTACAATGCTCAGCAGGCTCCTTAAAAAAAAAAATGTGCATTTTTTTTTTTTTTATCTGCAAAAAATGTGCATTTATTTTTTTTTTTTTTTTTACAGGTGAACTTATCCTTTAAGTTATTCTGACAGAGCTGTCCATACATATTCAACGGAAGTTCCAAGATGTTTCTGTTACATACTGATAATGTTAGAGAAAAGATGAAGTTATCAGAACTGAAATTTCTGTTTTCCCCAAAAGATTTGATTTAAGGCTGAAATCCAAGCAGGCAGCCTAATACACTGTTAAAATATATGCATGGGAACTGTTTTACATGCCAAATGATTAGTTATTATGTGTATTCAATTTTGTGATCCAGATACTCCTGCCAGACAGCACAGCCAAGTCCCTGACCTCCAGTTTAGAAGGATAGCTTTGAAAAAGCATGTCCTTAGGCTTCTGACAAAAAAGGAGCACCAGCAAGAGTAATCAACGCTTCTTACTCTGCTCTCTTCACATAATATTCACAGTCAGCACACAAGCATTGCAGCAAAACCTGTGTGGTTGGTAGTGCTGTCTCTTGCTTCATCAATCTGAATGTCACTATGAAGAAGATTACAGTAAGTCAATATCAAGAAAAATATTGGTGTTTAAACTAGCGGTGTTCAAAAATTCATTAAATAAATTGGTGTTTTGAGATCTGCCAAGAGTAGCTTCAATATTACCTGTCCGTAATAATAGTAATATAATACCACCTACTTTTGCCACCTGCCTCCTTCAAAGAACATGATATTCTGCAAGACAGCAGGTAAATGAAAAGAAAAAAGTTTTAGAATATCCAATAACACACCTGGTGGATGAAAAAGGGAATATAGCTACTTTTTTGTTGCCCATGTCTTGAAAAGCAGCTGCTCAACCGCTGCAGAACTCATTTGACCGATGGGTTGAAAAGCTGTTATCCCGCAGCATTCAAGCGGTTCCTCCCTTCACTTTGTACAGAAAGTGGAATACTTTCAACAGCTTGGGAGCTGTAAAGCAGGGGAATTATAAGACATGGGTTGCTGTCAAGGTAAGGTTATTCTCTCTTCTTTTAGCAAGTATGTTACTGGATACAAGTGACCCTCTACCATGACAAGGTCACTTTAATGAAATTAATTACTACCTTGCATTTTATGCCATGGTATGGTGTATTAAAGAGTGTGCGCAGTATGATTCCTCGAAATTACTAGCACTTTATTTTATTGCTAATCTATGGCACAGCATTTTTTTATCCTCATTCTCACCAAATATGGAACATAAACAAGCAGCCGCTCCCAACACTACTGCAATAAATAACAAAGAAGGCTTGATTTGTGCAGCAGCGAGTACATTAAAGCCAATTATCTTCAGAAAGAAATTGAATAAGGAGGCTGCATATAATAAAAATGACAACCTGTGCTTGTCTGAAAAACATCCTGCAATTTGTATTCCACATGCAATTCTTGCAGAAAAAGTAATCGCTTTAATTAAGAACATTGGAATACTGTTCTAAGTAAATTAAGGTTTAATTAAAAAAGGAAAACATTTACAGAAACAGCCACAGTAAGTGATAAAACAGCATAAAGCATTAACCTGTCCTATATTAGAAGGACTCTCCTACAGAGGAGGTCTCATTAGCATTGGTGGCCATGTTTCGCAATCTCAAAGCGCTAACCAACTGTATCAGCTGAGGTGTTAGCACAGACTTTGGAGTTCTAATATATATATATATATATATATATATATATATATATATATATATATATATATATATATATATATATATATATATATATATATATATGAGGGGGAACAACAGAGTTCTAGTAAAAGCACAGAGAGCTCAAAAAAAGGATACTAAATATAGATATTTCCCAGTTGAACACCCCAACCCCCGCCCCCCACCCCCCCCCCCGATATTTCCTACTAGATGTAAAGCTATTAAAACAGATACCATGAAAAAAACACACACAAATATGAAAACACTTATTAGGAAGGATTTATATCTTCTCCATCTGCAAATATTGCTATTTCTATCTGTGCACATATTCTCTGATCTACATATCTTCTATATTATAAGAAACCAAATATTGCCTGTTCTATCTGTATGCTTATTCTCTGATCTATACCATCTTCTACATTATATGAAGCAGTTTCCAGGGACCTATATTGAACAGCATGTTGCATTAGCAATTAATATCTTTAATTACTATGCTGCCAAGTGAAAACATTTGTGCTGTACCATTTTAACCAAGGTTTGGAAAAAGAGCCTTTCAACATGTCGTCACAAAACTGCACTACTGCTGCTATAATTTCCTACAGATTTATAGATAGTTTGAAGTACAAATCAAATAAATTTGGGAACTTGATGGAAAGATATACAGCTCATCAGTTGTAGTCCTACAAAGAACGGAGCACAATAATGGGACTTCTGTGCAACCGCCCTGTCAGATTTTCCCTGCTCCATCAGCACTGTAGGCTATAGCCTGCAACACTGATCAGTGAATTCTAACCGTGGGGGAAGTCTCCCTGCTGTCAGAAGACAAAAGCTCAATGGGGGGATTTCCCCATCCACATAAAGTGTGTGGATGGGGCTCATTTAAGGGCTGCCTAAGAAGCAAACAGTCATGAGAACAGAAAAAGAGGCTTGGATAAGCTTTGAAATATCTTCAACAATAAAAGTCCAGGTAAATGTGATTAACTACTACCAACTCGTTTAAGAAGCTGCGAGTCAAAACAGATTATAGGACACTATAAAATGCTTGGTTATATCATATTTTGCCCATGGCTGAGTTTATAGGATTGGAGTTACCTATCTTGGTGTCATTTTGCTGGCAAATTGAAAGATACTGACAGGTACTAATTAACACAAATCTCCTCCACGGTCTATAGACCGACTGGGTCAAGTTAGAAGATAAATAAAGGTTTCCTCTCCCAATGGATCTGCTTTTATGGATCCACGCCAAGGACCGTAAAGCGATCCTTTGCCCAACTTTGTCTTATTCCCTCCATCTCTAGGACTCTATCTGTAAAATACATGTGCTTCAAGTCTACCCATACTCCAGTGGCCCCTCCCTTCAACAATCTCCTCACTGAGTCTCTTGGTGGCTTAACAAGGGACTGACGCCCTAGACTGAAAAGTTTTGCCTCCATCAAATACTTTTTTTTTTCTTTTTTTTTTATTCTATTAAGCAACTCACAGACAATATTTCATCAAGGATGCTGTTTGAGAACAGGTGTATACAGGATCCTGGCTCGAGAGGAGGTATATCAGCGATATACCTTTTTCTCTCTGAACCCATGACAAAATTAGGTGGCCTGGGATCAGGACCTGGACACAAACGGTAGTGGACTAGTGTAGATGGTCATCCATGGTACACAAAGGGATCCTCAATACCACTTTGGTTGAAGGGAATCACAAGGTCCTATCTCGTTGGTACATGGTGCCAGCGAGGCATTGCTTAAATTGGCCCTGACGTTTTCCATTGTGTTTTGGGAGGATGTGGACAGGAGGGGACTGTGTACCGTATTTGGTGGACCTGCTCAAAATTCAAGTGCTTTGGGATTAAAGTGTTTACTCGGCTTTATTATGTGGCCTCTGTTAACCTTACCGAAATTGCAAAAACAGCGTTCCTCGATGACTTGGCAGATTACAACCCTAGACCTACCAAATCTCTGATCTACTACATACTACTAGCCGCAAAGATGTCCATGATGAAAGCTTGGAAATCTCCTTGGGTGGGCATTGCTACAACCAAACATAAGCGATCCTGGAAAATGTTAAATTAATTGAATTTGATAAAACTTGGAATCCCTTAAATACATATTTACAATCACCCATTTGACAGGGGCGGCATATAGGGGAGTTGGGCGGAGCAACTTTTCTTACTCAGACCTGTTCTCTTCTCTTGATATTTGGAAACCCGTTGCAGTTCTCTCTCCTCTCTTCTCCCCTCACCACTCTTTTTTTTTCCCTTTCTCCTTGAAATTCTCTCCCCCCCCTTTTTATTTTTTGCCTTAAGTCTTATATGTTTGAACAGGGGATGTTGACCTGATATGCCTTAAGACCAACGTAGATTTACTGTGAAACTCTAATGTTTCTAGTTATTGCCAATTTGCCGACGTTTGATTTTTTTAAATGTTCTACTGGACACATCTATATTTTGCTTGTTGGCATAGATAAAGGGCGCCCAGCCTTTTGACATTCCTGAGACACATTGGAAGAAGAGGAATGGTCTTGGGCCACACATAAAATCCACTAATAGGGATAGCTGATGAGCAGGAAAGTCGGGTAGATAACAAGTTAACGATCACTGATATACATAATATACCTAAGTAATAAAACTTCATTTTTTTGGAATTTTTTAATAATGAAAGTAAAAGAGGGCAACATAAAAATAGTTTATCAAATACAGTGTCAAATGTCACACTAATGCATCAATATCTGGTTCAATGGATGGTCTCAATAAATTCTCAAGGTGCTCATCAAATATTTTGGTGCTAATTTTGCCCTTCTTGTGCTTCATCCTTGAAAATAGTTGCTCACAAATAAAGGTGCTGTGAAGAGTGGGATATTTTTCTTTGGGAAAATAAAATGTATAAATTGGTCCAGTAAAGAGGCACTGTCAATTGTTTCTGCAGCTGCATGTTTTCACGAAGTGTAAACTCGCAGTTTTACAATAACACAAATATGGGGGGAAATGTCTCAGCATCTTATAAAGCTGAATATAGGCTAGGCACCGCCTCCCCCTGCAGCTGGCAATGTCCCCCACCGCCAGAAGAGAGGCAAGAGAGCGGAGGACAGACATTCAAAGCCCCTGCGAGCGCCGGGCGAACTCCCGGCTGAGCCTGATATTGTTTCTCAGAGCATTCGGCCGCTCGGGTTGCTTTGTCTTCTGTCAGGAGGCTGGAATGACATCGGGTAAGGCTGCATTTACGGCAATGGGCAGGCTGCGTTTATGGCAATAGTAAGGCTGCATTTCTTTGGCACTGGTCAGTCTGCATTTTATGGGCACTGGTAAATATTTCAGGACACCATTTGGTTCAGAATATTTTTTTTTCTTGTTTTCCTCCTCTAAAACCTAGGTGTGTCTTATGGAGCGAAAAATACGGTGTTATATATAGATAGATAGATAAATAGATAGATTTTCTTTTTTTTTTTTTTTCAAATATGAAAAAGGGGGTAGGGAGGAGGAGGAAGAACAGAACTTCCTCTTTTGGGTGAAATTCTGCTTCAAGGAAATGTGCAGCTTGAAAAGAAAACACAGGATTTACTTCCCTACATACACAAAAAATATAAATCCAACATAATGCCTAAGATGTTTGCTAACTGACATTTAGGACCTGTGTCAACATGCTACTGTTCGCTTCAAGTGGATTTTGCATTCCCATATAAATGTAGCAGGTCGAAAGCACCTGTCAAACAATTCTGAATAATCTCAGAAGCATCCCAAATGGATACTATCAACACAATCCGAAAGCTGGTTGACAAAGGCCCTTACACCGCATGACATTTTTATTCCTAGATCCTACATATAATATACAAGCGTACATGTCTATATTGGGTAAAAAAAAAAATCTTACACCAACTGGCTCATTTGCTAATATATGTTTGCTGTCTGTACTCTAAAGTTGCCATCACCTATGCAACAAATTAACATAGCAAATCTTTAACAAGATGCACCCATATAAGTAGACAAGTAGCAAAATATTCTTGTTTTATATCTGTTGTGATAAATGCTTTACCTGGATAACGGTCTGTATCTTTACCCAGACGTCAGCCATGTCATACAGCTTAATATCTCCATCGTGCTGACTTGTGGGAGAAGCCACGGTCTGCTGTAAATGTCCTAAAACAACTGAGTGTGCAGCGGCCACAGCATTAAACTTGTCAAAAAGCAGCTCCAGAAGTTCCAAGAGAAGCCTAGGGAAGGAGCCATTATAAAAACATTAGAGTTGCAAATAAACGTCTATATCAATAGCTCCTGTTCTCCATCTCTCCCTATCTGTAGCAACTAAAGTAGAGGAGGAGGCAACAGAAGGTAAATGCAATTACATAAAGCAAACATTTAAAATGTGTATCACATTTAAATTACATATACATAATATAACCAACAGAGAAAAGGATCAGAGAACTATAGTAAAGCTATAGAGTTGAGATGTAAACAACAAGTCATACAGGCCACTACTAAATTTTCAAACTCACTGAATGACAACAGCCTCTAGGCTTCTCATCTTTACTTTGTTAGTTGGAGTGGGTGACATGATTGTAAATGACTGGTACTCCTCAACTCAGTCACCAAGAGCATAAAGTGTTCTTGACCAAAAGCTCCACTTCTGTTGTATTTTTAAATCAGATGAGCATATGTCAAGAATAGTTATTGTACAATCCCCTCTTTCTCTCAGACTTTAACTACCAAAAGCAAAGGCTCAAGCTCTGTTTAAATTTCTATCTGCTCCTATTCTAATAAAAAAAAAAAAAAAAAAAAATCAGGCAGCTTAGCAGTGCTTCATATACTACTAAATCAAATTATTCTAAGTAACAATGTTCCTCTTTTTTGTTGTAAATATAAACAGCTACCTCATGTAACTTAAAGCTTATGTGCAGACAAAATCAAAAACATAAAAATCAGCACATGGGACATGCCTTACATTCAGTAGGATGTGTCTCTCGTACTGATTCCTCTGCTTTTAGTAGTAATCTTCCTTCATTCTGCTCCCCTCTTCCCTTCAATCTTACCAGTGTGGTGGGGGTAAATACAACTAAAGGGCTGTCACAGGCTCCAATAAAGCCATCCTGACTATTCCAAACTTTTCCGCCCAGCTCCGCCATTCATAGAAGCCGTACTACAGCATTCATGAATGGAACAGGACCCAATTATGGTGGATGGGTAAATGACTGAAAGCTCTGACCCTGCCTTCACAGATTACGTTCTATTCACAGAAGTTATAGTACCAATTCTACAAATGGCAGAGCTAGGTGGAAAGAGCTTAATAAGAGCTTGCGATAGCCCTTTGGTTGTATTACTCCCTGCTGCACTGGAATCAACGGGCACATTACATCAATTGTGCTGATTTTTCTGGGGTTTTTTTACTTTGGCTTCACTACCAGCTTAGATCCCATCATTTTGACTACCAATAAGCACTGAAAGTGTTTCACATCATTAGAGGCAACAACATATGTTTTGGGCTGCCAGGCCCAAAGCTGAACAGATAAGTCCTAATTTCAAATGAAAAACAAATAGAGAAAGCACTCTGTCAGCGTTGGGGGTTCCCAGGATATTCTTCATAGATGTGAAAAAGATTAGAGCATCACAGATCTAATGTAAGTTCAATAATTTTTTATTGCAAAAGACACCAATAATTTAAGTGTGGAAAAAATTAGGCTTTTTATCTAAACTGTAAAAGACTTTTCTTGGATTACATTACAGGACACAGGATATTATTTTGAAACACTGGGTTTATACTGACATCTTCAGGAGACTTGGACACACAGACAAGGCTAAGCTATTAGGACAGTCCAGTATAACCTCTCCAGCTCCCAGCATGCTTTAGTTTAGAAGCAAGCAATGATAGGAGTGGATCATAAAAACAAAGAAAGGGACCTGTGTTCCGTAATGTGCTCCAAGAAAAAGCTTTAAGAGGTAAGAAAAAATTGTATATTTTTAATTTTAACATTATGGAAAACAGGATAGTATTATGAAACACTGATGTCCAAAAGCAGTCAAACCAGCCCATAAGGAAAAAAACAAAAAAACAAAAAAAAAGGCTAACAAGAGCAGCTCAAGATAGCTTACAGCACCATCTGAAGAACCCTATAAATGAAGTTGGCATCAGCTGAGGCCATCCACCTAACAAAAGTGTGAACAAATCTGATGCTTAAAAAAAAAAAAAAAATTCTATGAAGCCCTAACCGATCTAGTGGAGTGCACTGTTGACATCACACGACTGACGAAGCAGCCCTGCAGTGCTCTGAAACGTTCCATGCTTCTGTTTGTGATATGATCTTCTTTTAATAAAAAAGTTCAGACTTTGTCTAAAGATCCATGGTGTGCCAGTTGGCGAGTGCTGCAGCACCCATTACTTTTCGTCCTATTCCAGGGACGTGTGTGATGGGAATATGGACGATTGGAAATAAAAGAGGCCCTGAGCCTCAAAACTAGCTTGTAGCAAAAGAATGGGTTCTTTATAGGTTCGGCTTCCAAAATAAAAACTGGTCTTGTAGAAATGATAATGCCAAAAAGGCAACCTTGTAAGAATAGCCAACAGAACCCTAGATCTGGAGACAAACCTCCTGGGTTTATAACTAAACCTAAAAAAGCCAGAAGGTTTACATTCGGCATCCCCTACCAACGACAGAGATCTTGAAACACCTCAGGGTGAGGACAACATTCTCCAAAATCCAGACACGGATGACTGAGGAAGTCTGCCTACCAATTTTCAATGCCTGGGATGTGCATGGCAGCAAGAGCTGAAACCTGGAGTTCTGCCTAAGGCAGAATGGTTGATGTAAACTACTGCTAAGGAATTTTCTGACTGAATCCTTTGTCAACTGGCATAACCAAATAGCCTGGAGTTACAAAATATTGATTGAGAGCCTACGTTCCTCCAGCAACCAAGTCCCTTGTACCAAGAGAGTACCTAGGACTCCTTCCCAGCCTGATAGGCTGGCTTCTGTTGTGAGCAGCTTCCAAACCACTGTGAGGAAGTATTTTCCAGATTCCAGCATAAAACGTGTATCCCGCTATGTCGGAGTCCTGGTCCTACTGTTCAGGAATATGGAATGGGGGTCCAAATGTGGGAGTGCAGAGACTGGTGTTTGTCCAGAAGTAAAAAAAACATTGGCAAGACACGGTCTAAGATTAGCCCAAGATACTCCAATTGTTGAGAGGGTTCCAGCTCTGATTTCTGAAGAGTGTGGACCCACTCAAATCTCTGTAGAGATTTCGCAGTCATTTGGACATTGGCTGACAGTGTTTGTGCAGATTGTTCTCACAGAAGTAGGTCGTCCAAATATCCCACAATGGCAATGCCCTAATATTGAACCAGAGTGAGAAATGGGGCTAGCACACTGGTGAAGATCGGTGGTTCAGTAGACAGGCCAAAAGAAAGGGGCCACAAATTTGTGATGTGTGCCCACAGCAAAATACAGGTAGCCTTTATGTGCCAGAATGACAGGGATATGAGAGTACGCAACCTTAATGTCCACAGAGGCTAAAAAATCTCTGGGGTGGAAGGAAGCGATGGCTTATCGGGTAGATTCTATACCAAACATTAGAACCAGACAAGGTTGATAAACTTGAGTAGAGGTCGACCGATATATGGGCCAATATTTGGTGTTTTTTACTTAATCGGCATCGGCCGTTTGTGCTGATAAAAAAGGCCGATATAACTTCAGCGCGACTTGCAAATGACTTCTGTAACAGAAGTCAATACAAGTTACCTGAAATCTTCTGTGAAGTGACTTCTCTCCTCCTCTGGGCAGCCTGCCAAATCTGATAAAAAGAACCTGAAGAGATACAATGTTTACACTTATGAATGAGCTGAACTCTGTGTGGAGAAGTTCTCCGTTTAACCATTTAAAGACTAATAGCGGTTGTTGCAATATTTTATGTCACACGGTATTTGCGCAGCGGTCTTTCAAACGCAATTTAAAAAAAAAAAAATACAATAATAAATTGAAAAAAAAAAACTAAGCAGTAAAGTTAGCCCATTTTTTTTCGTCCTAAAGTTTTGATTACCTGTTTTTGTGTATTTAATATTTAAGATATAGTTTTGTTTTTTTTTTATCTAAATTCTTCATACAAGTGAACTGATTGGAGGTTTGTTTTGTTTAATAAATGTTTAAATGTAAAACATTTTCTGTATCACTTAAGGCTGCTTTCACACTGGAGCAGGCGTGCGTTGACAGTAAAACGCTGCTAGTTTTAGCTGCTCTTTACCATCATTTTAGCGGCGCTATTCGGCTGCTAGCGGGGAGCTTATAACCCAGCTAGCAGCCGAGGAAGGGGTTAAATGCGCCCCTGAAGCGCCGCTGCCGAAACGCTTTGCAGGCACTTCGGCAGACATGCACATTCATTTCAATGGGCAGGAGTGGTGGTATACACCGCTGCAAAGATGCTGCTTGCAGGACTTTTTTTTAACATCCTGCCAGCGCATCGCCTCAGTGTGAAAGCACTCGGGCTTTCACACAGACTGCAGGGGAGCCGTTTTACAGGCACTTTACAGGCGCTATTTTTATCACAAAAGCACCTGAAAAACGCCCCAGTGTGAAAGGGGTCTAACTGTTAGATTTTATGAGATGAAGGGGAAAAAAAAAAAAAAAAAATCGGCCTAATATATCGGCCCAAAAAAATCAGCATCACATATCCACCACCGCGATTTGTAAATATCTGCATCGGCCAGAGAAAAACCCATATTAGTCGACCTCTAATCTTGAGAGCCAGTTTAGGGCAAGTGACTACTAGCTGTGAGGACAATAAACAGATTGGAATTAAAACCTTGGAACCACTTCCCCTAGAAACTATAGTTATGACTTCTGAGGTGAGGAAACCTGAGATAAATGAAAGAGGCTCTATTTGTTACAGGAACAGAGTCTTTAGCCTCCAGTTTTTGTCCTCTTTTTCTGAGGCAAATGGGTATGCTTTGGCAGACCGTATCCACCAGCCCATCAACACAATAGCACAGGGCCATAGGTAGCAGATTCAAATGTTGACGGACGAAAAAGATCTGTCAGTATACAACCAGGTTCTCCAGATATGACCTTGACCAGATTGCGAGAGTGTGGCAGATGGACAAGGTCACAACAGCAGGTTGCATGGCAGAGCCTGTAATGGAGAACAGAGAGCCTTCAATCATACATCCACAGTGTCCTCGAATGCTGGGATACCCTTGATAGGGATAGCAAAGGTCTTGTTAAGACAAGAAATGACAAGGTCCACAGCACACTTTTTTGAGAAACACTCCTTATTAGCATAACATTGATGAAAACACCTGAGGAGGAAAAACTTTCGCAGGCTGAGGCCACTTATATATGAAAGGCTGTAAAAGCAAGTGTATAGGGAAGGTTTTAGTAAGTCAAGGCATTTTTAGAGTCCAGGCTGGCGACCTTTGGCAAAGTTGACAAAGGCTGCTCCAAGTCAAAACAAGACCTCAGAATCCATAAAAGCACCATCTTCATCTCCCACATTAGAAGGAGAAATAGCAACTGTTACTAAAGCAACAAGCAGCATCTTGGGGAGTGGTAGAGGGGGCCCGCTTGTGGCCCCTGTGGGCTTAGAACTCAATTAAGGCCAAAAGCTGACTCAAAGACATGGTACCAGAAAATTACTCCCTTGACAAAAAGGAGTAATGAGCCACCCCAGAAGGGTGCCCCTGAAGAGGAGCAGCAGCTCAAGCTGGGGGCAGAGGTCCAGGCTTTCATTGCCAGGGGAATCAAGGGAAACACTGGCGTCTGTGTGTGCTGGCAAGACCTCCAGGGCCACTACCCCCTTCCTTTGAACCTATGATCTGCCATCATATAGCTGTAAAGGAACTCCAAGGTGTTCTCACAATACACTGCAGGGCCAAAGGGGGTAATGCTGCCTGTGACCATCCCTGAACAAGGAGTCCATAAATAAAGTCCCAGAAGATCACTCAGTGAGGGCACCCAGGTAAGCACTTGGGAGACAAAAAATGACATGAGATTCAAACAGAACGATCCTCTACCACCACTCATATATGACTGTGTTATAGTCAGCGCTCTGCTGTTAAACTGCTAGAAGAGCAAAGAATTTAAAGGGCAAGAGCCCTTACTGCACCTGTCTTCAATCCTAAGGGTCCCCCCCCAGGTAGATAGGCTGGATGTTAGGGAGAAGCCCTACGCATCAATCTTTATTTATTCAGCGGGCATACCCCCAAGGGGTCTTCAGGGACTGGACCTCTGCCCTGGACCTGTTAAAAACCCTGTGGCTAGCTCAACACATTGCACCACATGTTTAGGTAAATATCAAGTGCATGATCCAGTGTCCAGAGGGCCACATTACAGGCTGGTTCTCCATTTTCTTCCTGGCAGGTTTGGGTACAGTACTCAGTGTAATGCGAAGATGTAACCTATCTGGATACTGCAAACATGAGCCCCAGTGTCTCTCCAGCAAACAGAAGAATCTTGATAGAAAAAGGGTATTGATAAAAAAGTAAAAAAAAAAATAAAAGGAAGGATTGGCCTTTCTCCAAAGCAGAGACAAGATGTCCTTTCTCCTAAGGACATTGGCAAAACAAGGCATGCTGGAATCGATAGGGTTATTTACTGGGTTGTCCTTACAGTTTTGCTTTGACAGTATCCGATTCTCCTGAACACAGCAGCATAACCCAGTGCTTCAAAAAAACTATTTTGTGCCCCGTAAAATATGAAAATATGCATAATAGGAAAATAAAGATGCATTAAGATGCTACATGGTCAGGCTCATGTTCCTGGAAGTGTTTTGTATTTTACTGGTATCCTTTATAAATTTCTTTGTGCCCAATTGCTTTCTATTCTGGCAAAAAAAGATTTCAAATCGGTTATTAGAGCATCACTAGCATAAAAATGCCAGATGTGCATAAAATTTGAAGCTATATATCTGCATGTTTTCATACCTTGGTTGATTTTCTTGAGTCACATTTTCCCCTCTTTGATAGCCATTATCTGCCACTTGCGTAGTAGAGCGTTTTACTATGTGTTTTAGTTCTTGCTCCAGGCGTTCTTTTATGGCTTTCACAGTCTCTGGTATCTTTTTCAGCTTCGCCAGACCTTTGATGAGAATTCCCATAAACACAATGCTGTTCTCCTCAGGGTCAGAATCAGGATCTTCTTTAATCTCTTGAAGACTCAGCTCCTTCACTAGGAAAAAGTAGTTAACCAACCAGTTAAATCGTTTCCACATCACTGACATTTTGACAACTAGTGGTGTTCAAGGCACTTTTTCTAGCTGTGCAGGCCTTGTAAAGCTGGCAAGCATCATTATACTATAGCAAGACTCGCTAACCAGTGCACCTGGGTACGACCAGCTCATCAGCTATGTGGTAGCAGTTAGTGAATCTGCCATCTAACAGTAGATATTTCCTTTCTGAAAACCAAGCCTTTGGTTACCTATTCAAAAATAGGATTTACTGAAATATTTTTTTTATGTAGAGATTAGAAAAAATAGCATTTTTATTACAGCTTACCTGTAAAATCCTTTTCTTGGAGTACAACATGGGACACAGAGCCTTAAGTAATAACTTAATGGTTACAGCCACCTTCAGGTGATGGACACTGGCACACCCTAAACAGGAAGTTGCATCCCTATATAACCCCTTCTCCTACCAGAAGTAACTCAGTTTTTGTAGCAAAGCAATATACATATACCCCAGAAAAGAGGGGTGGGACCTCTGTGTCCCATGATGTACTCCAAGAAAAGGATTTTACAGATAAGCTGTAATAAAAATCCTATTTTCTTTATTGTACATCATGGGACACTGAGCCTTAAGTAATAACCTAATGGGAGGTCCCATAGCAATGCTATTTGAGGGGAAGGAGACACAACCGTAGGGCGCCAACAGACTTGAGGACCTATACTGCTGCCTGCAGCACACTGCGCCCAAAGGTGATATCCTCATGCCCTTTTTTACATCCACTTGTTAAAATCTGGTGAATGTATGGACTGCAGACCAAGTTGCGGCCTTGCAGATCTGGCCATGGAGGCCTGGTGACACACTGCTCAAGAAGCACTAACTGACCTGGTAGAGTGCGCTTTGACTTGGGGGAAACATCCCTTAAATCATAAGTCTGAATTATAACTTGTCGAATCCACTTAGCGACAGTGGATTTTGACGCTGCCTGTCCTTTCTTAGGCCCCTTTGGCAGAATAAATAAGACAACAGTCTTCCGAATCTGAGCAGTTGTCTTTAGATAGGCTTTCACTGCTCTCACCACATCAAGACAATGTAGTGACTTTTCTTCCCAGGAACATGGTTTTGGAAAAAACGATAGGACAATATCTTGATTCAGGTGAAAACCTGAGACCACTTTTGGCAAAAAAATCTGGACGAGGGCGTAACACTACTCTGTCCTCATGAATAATCAAGTACGGCTCTTTACAAGAAAGAGCAGCCAATTCTGAAACCCTCCTTGCTGAGGATATAGCAACCAAGAACACCAGTTTCCTTGTCAGAAGGACTAAGGGGATATGATGTGATATGATTTTTTTAATACATATATCCTTTGTGCCTTGCTGTGGCTGGATAAGCCGCTTATGCGATATTTTCAGTATACCTCGTATGCATTAATGATCTCCAGATTGACATTTTCACCTTAGCGCAGCGTATCTTTTGTATACAAGGGTATATGATGTATCAGTTCAATTGGCTGTTTTTGTAACACTGACAAAACTAAGTTCAAGTCCCAAGGGTTCAAAGGTGATCTAACTGGCGGATTAATCCACATCACCCCTTGTATAAAACCCCGGACTAAGGAATGTGTAGCAAGCGCTCTTTGAAATGAAGCCGATAAAGCTGAGACTTGGCCTTTAATAGTATTCAAGGCCAACTTCATCTCTACCCTTAATTGCAAAAAGGCAAGAATTCTGGCTATGATATATCTCCGAGGGTGCCAACCCTTGGATTCACACCAGGAAACATAAGCCCTGCGGACTCTATAATATATAGTTCTGGAAGCTGGCTTCCTTGCATTAATTAAAGTAGCGATAACTGATCCGGAAAGACCACGTTTCTTCAGAATGTGAGTTTCAATAGCCAAGCCGTTAAATTTAGCGTTCGTAAGGTAGGATGGAATATCGACCCCTGTGAAAGCACGTCTGGCCGTAGTGGAAGAGACCATGGATCCTCCACTGCCATCTTTACGATTTCTACATACCATGACCTTTTGGGCCATGCTGGTGCTACCAGAATTACTGGCTCTCTTTCCATCTTGATCCTGCAAAGAAGTTCAGGCAGCAATTAAATAGGGGGAAATGCATAGATCAGTGAGAATTGATCCCACGGGGTCACCAACACATCTGTTCTGCATGCGAATGGATCCCTTGTCCTGGACACAAAGTTGACTAACTTCATGTTGAATCTTGATGCTAAAAGATCTACGTCCGGAGCCCCCCCATCTTTGATAAACAGCCCGAAAAATGTCGGGGTGAAGAGACCATTCCTCTGGGAATAACTGCTGGCGACTCAAATAGTCCGCCTGCCAATTCTCTATTCCCGGACTGTCGATGGGCACGGAATATTCCTTTCTGCCCAAGTTAGAATATGGTTCACTTCTGTCTGCATGCAAGACTCTTGGTGATTGATATAGGCCACCGCTCCGTGGCGTTGTCAGATTGGATCCTGACAGGACAATCCCGTAACCTGGAAGTCCAGGCCTTCACTGCCTGAATCTCTAGGATATTGATGGGCAAGGCTCTTACTGCTTGACCACTGTCTCTGGACAGCTGTCTTCTCTAGTACTTCTCCCCAGCCTGAAAGGCTGGCGTCTGTTGTTACCACTTTCCAGATAACTGGTCTGAAGGATTTTCCTTTCAGCAGATTCTGGGTTAGTAACCACCAATTGAGACTTTGGGACACCCTTGGGGACAGCCGCATTTAGCAAGTCTAAAGCTTGGATCGTTTTGTTCTAAGCAGATAGAATACTGTTTTGCAAGAGTGTCGAATGGAACTGGGCATAGGGAACTGCTTCCATTGAAGCTACCATCTTTCCTAACAACCTCATGCAAAGGCAAATGGAGGGATTTCCTTTCGACCTGAACATCCGCACCAACTCTCTTATGGAGTTGATTTTTGCCTGAAGCAAGAACACCTTTTTCTGGGCTGTATCTATGATCAGACCCAAATACTCCAGCTTTTTTAGCGGTTTTAAGGAAGACTTCTCTAGGTTGAGAACCTAATCCAGACTTTCCAGGTAACTGGTTGGAATGCATACACTTTGCTCCAAACAAAACACTGATTGGTCTATTAGCAATATTTCGATGCTGCCTGGGTGCTGTAGCTGGGCTGAAGGGCAAGGCTACGAACTGAAATGCTGTTGTTCTACTTCGAACCATAGAAACCTTTGGTGAGCAGGAAATATAGAGATATGCAGATATGCATCCCTGATGTCGATATACGCCAGAATTTCTGCTCTTTGTAGGATAGAAACTACTGACCTGATCGACTCCATCAAAAGGAGCGGATCTTCAGGAACTGATTTAGATTCTTTAGATCTAGAATGGGTCTGTTGAATAAAACCCCAAACCTTGCTTTTCTGTGTGGATCTGTACATGTACAGGAAACGCATGAAAAGGCTGTGAGGGTTTTAAGGAATCTAAAGAGGAAACAGAACTATCAGCTAACTCTGCTAGAGGTAGCTTGAAGAGGTACGAACCATCTCTGTAAGAGCGTGTACCAGCAATCTCTCAGATTGCGAGGCAGAAAAAAGGTTCAACTACCGTTGTTTCCTCAGCAAGAGTAATTGGTTTGCCTTTTCTTCCTGATCACCTGAGGGTAACCCCTCATCCTCTACCCACTGTTCCCTTGATAAGGGGTCTAAGGTGGGGGAGGGGGATCTAAAACGCTTCCTATCCTTTTGGATAGTGTATGCAATTAAAGTTGCTAATTTTCCTTGTAGACCATGCAGCGTGGAGGAAAACGCATTTTCAGTCATGTATACAGGGGCTGAATTTTCTGCGCCTGGGCCTGACCCTGAGGCTTTCCTCTAGAGTCTGACGGTGGAAGCCGTCGCCACTGCCTAGGGGCAGATGCCCCTGGCGCAGGGGAAGGAGTCCGTTTATATGAAGGATGTTTATACTTTCTTTTGGGCAAAAGAGTACCTTTCCCACTAGCAATCATTTGGATGTAGTTGACCAAATCCTCCCCAAATATACAAAACATAAAGGGAACTGGGATTTTAAAGGTGCAATGGGTGACACAAAATTTATGTAAAAAAAATCACATTTTATTTAGAAAAATTTATAAAAACATATTTGTAAAAAGAGTTTACATTCAATGTACCAATACAATCCTAAATAGTGCAACCGAAGGATTTGTTTCTCAACATGTTTCACCACATGCCGTGGCTTCTTCAGGAGAATAATATCTATCAGGCACTGACCAAAACAATACAAAAATTACACAATGAACAAAAATGGGACAATCAAGAAATCAATATAAATACAGAACAAAAGTAATACCACATATCTAATCTGCCGACACAATACTTCAGCCAAAGAGGGATTTATTTACCTGTATGTAGGTCTTTCAAAAAATTGAATAGTGAATTGAATATAAACTCTAGTATTTAAACTACTTAAGTCAGGAAGGAAATAAAAAAATAAAAAAACAAAGAATTAAGAGATTCAAAAATCAAAGATTGCAATAATGAAAATTGCTTTATTCCTTTCTCCATCCACATTTTAGGACCTCTTCCATCAATTAAAAAACGCTATCTTACTTACCCTCTGTGGTCATCAGTTGATCCTCCGGCTGGGTTCGCTTCCTGACTTAAGTAGTTTAAATACTAGAGTTTATATTCAATTCACTATTCAATTTTTTGAAAGACCTACGTACAGGTAAATAAATCCCTCTTTGGCTGAAGTATTGTGTTGGCACATTGGATATGTGGTACTTTTGTTCTGTATTTATATTGATTTCTTGATCGTCCCATTATTGTTCACTGTGTAATTTTTGTATTGTTTTCTTCAGTGCCCGATAGATATTACTCTCCTGAAGAAGCCACGGCATGTGGTGAAACATGTTGAGAAACAAATCCTTCAGTTGCACTATTTAAGATTGTATCGGTACATTGAATGTAAACTCTTTTTACAAATATGTTTTTATCAATTTTTCTAAATAAAATGTGAATTTTTTACATAAATTTTGTGTCACCCATTGCACCTTTAAAATCCCAGTTCCCCAAGCCATGGAGCAGAGGGGAGGCATATCTGTGATATACTCGGCCCTCACTTACCCAACGGACAAAACCACATACATGCAGGCCTGGGAGGCTGACTTCCAATGTAGCAGGGACATAGAGATTTGGCAAGCAGCTCTAACTAAATCCTTTAAGGGGATCCAGAACATCTCTTTGATGGAGGCAAGCATCAAACTGATAACCAGATGGTACATGACCCCTACCAGGTTAGCAGCAATCTATCCCTCGGCGAACCCCCTATGTTACAGAGGATGTCAACATTTGGGCACAATGGCCCACATTTGGTGGGAATGCCCCAAATTACGCACTTTTTGGAGGAAAGTTTTCTCTATGATTTACAAGGTGACGACTTGCCAGATCCCTAGGTCCCCAGAGGTGGCTATTCTCAATGCTAACCTTCCTGGAATCTCGAAGGCTAACCAAACACTGATCAACTTTATATTACTGGGCACTAAAATCTCCATTGCCAAAGCCTGGAAACAGCCGAGGCCCTCGTTTAACGCAGTAAAAAGGAAGGTTTCATGGATTATGGCCCAAGAAAAACTTTATAGCATCACGTCAAACACCTCCAAGAAATTCCAAACAATATGGGAACCCTGGGCCCAATTTATGGGAACCTCCCTCATACCAGGGGTCTAGGTGCACATCACCACCTAACCCACACCTAGACTACTTCATCCCTCAGTATTAATAGAGGTACACAAGGGCACTCCTTTTCCCTCCTCACCCACCTTAAAGAACCCCCCCACCCCACCTCCCTCTTCTCTTCTTCTCTTTCAACTCCTCTTCCTGTCTTCTATCTCACTTTAATTAACTATCTGGTTGCAATTCAATGGAAAGCTACCATACGGTAAATTACCTAGCTTACGGGGACTCATAACCCCTCAACACTCCTGATGGCCCAGACCAAATGGGCAAAGGAGAAGTAGGGAGATTTCCCCACCTGGCACAGCTAGATCCCGTCAGGGGTGCCGGGGATGGGGAAAGATCCCGTGCTGTGTTGGGGGCAAAGCTTGGAGACTGCTTATTTAAAGCTTAGTTAAGGATATATATCAGGCTGTCCTCACCACCAGCCCTTGAGGCGAAGATACCGTATATTATCTGTTTTTTTCTCACTCGAACTGTAACCTTTATGTCTCATGTTCGAGGAGGCGTTCCCTCCTGTGCAATCTACATATGTTAATGCCTAATTTGTATGACGTCATTGAAAATAAAAACATATTGAAAGTAAAATCCCAGTTCCCTTTATGTTTTGTATATTGTATACTTCAGGGATGTGGTGCCAATATTTATATTGGATGTGAGGCAATTATTTACATTTTCTCCTCCCCAAATAGTCGATCCCTATGAAAAGGGAAACTAATCAGAAGCCTTTTGCAAGGTGGTTCATCTGACCAAGAAAAAAAGAAACACTTTTTTTTTTTTTTTTAACCACAGGGTCCTACACAAGCGCAAGGCGAGATGCCTGGTGAATAGAGTCTTTCATGGAGTCTATGACAAAACATAGCGCCCTTGGTAGTTTGGCCAAATCACGGGCCTGTTGTGCAGGGACCTCGTAAGGGCCTGTCAAAACTGGTCCCTTAGGGACTGACAGATGCCTATTGCTGCAACTGCAGGCTGAGTAGCCGCACCTGCCAAAGAAAAAGGTTTTTAACAGAAATTCCAATCTTTTATCAGTTGGATCTTTTTAAGCATTTGTGCATTGCCTACTAGACAAGTTAGGCTATTATTCACACTGGAAATTGCAGCGTCAACTGCTGGTAGCTTCCAGATTTTGGTGAATTTCTCCTCCATGGGATAGAGTGATGTGAATCTCTTCGCAGGGAAAAAATGTTTATCTGGGTGATCCCATTCAGTATGAATAAGCTTTTCTAATAATGCATGTACAGGAAACGCATAAAAAGGCTATGAAGATTTTAAGGAACCTAAGAAGAAACAAAACTATCAGCTGACTCTGCTAGAGGTAGCTTGAAAAGAGGCATGAACCATTTCTGTAAGAGATTATACCAGCAATCTCTCAGAATGTGAGGCTGAACGGTTCATCTACCGTTGTTTCCTCCGCAGAGGAGTAATCGGTTTGCCTTTCTTCCTGATCTCCTGAGGGTAACACCTCATCCTCTACCCACTGTTCCCTTGATAAGGGGTCTAAGGTGGGGAGGGGGATCTAACACGCTTCCTATCCTTTTGGATAGCAGATGTGATTAAAGTCGCTAATCTTCCTTTTAAGCCCTACAGGGTGGAAAAAAACGTATTTTCAGTCACGTATACAGGGGCTGAAGTGTGAGAAGCAGTTGCACCACCAATTAGTCCCAATGACTCACCCTGGCTTGCCATATCTGGTAACTCAGGCGAGGATGACAGTGTGGACACACGACTGAAATTCCCAGCACCTGGGGTGGAACTTTTGGTACCTTTGGGGTGTCTTTTTTGGGAGCCATAGTGCTGAGCACAAAAAACAGGCACTTTAAATAAACAAGACAATGTAGTGACTTGCACACTCGCTGAGCAAAATAATTTAGCAAAAGAAAGTGCCAATAAAGTTCAGCTTTAGTTGTTCATCAGAGCGGTGGAGAGATTGGTGTAATCACAAACTCATCTTGTTCCCCGATGAGAAAAAAACAGGTAAGGATTAACCCAACTGATAATTTGTTGTTTCCTGTAATGGAAATGCCATGCATCCCTTAAGTGCCCCCAGCGCTCTTGTCCTGTGTGTTCACTGCAGCTGTTGAGCTGTGAGAGTGAGCGTCTGTCTCTATCCCCAGTGCTTGCGCCGTATGCCTTGTGTATTCACATCCTCCACACGGCTCAGCGCCCTAGCCACGCCCCCTCCGTCAATCAATGTCCTCCCTCTGTTTTTTTTTTTTTTTCAATTAGCCCTTAGTCCGTGGACGGCTAATATGCTCTTTGAGCGAGAGGAGAGGCAAGGGAGGGCTGGGCGGTGGGAAGTTCAAAAAAACTTCTGTGGGGAATAAAAACATTTCTAATAAAAAAGCCGCTGCCGTCTCCACCGCACCCCCTGTTGCGCCTCCCTCCCCCAGGGGGGAAATGTTCAGAATGAGGATCCCCCTTGGTTTTTGAGACACACACATGTGCTGTTTGGCTGGACTTCTGAGCTACTGAGAAGCAACGTACTAAGGTATGCATTTACTTCCTCTAGTGGATGGCATGACATTATTACTTTATGTAATGTAAGAAAAAAGCATAGGTGAACTTTTTACAGTTCCTAGACTTTTCCTCGCTGCAGGATACTGATGTAACAGACAGATCCAAACTTCACCCATCACGGCGGGCTGCATTAGCAAACCTTCAAGGACTGGGTCCCTATTTTAGGGGGTCCACGGCCTTGGACCTGTATAGCACACCTCAGGTAAACTTTAGGTAATGTAGCATGACCAAAAAAGTCCTGGGTCCTGGGGTCCAGCCCTCAAGGAAAGGCATTACTGACAAAACCTTGTTCTTCTTAAGAGAGGCCCGGTTACTACCCAGATTGGCCTTAATGGCACTTTGGATGGATCCGGTCTATGGAGACTGTTTAAATCCAGCATAGGATTCCTCCAGCTTGGAGCTCTTTCAAAGTACATCTTCACTCGTGACCAACACCTTAGACTGGGGTTATATAGGGAGGCAACTTCCTGTTTAGGGTGTGCCAGTGTCTATCACCTGAAGATGGCTATAACCATTAAGTTATTACTTAAGGCTCTGTGTCCCATGATGTACGATAAAGAAATTAACTGACTTCTGACAGACTGATAAAAACAATAGTTATAATTCATTTTCTCAAAGTTAATTAATTACCCAATAATTAAAGCGGTTCTAAAGGCACATTTTTTTCCCCTTAAATAACAAACATGGCATACTTACCTGCTCTGTGCAATGGTATTAAACAGAGGTACCCCTTAACTGCTCTTCTGCTGTCCACTTCCGGCACTTTCTGCTCCTCCTCTACTGCGAGTGCCCCCATAGCAAGCCAGCTGCCATATGGGCAATTGTGCAGGTGCTGCCAAGCCAGGATGCATGCATCCATAAACGCACACAGAGCGGATTGGCCCAGCTTTCCGCTCCCTGCTCACAGGATTTGATTGACAGCAGCAGAAGCCAATGACTCTACCTGCTGCCTCTGTGTCCTGTGAGAGATGAGAGGCAAAGTGCTGCTGCAGACGGCTACAGCACTGGATTGAGAAAAGACTCAGGTAAGTATCTATGGTGTGGGGGAGGTGACAAGTAATGGGACATCTTTTTTAAACAAATGCAGGAAATGCAGTAAAAAAAAAAATGTTTTGACTGTAGAACCACTTTAAACATTTAACTAAAAGAGTATAGGATAAATGGGTCGTTAATAGCACCACACTAGAGATACATTTTGTTTAAAAAAGATATTGTTATTGAGAACGTATTTTTAAAACGAGATGTATAGACATCATGCTTTTAATAGAACCACATATTATGGCTGGTGTCACCAATGACCCTCAAATTATAATAATTTGAGGGTCATTGGTGACACCAGCCAAAATATTTGGATCTAATAAAAGCACAATATGTAATATGTCTATACATCTCTTTTTAAAAGTAAGTTTTCAATAACAATATGTTTTTTAAACAAAATGTATCTCTAGTGTGGGGCCATTAAACTCTAATTTTTCTCCCATTTATCCAATATCTTGATATTAGGGACGAGGCACAGTATATCCATAAATGTCCGCAGTACCACTCTGTGCTGACATGGTTTTCTGAATAACTAAAAGAGTACACATAGTAATATACAACTATTATGAAATCAGCTCACCAGTATCTCAATCCAAATAAGGTGGCTAAAAGTAGACAATGTATTCTCTATAAACTTAAAAAAGGAAGGAGCTATAGACATAGCAAATATAAATGTTGTGCTCTGAAGGAATAATTGCCTTGGGAAGACGCTTGAGAGAAACTTGACAAATAGAATGACATTGTGCAGGTCCCAATTTCCACTCACAAAAATTGCTTTTGTAATTAGGATTCTTGTTAGTATTTGAACAAGAGTAAATTATCAATCAAAATACTAATCAAGTGGTGCTAAACCCAAAAGCATACATTTATTATATTGCAGTGTATCAATTCTTAGCTGTGACAGCTGCATTGGTTTTCTATTTTTTTTTCTTACCTTTACTATTGCTATTACTACTATTACTATTGCTTCTGGCCAGTAAGTCTGTTTTTCAACAGAAAAAAGCTCTCCTGCAAATGTATCAGTTAAGAGTGTTGGGACAAATCATTTAACACTAACAGGGGTGCTTACAATGATGCTCGATCATAATCATGTGTGGGAAACAAAGAAGGAACCGATAATGAAGTACTATATGATGAGTTCAATTTGCGCTGGCTAGGCGCTACTTACAAGAGACCAACAGATTTATATTATTCATGTAAAACCTTTATATAAAAAGAAACAAAACTGTTTGCTGTAACTGCTTGTGTAACAGCAGTGTGAGCTGGATTTTAGCTTCAATTGGTTAGTGTATTTAAATCTGCTAGAACATCTAACACTCCCCTCCCCCACCTGAGAGTAACAATGCTGCTGTCTCCCTTTGCTCCATCATCCAGAATGAGGGGCACGCCAACGTAGGAGGTGTGTTACTGCCCAGATCACTAAGCGGAAACAAAGGAAAAAAAAGCCTAAAAAAGAAAAGTAATGCAGCCACCACATCTAAATGATTAGCAAGCTCCAATATACTTGATATTACATTTTTGGTTTTGGGTTCAATACCATTTTAAATCAAATCTATACCTGTAAGGAAACAAATATAACCTTTTAAATATTGTAGGCAGATAATAAAGTGATTGTAAAGTCTTGTTTTTTTTTTTTTTTGAAAATGAAAAATAACAAACATGTTATACTTACCTGCTCTGTTGCAGTGGATTTGCACAGAGCAGCCCGGATCCTTCTCTTCTCGGGTCCCTCTTTGGCTCTCTTGGCCCCTCTCTCCTGTTGAGTGCCCCCACAGCAAGCAGCTAGCTATGGAGGCACCCGAGCCGAGTCACAGCTCTGTGTGTCCATTCAGACACAGAGCTGCGGCTCGGCCCTGCCCCCTTTCTATTCTTATTGACTGACTGACTTTGACTGACAGCAGAGGGAGCCAATAGCGCCCCTCTGTCGTCTCAGCCAATGAGGAGGGGAGTGCCGAACGGCCGAGGCATTCCTACAACATCGCTGGCGTTAGAGGGACCTCAGGTAAGCACCCAAGTATTAGGGGTGCTGGGGCAGCTGCTGCACACAGAAGGCTTTTTATCTTAATGCATAGAAAGCTAGAAAGATAAATGCATAGGAAGATAAAAAAAAAACCTTCTGACTTTAAAATCACTTTAACTTATCTAGATTTTATTTGAGACTGGTTCTTTTTTTCTTTATTTACGGTTTATAAAGTCATACAGAAATATACAGTCCATTTAAAAAAAGCAGATGACGACTACCATGAATCACTTGACCCACTTGTGAATAGCTCAAACAGCCCGTTGTAGCCACCCATAACAATAAACGTACATATAGTAATTATCCTTTACTACAATCAACATTATTCAAGGATTTGTACTGTAACATTTATCTCCTTCTATTCAATCAACATAATTAAATATAATAATTACCGAGAGCATTTTTTTGCATGCCAACTTGAAATATTGGGAGAGAAGAAAAAAAGAAATAGGGGATACATGAGATTGCTTCCATATAAGTAACCATCAATGGAAGCTGAGGGGGGAGTAAACCACAATATGACTCCAAAATAGAGGGAGGAATGAGACTGGTTGAGGTTAGAAAGAATGAGTCAAGATGAAGCAAGGAGGGAGGGAGGGGACACATGCCTGACTTGTACCAAATGGGCCATACACCACTGTATGAGAGAACAGGGATTCTCTAAGTAGGTCAGACTTGTGTAGAGGTTTTCCTACTGTCTCCATGTCCGGCAGTTCATTAACTTGCGGTGTTCTGGTGGAACAAGTAAATTCAGATCAACAGAACCAGGTCTTACAGAAACGATATTCCTTGTGATTTGCAAAGGTCATTTCATACCAGGGCCAGATCAGAAAATATGGAGCATTCCTCTTCCCAACATCTCCAGCACAAAGAGGAGCTTTGTGGGAGTAGTTTGTGAAGAGTTTTGGGAATTCTTTACCACCTAGAAAGGATCTCGTACGTTGTTCTCCTAGGTTTTACAGGAAATTGAAGCCCTATGAGTCAATCCTTTCTCGTTGCTAAGCTGTAAAGGTGGTGTCTAAAACTTCTTCCCATTTTATCAGGCATTTTGGTGAAGGTAAATCGTTCGGGTGTGTCAGTATGCAGTGAGATTGCGATAGGTCATGTGAAATCGGCCTAAGGGTCAGGAAGAGTTTTTCAAACTCTACAAGAACTGAGAGACACATAACTTTACCCCATTTGTGCGATTAAAAAAATATGTCACAATTACAATGCTTTCCATAAAGGCAGATAGGATTCAAACAGGTCTGGATTTCCAATAAGGGACAGAACTGTCTTTATGGGTGGAAATGGTGTAGTAAAAAATTTCCTGTCTGGGAAAGTAGAGTGAAACAACCCCTCATTTAGTTCTGGTTGGAATTAGAGAATGATTCTTATAACTGCCATAGACCATTAACAGATTTCCAGATTAATTTAATCTTAAAGTGGTTGTAAATCTCAGACATTAACTATGAACAAAGCATATTCCTGCATAGTGTGTACTCGTCTCAATCCAGAGCACAGTGTCATTTCTGTCGGCTGCCTCGTTCCTCTGCTATCTGTAGGAGTCACTTCAGATGAGTTTCCCTGACACAAGGAAGAAGTAGTGACAGGGGAGAGCACAACCTGTGATTGACAGCCTTAACTCTGTACCTGCGTGCTGTGTGAAGGGGGGTGTGTCCCTTTCCTCCAATCAGCTCTCAGAGTTCTCCTCATTGATTTAACTTCAGCTCTCTGCCCCCCGCTTTTCAGAGAAGAGACATCCTGTATTAATTCTGCAATTTGAATGGATGCAGGGGAAAAGCAGCTGTAGTTGCACAGGTACAACATATGTAGGAAGATTTGTTTCATCCCTGTGTGTCACCTGAGGCCAGTCACTTAACTGGGAATATGTAAGAGTTTACAACCACTTTAATGTATTAGTAGACATATGCCCATTGCGTTCCCTTTTGTGTGTAGTAAAAGTTCAAATGCTAAAGCATCATCCAGCAATTTTTCTCATTTTCATAAACAGAAAAAAGCTTAAAAGCAGAACTCCACCCAAAAGGGGAAGCTCTGCTTATTTGCACCCGCCCCCTCCACTGCAACAATTGGAACTTTTGGGGGGGAGTGAGGAGCGGGTACCTTGTCCTGACAGGTACCCGGCTCCAACTTCCGAGTAAGATCGCTGATTGGCAATCTACAACATTTCCGGCCACTCCTCCTTTCCTCCGATGACCCCCACACACAGGTCCTAGAAGACAGTGGGATCATTCAGAAAGTGCAACGCAACTCGCACATGCACAGTAGGAAACAGCATATAAAGCATATAAGCATATAAAGTGCATATAGACCACTCTGAATAAGGGGTCTTTCCATGTGGTAATCTTACATCTTGCTTTCACTGTGGTGACTGGCTCACTGGAGATATTGGATGAAGAGAGATTTGTTAAACTCTTCTTAAAGGGGGCTGATCACTTATAATTAATTCACCGTGGAATATTCTGAATTGTTTATTTCTTTATCTTCACTATTAATATTTTTTGGGCACTTTTTAGTTAATGTTTTTTATAGTGCAATCATTTCTATAAAAAAAAAAAAAAATCAACCTGCATATTATACCAACTATACTCAACGACTGACTGACATTGGCACTAAATGATTGTAAGATTTGCTGACCATCATTTCTGATAAATGAGTAGCATCATGCTGCCCATTATTGCCAACTTAAATACATACCAGATGAGCAGCCAGGTGTGCCAAACTGAGAGTTATCCAGAAATCTGGGTGGAGTTGACAAGTTTGTGACATCAAGAAGAGGAGCTGCAGAATCTTTTGCAGAAGAGCTGCAACAACAACAAAAAAACAGAACATGCAATGGTCACAAATTGTGTTTTTTCTATATTGCATGAGAACAGTTAGCTTGAAAACAGAAAAGTAAGCCTTGGAGTGCATACCAAGGGGAACATTCTACCTGCTTGAGACATTAGATTTTTCCAGGTATTTAAATGGCCCAGCAGCTCAACTCAGACATTTTTTCTTTCGCTTTTTATTATTCTGATGATCTAGAAAACCCTTTCCTACTTGTTTCCTACCCAACGAACATGCCAGGTGCTGTCTAGGATCTGGCTGCAGGTGATTACATAGCTAACTTTATTCACTGTAATATCCCTGATGAATTGCACAATCTACCTTTCATACCAGCATCCGAAGCTTTGTCTCATCATTTCATTCAGCCAGGTGACAACACGGCAGCAGCTCTGCATAATACCCAATTGTCAGCCTGATAACATCACAGGGTCACATGCTAGGAGTACAGGTTAGCACCACACTTCTCACTTGTCTTAACCATGCTAAGCCCTGCCTAATTCCAAACAGCACTGCATTATCCTGCCCAAATCAACCCACTACTCCAAGCACCAAAATGAGTGCTGAGATATGGAATTGGGGCCGTAACATTCAGGGCTTCTAGATACCACAAGGAAGCAGTGGATAACCCGGCTCAAAACACCCTTTGTAATTGGGCCTCAGAAGCCTGCAGCTGAACTTTGAGATGAGATCTTTCAGTAATTATGGAGGGAAGCATGATTTGGGGCATCAGCTCTTTGAATGCGGTTGAGAGGTTGTAAAGTTTATATAAAAAGGAAGACAACAGCCTTTAGTTGTACCTTAAGATAAATTTAGCACACCTGCAATTTGCAGGATTTTATCAGCAGTTAACCGATTTCATGTTACCCGGGATTTCTCTTTCTATGATCTTACATATTCATATACTACATATTTTAAGTACTGCTACACCTCCAGCTGTAAGACTTAATGTAAAAGTATTGATACAACCCCAATTCCAAAAAAGATATGACACTGTGCAAAATCTACATAAAATAGAATGCAATGATTTGCAAATCTCAGTAACCCATCCAAAAGGAATTTTGAAATTTATGCCAGCAACAAATCTCAAAGAAGTCTGGACAAACAAATATTTGGGAGGAGTGAGTCTGCCTCACATGGGTCATTATAACAAAGCAGTTCACATAGCTCGAGTATTAGGCCGGTACATGGTACATGGTATATGGTATAGCTCACTTAACATTCCTTTATTATGTTCTTACATAAGTCCACTAACGCCACTCACAGGAGATCCCAGATCCCCCCCCACCCGGGTTACAATCAAAACCTGCTCCCTCTTTTGCTATTGTATTTTCAACTTTGTAACTTCTATATTTCATTAAAAACAAGAGGCGATCTTCATGGTCCCCTTACCGTTTTTGAATCTCTATGTACACAACCTGACCCCCCTACACATACTGTTTCCCATCTCTATAATTTTCTCCTAATGGAGATATTTTCTGGCAAACCTTCTTGCTTTGTGGAATGAGAAAGGGAGCTGGGAGTTATATTTGCAGAGGAAGAAGTTGGTAAATCCTGTATATGGACCCATAAATCTTCTGTTGCCAGTAAAATACAGGAACAAAATTAAAGTCATTACGAGATGGTATCACTGTCCTTGGAAACTACACAAAATATTTCCAAACACATCAGACCAATGTTGGTGATGTCCATCTCATGTGGGCACCATGCAACAATATGGTGGATTGTCATGAAAAAAAGTCCGTGATTAAAATGACCCAAAAATTGTGACAAGAAATATACACAATATGCTGTGAAAAAAAGGCTGTGATATCAAATAATCAGATGAGTGACATCCTAGAGAAAGGTCGATCCACCACTTCACCAAAAGACACCAATGGACTAGTGTACCTCCACCATATGAAATACAAGCTTACCAGATAGCAAGCTTAATGAAGCTTGTGGCAATAACCCAGCCTATATTCCTGTGGACAGCTGCCACCACGAGCCGTGGCTCAAGTCTGTCCCGAAAAGCCAATACATGCGCTTAAAGCGCAATTGTACGAACAATGAGGAGTATTTGACTCAGGCAGCAGTCCTAACCCAAAGATTTGAGGAGAAGGGGTATAAGATTTTTTTATGTACTGTCCTGGAAGAGATCAACCTTCTACATAGGCAAGATCTTTTGAGAACTAAACCACCGCGTGAAAATCAGGTTTCTCAGGTTCCTTTCATCACCACTTATTCTGTTCTGCATAGAAACATCAAGAATTTGATAAATAAACATTGGCATATTATTATTAATGACCAGGGTTTACGAACAGCTCTCCCTAATAGACCACAAATGGTGTATAAAGGAGCGTCCTTTTTTCACCATAGAATGGCACCAAACATCTTGAACCCTCCTACTATTAAGGCCGTTTTTTTTTTTTAAATCTGACTGGATTTTATCAACGTAGGAGGTGTCATGTGTGCTTCCTTAATGGTTGCACCCAAAGACGTACACATAGGTTTTCTTCAACTAGTACCTTAAAAGGACATGAAATCGAACCATTCATTACGTGCAGTACAGAAGGGGTCGTATATTTGATCCAGTGCCCTTGGGGGCTCCAATACATGGGCCGGACAAAGCGCCCTCTTTCTATAAGACTTAATGAGCATATTACGAATATTAAGAGTGGCTTCCAGAAACACTCAGTGTCTAAACATTACCTTTTGGTCCATAATAAAGACCCTTCTAGGACCATTTTTATGGGTGTAGACAAATATTGTCCATGGAGAGGCAGCTCTCTGGTCAGAAGCATTTCAAGACTTGAAATGTCTTGGATTCATAAAATTAAATGCTACTTCCCATTCAGGTTGAATGTGGATGTGGATTTGAATGCCTTTAGAGATAATTCCTAAGCATGATTTGACTATATGGCTTATGTTTAAATCTACTGGTGTAAACTCGTTGTGAGTCTGTGGTGGAAATGCCTTCGGGGGGTGTTTCCAATTCCCCTTTTGGTGTTAGTGGGTTTTCCCTCAATACATCGGGGTTTATACTTCCCAGTGTGAACATATCTGCTTTGGAAGATTCTTCCAATGTTCCACTCGATTATTATTCAGGTATGATATTTCCTCTTTTATTTATTAAGGAGGATATACCATCCAGTCTATTTTTTTTTCCCTTCCATGAAACCTACTTTTCTAAATTTCTCCATTATTATTTATATTTTCTACATATGGATAATACAGATAATGATTTGGGTTCTAATCAAATATCTGCATTTGGTTTTTGCCCGAGTGGCATCCCTAATATGGTTGCCATTATTTAGCTGATCATGATAAGCGACACTTCTTCCTCGGTATTCGGCCCGTTAAGGTGCTGGTATTTATTACTTATTGGCTGGGATCCGTTTTCCAGCTTGTTATATTGAATGACCAATTATTGTTCAAATTAGTCCGATTGATATCGGAATAAAATATCCATTAGAGTAAGCTCCTGTCCTCTTAAAATAGGAATCAGTTTTAAATGATAATGTCAGCTGATTGCAACAAATTTTTAGCCAATTTTTAACATGGCAGATCCAGGCTCCGGATCTCCATGCGGAAGTTAGGTGGTTCCATCCCATGACTCAGAACGAGGCTTGGTGCCCTGCTTCCCTATATAATGCGATATGTCAGTGCGTCGCCCATGCCCCAGACGACATCATTATAAGACGAAACTCGCGTCGGGAGGTTGGACTTGCTGACGTCATCGCGCTATCTCTGCAGTGGACGGGTGTTCGCCTGTTACCGACCGGTTTACTTTTTAAGCATTTCATCTTTTTATAACTTTGTAAGTGCAATTGATTTTTAATTTGAATAAATGTATTATTGTACGGGTTACACTATGTGAGTTCCCCTTCATTTTTTGGTGGCTGACCATTACCGCTGTGGCTGACCATTACCGCTGTGGCTGGAGTACCTATCCACATCTATTTGAAAGCTTGTTGTAGTTTGTCCATCTGCTATACCCAGAAGTGCTGTCGTCATTGCCTTGGATCAAGGACGCCAGCTTGGTTATAGATACAAGCTTCATTAAGCTTGCTATGTGGTAAGCTTGTATTTCATATGGTGAAGGTACACTAGTCCATTGGTGTTTTTTGGTGAAGTGGTGGATCAACCTTTCTCTAGGATGTCACTCATCTGATTATTTGACATCATGGACTTTTTTTCAGAGCATATTGTGTATATTTCTTGTCACAATTTTTGGGTCATTTTAATCACGGACTTTTTTTCATGACAATTCACATTATTACTGCATTTGTTACTTATGTTAATTCAGTGCAGCTTTATTTTTTATATTGTTTTTGGTGTGTATCTCAATTTCTATCTGCAGCTTTTAGTTAAGGGGCGATTTGGGTTAGCACAGTGTTCCATATATTTTATTAACATATATGGTGGAGTTGCCCTGCTTTGCACCCATTTTTGGACAATGTTTTTAAAATATATAGTGCTTTGCCTAAGAGACAGTGTCCCAAACTCCCTAAATATCACTATTATCTATGTTCCCAAATCTGTCTCAAGAGTTAAGAAGGGGATCTTTTGTTTCTTTTTAGAGGCTGCCAGGGCGATAATTTTGAGATATTGGAAATCCCAGCACACTCCAATAATAGAATGGATAACCGAATTAAAAGAGCTTATGGAGAATGGAAACACTATTGGCGCAGCTACACAACCAATATTCTCATTTCCAGGATGTATGGCTCCCCTGGATATCGTTTATGAAAACCCTGACTTTGCAACCTTAATATCCTAAAATTTCCCCACCTGACTTAAAAAAAAAAACATATTTCTTTATATATTATCAGATATCTTGTCAACAGGCCCATGTAATGTCGCCCCCCCTTTTTTTTTTTTTTTTTCCTCCCTTTTTCATTTCTTTGTCTTTCTTTAAATGTAATCATGGTCTTTAATGCTGAATTCTTAATGTGCATTTGCAATTTTATTTTAATATTTTTCATGGCAATCTATGCTAGGATCCATAGGTGTATCACTAAATATATGTAAGGCAAAAAAAAACTGGCAAAGTAGGTGGTACTAACAAATTAGAGCTGGAAGAACATTTTGCAATAACTGGTTATAAAAAGAGCATCTTAGAGAGTCAGAGTGTCTCAGAAGTAAAGATGGGCCGAGGTTCACCAATCTGTGAAAAGCTAATAGTCAAACAATTTCAGAAAAATGTTCTTTAGCTTAAAATTGCAAATACTTTAAATATATCATCAAAAGATTCCGAGAATCAAGGCTGAAATTTAATATTGGATGCCCATGATTTTTGTGCACTCAGACAGCACTGCATTAAAAACAGGCAAGATTCTGTGATGGACATCACTGCATGGGCTCAGGAATACTTCCAAAAATAACTGTTTGTGAACAGTTTGCTGTGACATCTAAAAATGCAAGGTAAAGCTCTATCCTACAAAGAAAGTGCCATATCCAAACATGTTCTAGAAACGCCTCCATCTTCTCTGGGCTAAAGCTCATTTAAAATGATCTGTTACAAAGTAGAAAACTGCTCTGTGGTTAGACAAATCAAATTTGATACTTCTTTTTGGCAAACATGGGCGCTGCATCCTCCAGACTACAGAAGAGACATACCTTCCAGCTTATCTGCTTTCAGATCAAAAGCCTACATCTCTGATAGTATGGAGGTGCATTAGGGCATATGGAATGGGCAGCTTGCACATCTGGAAAAGGCACCATCAATGCTGAAATATATATCCAGGGGACGTACTAAACTTCATATTGGGATGATTGGATTATTGGCTGCAATACTGAGAACTCTCACTAGATGTCAGTGTACCATATACACATATATATGGTAATGACTCTGTTGTTTCTCAAAATATGTTATTCTTTACTGCAGTGCTTGATACAATGTTGCAAGAAGCAGTTGCTAATGTTTAACTCTTCACTTGCTGATATATATGCAGCTGTACAACAGGATACAGAAGTAATATAAAAATTACATTTGACCTGTTTTTGATGGGAATATGGGTAGAATTATTATTGCTCATGGGGATTATTGGAGGAATATCATGTTAACACCCGACAATGAACATATTTAATTAACAATAATAATATGTATATACTTTTTCTACATAGGGATTATGGGTGGAATATTGTAGTTAGACATACAAAGGAATATATTAAACCTATTTCTGATATAAATATGTATATAATTATTTTTCTACACGGGGATTATTGGTGGAATATTGTTTAAAAATATACATAGCAACATATTAAACCCATTTCCAATGAGAATATGCATATAATTATAATTCTACATGAGGATTATTGGTGGAATATTGTTTAAAAATATACATAGCAACATATTAAACCCATTTCTGATGAGAATATGCATATAATTATTTTTCTACATGGGGATTGTTGGTGGAATATTGTTTAAAAATATACATAGCAATATATTAAACCCATTTCTGATGAGAATATGCATAGAATTATAATTCTACATGGGGATTATTGGTGGAATATCGTTTATAAATATACATAGCAACATATTAGACCCATTTCTAAAGAGAATATGCATATAATTATTTTTCTACATGGGGATTATTGGTGGAATATTGTTTATAAATATACATAGCAACATATTAAACCCATTTCTGATGAGAATATGCATATAATTATAATTCTACATGGGGATTATTGGTGGAATATTGCTTATAAATATACATAGCAACATATTAAACCCATTTCTGATGAGAATATGCATATAATTATTTTTCTACATGGGGATTATTGGTGGAATATTGTTCATAAATTTACATAGCAACATATTAAACCCATTTCTGATGAGAAAATGCATGTAATTATTTTTCTACATGGGGATTATTGTTGGAATATTGTTTATAAATATACATAGCAACATATTAAACCCATTTATGATATGAAGATGCATGTAATTATTTTTCTACATGGGGATTATTGGTGGAATATTGTTTATAAATATACATAGCAACATATTAAACCCATTTCTAATGAGAATATGCATATAATTATATTTCTACATGGGGATTATTGGTGGAATATTGTTTATAAATATACATAGCAACATATTAAACCCATTTATGATATGAATATGCATATAATTATTTTTCTACATGGGGATTATTGGTGGAATATTGTTTAAAAATATACATAGCAACATATTAAACCCATTTCTAATGAGAATATGCATATAATTATATTTCTACATGTGGATTATTGGTGGAATATTGTTTATAAATATACATAGCAACATATTAAACCTATTTCTGATGAGAATATGCATATAATTATTTTTCTACATGGGGATTATTGGTGGAATATTGTTTAAAAATATACATAGCAACATATTAAACCCATTTCCAATGAGAATATGCATATAATTATATTTCTACATGGGGATTATTGGTGGAATATTGTTTATAATTATACATAGCAACATATTAAACCCATTTCTGATGAGAATATGCATATAATTATTTTTCTACATGGGGATTATTGGTGGAATATTGTTTAAAAATATACATAGCAACATATTAAACCCAGTTCCAATGAGAATATGCATATAATTATATTTCTACATGTGGATTATTGGTGGAATATTGTTTATAAATATACATAGCAACATATTAAACCCATTTCTAAAGAGAATATGCATATAATGATTTTTCTACATGGGGATTATTGGTGGAATATTGTTTATAAATATACATAGCAACATATTAAACCCATTTCCAATGAGAATATGCATATAATGATTTTTCTACATGGGGATTATTGGTGGAATATTGTTTATAAACATACATAGCAACATATTAAACCCATTTCCAATGAGAATATGCATATAATTATATTTCTACATGTGGATTATTGGTGGAATATTGTTTATAAATATACAAAGCAACATATTAAACCCATTTCTAAAGAGAATATGCATATAATGTTTTTTCTACATGGGGATTATTGGTGGAATATTGTTTAAAAATATACATAGCAACATATTAAACCCATTTATGATATGAAGATGCATGTAATTATTTTTCTACATGGGGATTATTGGTGGAATATTGTTTATAAATATACATAGCAACATATTAAACTCATTTCTGATGAGAATATGCATATATGTTGCTATGTATATTTATAAACAATATTCTACCAATAATCCCCATGTAGAAATATAATTATATGCATATTCTTATCAGAAATGGGTTTACTATGTTGCTATGTATATTTATGAACAATATTCCACCAATAATCCCCATGTAGAAATATAATTATATGCATATTCTCATCAGAAATAGGTTTAATATGTTGCTATGTATATTTATAAACAATATTCCACCAATAATCCACATGTAGAAATATAATTATATGCATATTCTCATTAGAAATGGGTTTAATATGTTGCTATGTATATTTTTAAACAATATTCCATCAATAATCCCCATGTAGAAAAATAATTATATGCATTTTCTCATCAGAAATGGGTTTAATATGTTGCTATGTATATTTATAAACAATATTCCACCAATAATCCCCATGTAGAAAAATAACTATATGCATATTCTCATCAGAAATGGGTTTAATATGCTGCTATGTATATTTATAAACAATATTCCACCAATAATCCCCATATAGAAAAATAATTATATACATATTTATATCAGAAATAGGTTTAATATATTCCTATGTATGTCTAACTACAATATTCCACCCATAATCCCTATGTAGAAAAAGTATATGCATATTATTATTGTTAATTAAATATGTTCATTGTCGGGTGTTAACATGATATTCCTCCAATAATCCCCATGAGCAATAATAATTCTACCCATATTCCCATCAAAAACAGGTAAAATGTATTTTTTATATTACTTCTGTATCCTGTTGTACAGCTGCATATATATAAGCAAGTGAAGAGTTAAACATTAGCAACTGCTTCTTGCAACATTGTATCAAGCACTGCAGTAAAGAATAACATATTTTGAGAAACAACAGAGTCATTACCATATATATGTGTATATGGTACACTGACATCTAGTGAGAGTTCTCAGTATTGCAGCCAATAATCCAATCATCCCATCATCCCAATATGCAGTTTAGTACGTCCCTATATCCAGGTTTTAGAGCAGCATATGCTCCCATTGAGTGTCTTTTTCAGGGAAGGCTTGCATATTTCAGCAGGACAATGCTAAACCACATACTGTATCAATGACAACAGCCTGGCCTGGTAGTAGAATAGTCCAGTTGCTTATCTGCCCTTCATAAAAGAACCCAGAACATCATCAAAAAGAACTGCAGGCCTCACTTGGCCCAGGTAAGATCGGTGTTCATGATTCAACAATAAGAAAGAGAATGGGCAAAAATGGCATCCATGGGAGAAGTTCCAAGGCCAAAGCCACTGCTGGCCAAAAAAGAACACAAAGGTTCATCTCACATTTAACAAAAAAAATCTTGATTATCCCCAAGACTTTTAGGCAAATATTCTGTGGACTGATGAGACAAAAATTTAACTTTTTGGAAGGTGTGCGTCCCCTTTACATCCAGCATAAAAATAATACAGAATTTCCACAAGAACATCATACCAATAGTCAAACATGTGATGGTCTGGGGCTGCTTTGCAGCTCCAGGACCTGGACGACTTACCATAATTGATTGAACCATGAATTCTGAGCTCTACCAGAAAATCATAAAGGAGAATGTCTGGTCATCAGTTCATGACCCCAAGCTCAAGTGCACTTGGGTTATCCAGCAGGACAATGATCCAAAACACAACAGCAAGTCCACCTCCAAATGGTTCAAACAAAGCAAAATTTAGGTTTTGGAGTGGCTGAGACAAAGCCTGGACTTAAATCCAATTAAGATGCTGTATAAATTCTGGAAAACCCTCCAATGTGGCTGAATTAAAACAATTCTGCAAAGAAGAGTGGGCCAAAATTGCTCCACAGCATGTGAAAGACTCAGTGCCAGTTATCGCAAATGCTTGATTGCAGTTGTTGCCGCCAAGGGTGGCACAACCAGTTATTAGGTTTAGGGAGCAATTACATATTCACATAAAGCCAGGCAGGTTTGGACAGCTTTTTTGCCTTAATAAATGAAACCAACATTTAAAAACTGCGTTTTGTATTTACGCGGGTTCTCTTTGTGTAATGATAAAATTTGTTTGATGATCTGAGTTATTTAAGTGTGACAAATATGCAAAAAAAAAAAAAAATCAGAAAGTGGGCAAATACTTTTTCACACAACTGTATTTACAGAGTGTTAAAAGAAAAGGGGATGCTACACCGTGGTTATGGCCATGTCTCAACTTTTTTGAGAAGTGATGCTGCCTTTCAATTTCCAATTTTTTTATTTTTTTTCCTAAAATTTTTAACATTCAAAATGTTTTCTATTGGGATGCAATCTGTTTTTATGTCGATTTTACACAGCATCCCAGCTTTTTTGGAATTGGGGTTGCATATAACATAATGTGCATCTCTAAACAAAAAGTATAATTTACCAATGTCAAATACTCTGTATTTATCAGTTCTACTTGCAGCTTGCTACAAGACATTTCACAACTCCCTACAAGAATCTCTGGAAATCCCTGAGAGAACATATCAGAAATCCACACCCTGAAGTACTAAAGGGGACTTTGTACATTTTAATAGACTATGGCTTTGTATTTTAAGCTGACATTTTTCTTCTTAAAAAGGTAAACTCCAGAGAACTGAATACACAAAATATATAGATATATTGCAGCTGTTCTACCTGCCAACGGATCTGTATTACTGTCCATCCCATTCTGAGATTTAAACAGCTCTGCGACAAAGCATAACTATGTCTGAGCAGGAGACCTGATTTTTCTCTACTGCACTGAAAGTGTATGTAAACTCTAATACATTTCTATTGTTTGTGCCCTTATGGTCTGTTAAATAGACCATTTAAAACATTCAGTTATATCTGCTAAACAAATGCAAAAAATAGCTGTTTACCCAGCCAGAAATCTTAAAAGCTGATAACTTCCTACGCGGTTTTCCTCTGTGGACAGCTATCAATTAACATTGTTCCCAGTTATCTCCACTGACTACAAAACACCTCCCCTTATATTATGGAAAGGCTGAGGAGTTATATTGTTCTAACAAACTTCATTCCTAGGGTGACAACACTGCTCCCCTACATACAATACAGCTGTCAACCTAGGACAGGAAGTGGGCCCCTGGCAGGATCAAGAAAAGTGTTGAAAGAAAACAAAATTCAGCTACCAAATCTAAGGAAAGGTAAGCTCTAATAAAATAAAATTTTGTTCCTGGGTTTAGAAATGCTTTAAACCTGGTAGAAACTCAGTTTTACCTTACAGTACCTTATACCTACAAATAAGCCTATAATCAGGCTTACTTGTTAGTGCTGTGAATATCTCCTTAACTTGCACTTTTTTGGAGATATTCAGAGTGAATGCAGCCGGTGACGTACAGTGCCGGACCTTCAGAACCTGGGCCATAAACGGTGGCTCATGCGCGGAAGTGACGTCATCGTGCCCCCCAGCCACTCATGTAGCCAGAGGTCGCGAACCCGAAAGGAAGACGGGGGAGATGGAAGCCCTCTCAGTGGTGGCAGCACGCAGCTGGAGGGCTTGGTTTTAAGTTAAGTCACTCAATGTGCTAGTATGAAATGCATACTAGCACATTATGACATTGCCTTGAAGCAGAATTTTTTTTTTCTTTAACTGCAATTTTCTACTGCTTTGAGTAACACTAATATGTCTTTCTCCTCCACCAGCCTCTGATTACAAGAAGCAACACACCAATGAGTTAATCTCTGTCACTCTGACTCTTCTCCTATCAGCATGTTTCCTGTTGATACAGAGTACTCATTGAGTTGGTTCTCTTTTCTCTCCGAGCTATGCTGTACAGCAGATTGCAAAAAGCTGATGATATCAGGTCAAATTCAGGTACCTATAACTGCCTGCATTTTTAACATATAGATTTATTGATGTTTTTCAACATATGGAACTTCAAATGAATGAACACAAGTGGCCCAAAAAATTTACTGTAGATTATTTGAATTTTAATTTGAATTCCTTAAAAGCATTTCAGAAAATGCAGGAAATTGTGTTTTTCCAATTTCATAGATTTATTTTCTTTTGTTTAGAACTATGACCTTTATAAAAAAAAAAAAATCACTGCTGCTGAAGCAGATATAACTCGTGGAATGAAAAGACGTGGCACATATTCCAGTAAAATGTAACAACATTATTAACAAAAAACACAGGTCTACACTTTCCTGCAAATTAAAGAAAACATTTCACATAAGCTTTAAAATTATATTTTCTGAAAGCTAAAAGGCACTGTGACCTAAAAGACAGCTTATATTTTATAGCAATGCAACATTAAAGTGGAGTTCCACCCACTTTTACAACTCTTCAGCATCCCTCACTAAACTGTTCACTGCAAACGAATTGGATATTTTTAATTTTTTTTTCTCAGCACTTACTGTATATCTGCTGTATTCATTTTTCACTTCCTCCTACCTAGCCGTGGCTCATCGCATCATTTCCTGTTTGCAATGCCTTCTGGGAAGGGGCGGCAACTTCTTCTGACACTGCCGTTGCTATGGAAACCTGACCTGAAACCTATTACACTGCTTGTGCTGCACTGAGCATGTGCGAGATCTGCAAGGATGAGATCCAGGAAGAAATACAGTCTGGCTTCAGATGCCCACACTTAAGATGGCCACGGCCTGCTGTAAGTTTATAAAATAACGAACTACTGCTATAAACTAACAAAACAGACCTTAATTTACAGACTAACTTTACTAGAATACATTAAGCTTGTGTATTATATGGGTATTTTTATTTAAAAAGTATTATTTTGGCCGGAACACCACTTTAAAGCAGAACTTCACCCTAACAGGATACTGTACTCACTTCACTTCAGCTGGCATCACCTAGGCAATTCCACTGGAAGTATTTGTAGCTGCTGACTTAAATTTTTTTTTAACCTGACTCAAGAACTGTTTGAAGGCCTCACGCACACTAAGCTTTGCCCAGGTCAACAACTTTGCTCCTGACAGGAAAAAAGAAGCTTTAAAATATGCATCTAAAGCCATGTTTTGCCAACAAGTGTAGGTGTGTCAAGCGTTTGGCTGGTCATTTGTTCCATTAGCCAGAATATTTCTTCTGGCCATTGGAATGAACACTCAAGAACTAAATGAGCCTAACTTTTAAACACATTTAAACACTTTTAGACATATTCTGAGTTTTTCTGCCCAAAGCTCCTCTCCTGAACTCACGGTGATTGGTTTTGGTTTCTGCCTCCTCTTCCTCTTACATGTGTATAACCAAATAGGCTAACATAGAGGGGCATTTAGAGGCCGAAATAAAATGCCAAATGCCGTTAAAAGTTGCATTATTTTAAGCCCAGTGTGCATGAGATCTTATTGCATGAGTTTAACTGTCATGGCTAGGGACGAGCCGAACACCCCCAGTTCGGTTCACAGCAGAACAGGCAAAAAATTTGTTCGAACACACGAACACCGTTAAAGTCTATGGGACACGAACATGAATAATCAAAAGTGCTCATTTTAAAGGCTTTTATGCAAGTTATTGTCACAAAAAGTGTTTGGGGACCTGGGTTCTGCCCCAGGGGACATGTATCAATGCAAAAAGAAGTTTTAAAAACGGCCGTTTTTTCGGGAGCAGTGATTTTAATAATGCTTAAAGTGAAACAATAAAAGTGTAATATTCCTTTAAATTTCGTACCTGGGGGGGTTTCTATAGTATGCCTGTAAAGGGGCGCATGTTTCCTGTGTTTAGAACAGTCTGACAGCAAAATGGCATTTCAAAAGTTAAAAAAGTAATTTAAAACTAATCGCGGCTATTAATGAATTGTCGGTCCGACAATACACATAAAAGTTCATTGATAAAAATGGCATGGGATTTCCCCACAGGGGAACCCCGAACCCAAAAAAAAAAAAAAAAACACGCGTGGGGGTCCCCCTAAATTCCATACTAGGCCCTTCAGGTCTGGTATGGATATTAAGGGGAACCCTGCGCCAAAATTTAAAAAAAAAATGTCGTGGGGGTCCCCCTCAAAATCCATACCAGACCCTTCAGGTCTGGTATGGGTTTTAAGGGGAACCCCGCGCTAAATTTTTTTTTTTTTTAAATGGCGTGGGGTCTCCCCAAAAATCCATACCAGACCCTTATCCGAGCACGCAACCTGGCAGGCCGCAGGAAAAGAGGGAGGGACGAGAGAGCGGCCCGCCCCTCCTGAACCGTACCAGGCCACATGCCCTCAACAGTGGGAGGGTGCTTTGAGGTAGCCACCCAAAGCACCTTGTCCCCATGTTGATGGGGAGAAGGGCCTCATCCCCACAACCCTTGGCCAGTGGTTGTGGGGGTCTGCGGGCGGAGGGCTTATCGGAATCTGGAAGCCCCCTTTAACAAGGGGACCCTCAGTGTGAATTGGTAATGGGGTACAAATGTACCCCTACAATTTCACAAAAAAAGTGTCAAAAAGGTTAAAAAAACACAAGAGACGGTTTTTGACAAGTGCTTAATTAATTTCTTCTTCTTTCATCTTCTTTCTTCTGGTCTTCCTTCGGTGTTCTTCTTCTTACTCCATCTTCTTCTTCCTCTGCTCTTCTCATCCCGCATCTTACTTCAGTCTGCTTCTCCACTCCGTCCGCACAATCTGCTTCAGTGGGAGTCTTCCGCCGTGTGACACTTCGGTTCTTCTGACATTTCCTATATAACGGAGGGCGGGGCCACCCAGTGACCCCGCCCTCCTCTGACGCACGGGGAACTTCCCTGTGGCTTTCCCAGTGTTGTCAGAGAGGGGCGGGGCCAACTGGGTACGTAAACAGGTGACCCTGCCCCACTCTGACAACACGGGGAAAGCCACAGGGAAGTTCCCCGTGAGTTAGAAGAGGGCGGGGTCACCGGATGGCCCCGCCCTCCGTTATATAAGAAATGTCACAAGAACCGAAGCGTCACGTGGCAGAAGACTCCCACTGACGCAGATCGTGCAGACGGCGCGGAGAAGAAGCCTGGAGGAAGAATGCGGGACGAGAAGAGCGGAGGAAGAAGATGAAGAAGAAGATGAAGAAGAAGGAGGATGAAGAAGAAGGAGGAAGAAGAAGAAGGAGGAAGAAAAAGAACACCAAAGGAAGACTAGAAGAAAGAAGATGAAAGAAGAGGATATTAATAAAGGACTTGTCAAAAACCGTCTTGTGTTTAACCTTTTTGACACTTTTTTTGTGAAATGGTAGGGGTACATTTGTACCCCATTACAATTCACACCGGGGGGCGGGATCTGGGGGTCCCCTTGTTAAAGGGGGCTTCCAGATTCCGATAAGCCCCCCGCCCGCAGACCCCCACATGAGGCCCTTCTCTTATAGACCCCAGATTTCTCCATAAAAAGGACCTGTCACACACCATTCCTATTACAAGGGATGTTTACATTGCTTGTAATAGGAATACCAGTGATCAAAGGAAAAAAAAAAAAAAAAAAAAGAGAACGTGTCAAAATTAAAAAAATTTAAATAAAACAAACAAAAAAAATGTAAAACTCCCCTGTGTGCTTGTGCACAGAAGCAAACGCACACGTAAGTCGCACCCGTATATGTAAACGGCATTTAAATGACACATGTGAGGTATTGCCGCGTGCGATAGAGCAAGAGCAACAATTCTAGCACTGAGAGTCCTCTGTAACTCTGAACTGGTAACCTGTAAAAAAATGTAAAGCCTCGCCTATGGAGATTTTTATGTACCAAAGTTTGGCGCCATTCCACAAGTGTGCGCAATTTTAAAGCGTGACATGTTAGGTATCTATTTACCCGGCATAACATCATCTTTCACAAAAATTGGGCAAACTTTACTGTTTTTTTTTTTTGTAACTCATGAAACTTTTTTTTTTCCAAAAAAAAGGCATTTGAAAAAATGTTGCGCAAATACCGTGTGACATAAAAGTTGCAACAACCGCCATTTTATTCCCTAGGGTCTTTGCTAAGAAAACATATAAAAAATATATATAATGTTTGGGGATTTCGAGTAATTTTCGAGCAAAAAAAAAAAAAAAAATGATTTTTACAAGTAGGAGAGGAGTGCGAGAATAGGCCTGGTATGGAAGTAATTAAACTAGAAACATGCTGTTGCCTGATACAGCTCTCCTTCTGATGCTACAGCCACAGCTGGGAACATAGATGTAAGAAGCGATCTCTGATGGGGGCACCAATGTAAGGGAGCACTTTGATGGGGACACGGATATAAGGGGGTACACAGATAGCTCATCTTTTTAGCAGAGGGTGTAATGGAAAACTTCGACCTGACTGCTTCTAAGGGGAGCACTGGTATTTGTGTGTGTACTTTATGGTGCATGTCTGCGCTCACCTGGCATCCCTGTGCACTTGCGCATATTCAGTATCAGCATCAAAAAGCCATTTAAGGCTTTGCCTCGCCTAATCTCATTGCCGAGTGTTCTTCAGCGGTTACCTGCTTTGACCTAACCTGTGTGCCCAGTGGACGTGTTACTGACCCAGCCAAGTCTTTGGCTTTTAATTCTGCAGCTGATCTGGCCGTACCCTTTGACATTGCTTGTGCTTGCCCTATCTGTACCTCAGTCATTGCCAGCTATGTACTGACCCCTGCATTCCATCAGACATTGCCTCTGCCTGCTGATCTGGTTCCTACTTTATTCATCAAGTGTATACCATTCTCGACTCTGCACCAACCTGCTGTGCCATCTCTATGATTCCCAACCATATAGACAGTTCTACCATGAAAGCTTATGCCACAATTCCGGTCCATCACTAACGAACAAAAAATAGGATTTTTACATTATACTTACCTGTAAAATCCTTTTCTTTGAGTACATCATGGGACACAGAGTCAGGCTAATATTCATTACCTGCTGGGTTATACTTCATCATTAGGTGAATGGACACTGGTAGACCAAAGGTCTTCAGACAGAAAGTGATCCCCTATATAACCCTTCCCATACAGGAAGTACTTTAGTTTTGTAGCAAGCACTAAATCCTCAAAAAAAAAAAAAGAGGGGAGGGATCTCTGTGTCCCATGATGTACTCAAAGAAAAGGATTTTGCAGGTATGACGTAAAAATCCTATTTTCTTTTTCATACATAATGGGACACAGAGTCAGGCTAATATTCATTACCTGCTGGGACGTCCCAGAGCAATAGCCTTGAGGGGAGGGAGACACCCTGCCAAACAATACACATCAGAACTTAAACGTCAGCCTGCAGTACACTGCGGCCGAAAGCCGAATCCTTGGCTGCTCAAACATCCACTTGATAAAATTTTGTGAACGTATGCACTGAAGACCAGGTAGCAGCCTTACAAATCTAAGCCACAGATACCTGATGGCGAAAAGCCCAGGAGGTTCCTACACCCCTGGTAGAAGAGCTGTCACCCTAAAGGGAGGAGCTTTATGTTTCAGACCATAGGCCTGAATGACCAATTGACAGACCCAATTGGCAATGGCTTTGGAAGCTGCCTGCCCATTCATGGGTCCTTTTGGTAAAACAAAACAAAAAAAAAAAAAAAGTCTGATCCTTGGATCTCCACAGATCTAGACAAATAAACCTTGACTGCCCGGATAACGTCCAAAGAATGCAGTCGTCTCTTTTCCGCCGAACGAGGCTGAGAGAAAAAAGAAGGCAAAATAATGTCCCGATTTAAATGAAAGGTCAACACCACTTTTGGCAAAAGGGATGGAACAGGTCATAACACAACTCTGTCATGGTGATCAAGTATTGTTCCCTGCATGAAAGGGCCGCCCACCCCGACACCCTTCTAGCCGAGGTGATAGCCATCAGGAAGTCTAGCTTGCGTGACAGCAAGTCTGATGGAATTTCCTTAATAGGTTCGAATGGTTGTTTCTGTAACACAGACAGCCCCAAGTTCAAATCCCAAGGACACATATACCTAATGGGGGGAAAGCAAGCGCGTTGCCCCCTGTATAAAGGTTCTAATCAGTGAATGGGAGGCTAAAGGCCTTTGGAAGAATACTGATAGGATCAAAATTTGACCTCTGATTGTACTCAAAGCCAAAATTGATTTCCACAGCTGTAGAAAAGAGGGAATTCACATATTTCTGAGGATGCCATTTTCTGGCTTCACACAAAACAATGTAAGTCTTCCAGACCTCATGATAAATCTTCCTAGTGATAGCTTTTCTAGCATTCACTAGAGTAGACGCCACTGATCCCGAGATGCCACGGTCCTTTAACACCCTGGCTTCAATAGCCATGCTGTCAGATTTAGAGAATGTAAATTGGGGTGGAATATAGGACCTTGAGACAGTAGATCGGGGCACCGTGGAAGCGTCCAAGGCCCGTCTATTGTCAGTCTGACAATCTCCAGGAACCAGGGCCTTCTGGGCCAGGCTGGTGCCACCAGAATGACTGGAACCCCCTCTCTCCGAATCCTGCACAACAAATGTGGAAGGAGAGGAATCAGAGGGAAAGCATAAACCAGGGAGTACTGGCTCCATGGAACTATCAGAGCATCTGCTCCAGTTGCCAGAGGATCTCTTGTTCGAGACACAAACTGCTGTAGCTTGTTGTTGAACCCGGATGCCAGTAGGTCGACCTCTGGTCATCCCCAACGTTGGCAAATTTCCTGGAACACCTCTGGGTGTAGGGACCATTCCCCCGGGCAGATCTGTTGGCAGCTGAGGTAACCTGCCTACCAGTTGTCTACTCCCGATATAATTGGAACATGTCCCTCTGCCCAGGCTAGCAAACATTTCACCTCCTTCAGAGCTGAAGGACTCCTGGTACCGCCTTGGTGGTTTATATAGGCCACTGCCATGGCATGGCATTGTCGGACTGAACCCTGATGGGGCAGTCCTGAAGCTCCACTGTCCAGGACCTTAGGGCCAGACATTCTGCCCGTAATTCTAGGACGTTGATGTGCAGGGTCTGCTCTGTCCCTGACCATTTCCCCTGAGGTGTGAGCCCGTCTAGGGTCGCTCCCCAGCCCAAGAGACTGGCCTCTGTAGTCAGTACACTCCAAGTTACCGGGAGAAGAGATTTTCCCCTTTATTGGTTCTGATCCTGCAACCACCAGTTTAGGCTTAAGCATGCCTGAGGAGAAAAGAACATTGGACAATCCAGGGCTTTTCGTCCTCTGTTCCAAGCCAACAAGATGTCTTGTTTTAAGGGCCTGGAATGGAACTCAGGGCACTGCCTCAAAGGAGGATACCATCCTCCCTAGAAGATTCATACAGAGCCGAATATGGTGCTCTTTATCTGACGCACCTGATCCTTCAGGGCACAGATCCTTACGGGTGGCAAGAATACTCTTGCTTGAACCGTGTTTAGAATCAGACCTAAATACTTTAGACTTTGAGCTGGTCTCAAGGCTGACTTTTCGGTATTTATGATCCAGCCTAAGCTTTTCAAATACCGCACTGTGTATATTATGCTCTGTTCTAGAGCCTGTACTGAGTGATCTCTGAGCAGGAGGTCATCCAGATACCCGAGCACCAGGATCCCTTGGGCCCTTAAAAGACTCAGTACTGGTGCTAGGACCTATGTGAACACCCGGGTAGTTGTAGCAAGCCCGAAGGGTAGAGCCACAAACTGAAAACGATGTTCCTCTACTACAAAACGTAGGAACCTCTGATGAGGCTGAAAGATAGGTACGTGTAAATACGCGTCCTTTATATCAATGGAGGCTAGAAAGTCTCCCCTCTGGAGTAAGGTTACTACTGAGCGGACAGACTCCATCCGAAAGGACTATAACAATACATGTTCAGGGACCTTAGGTCCAAAATGGGCCTTGTGTCCCCATTTGGTTTCTGAACCGTAAACAGGTTTGAGTAAAACCCTGTGTCCCTTTCGAATACAGGAACCTCTACAAATCACTCCCTGATGCACTAGATTAGGGATATGCAATTAGCGGACCTCCAGCTGTTGCAAAACTACAAGTCCCATCATGCTTCTGCCTCTGGGTGTCATGCTTGTGGCTGTCAGTCTTCTAATGCCTCATGGGACTTGTAGTTCTGCAACAGCTGGAGGTCCGCTAATTGCATATCCCTGCACTAGATGATGTAGTGCCTGAAGCAATAAGTTTCTTTTTGGAGGATCTGAGGGAACGCTGGATCTTCGAAACCTCTGAGGGGGAACCCCCGTAACTCCAGCTTGTAACCACAAAATATAAATGAGGTGACCCACTCGTCCTGAATTGTTGTTTTCCAAATGTCCGCAAAGTGTAACAGCCTTCCCTCCACCCGATGGAGTGGGGGCATCCCCTCAAAAGGAGGGCTTGGTGCTGGCTTATAAGAATTTTGGACCCAGGGCCTTTTCTGGTCCTGGCCCTGCGGCTTGCCCCTGGCCCTAGCACCCTGTTGGCAGCGGAACTGCCCCAACGCTGAGACATTTGAGGAAGCAGTCCCTGGGTTTTTAAACAAGGGACGTCTGGTGCTTTTCTTCCCAGGAAGTAGAGAACTCTTCCCTCCGGAAATCTTTTGGATATATTTGTCCAAGTGAACACGAATAAACCTTCCCTGTGAAACAGGAAACCTGCGAGTAACTTTTTACAAGGAAGCTCGGCTGACCAGTTCTTAAGCTATAAAAGTCTGTGCATATGTACAGACAAGAGAGCCAGACAAGAAACCTGCTGTATTGAATCCTTTAAAGCATCAACAGCAAAACAGCGCTCGAGGAATATCTGTCTTACTTTCAGGCAGATCATCCTCCTGGTTAGGCCTATCAGGTTGTTTGACCTGATCCTTTACGGACTGGCAAATACCAATTGCTGCAACAGCTGGCTGAATAGCTGAACTGGCCAAAGAAATGGAAGCCTTTAGTAATAACTCCAATTTCTTGTCAACAGGGTCTTTCAAGCCCTATCGGACAAGTTTATTTATCGGACAAGTTAAGTTCTTGTTTAAGGAAAAGACTGCTGCATCTATGGCTGGCATGCTACATTTTTTAACAAACTTTTCATCCATGGGATATAAAAGGGAAAACCTTTTAGAAGGCAAAAAAGTCCGGTCAGGATGTTCCCACTCAGCATAAACCGCCTGTTCCAACAGGGGGTGTAGTGGGAAAGTCTGTGCGATCTGAAAAGGCCTCAGAGATCCCACAGAGGACCAGGGGGGCTCAGTCACCTCTGCAAGAGGCAACTTAAAGGCAGAACAAACCATTTTGGTCAGAGTCAGGACCAAAAGCCTCTGGGACAGAGGCAGACATCGACTGGATATCTTCTTGTCCAGATTGCTCGGAAGCAGACTCATCTGCCGGGCACTCCACCGAATCCTGAGCTTTAAGCTCTTCCCCATCCTCAACCCATTCCTGCACCAGACTAGGAGACACCGGGGAGGGGGATCTGCCACACTTCCTGCCACCCTGTGGAATGGAGGCAATCATGCCAGCAATCCTGTGCTCTAACCGGCTAGGGCTGAGGAATGTTCATCCTTAGTGATAAAGGGTGAAGCAGCAGCGTTGACTGTAGGCACAATACCAGACAGGTGCAGCGGCTCAGATTGCCCAGAAGCCTCTGGTCCTTCAGGGGATACAACACTAGGGATATGACTAGGTTCATCAGGAACTACTGACGACGTAGGTGTGCCCTTGCCTGTGGTGTTAGACCCACTCCTCTTTTTGGAAGACATTTAATAGCCACAAACAAAGAGCACTTGGGTGTAGTATTAAAACACCTCAGAAGGCAGGCCCTTTAATAGGGCTCACGCATGTGCGTGGGCGCACGCATGTGCGTGGTCCCGGCGAACGGGCGTGACTATTCGTGTACGATGCAAATCTTCGTGCAGCCAGATAAAGGCTACAGCGCATGTGCGGAGAAGCTGCACACACCATGGCTGCCAAACAAACTGCTTAGCCCAGCGGCGCTCTTGTGAACACACCGTTGTGCGCCATCATACAGGTAAAAAACAGAAAGAAACAAGCAAAAAAAGGTACACTTTGCAAACACCCACAGCTAGCCCAAAACTCCCCCGTATGGTCACCGCACACAGATGTCCAGCTTTTAGCTAGCTTGACTGATTGTTACAATCACTGGGACACCCCACAATAATAAAATAAAAGGGGTTTCACTTACCCGTCCAGGCGCAAGGTCACTTAGAAACTAAGGGCCCAATCTTCACCCTTCACGGCAGTTTCCTGTCACTTGGACCTTCAAGGACTGGGTACCCTTTTCACGTTTAGGGTCCACTCCCTTGGACCTGTACAGCACCCTGCAGGAAATGCCTTAGCGCTGTAGTGGTAGTGCCCAGGATTTCCACTCCGCAGGGTCCAGCGCCCGCAGGCCACATTACAGGCAAAACCTCGCAGGATATTGAGTCTTCTTGGCGAGGCTCGGGTACCATTTTTTAAGCATAAAAGCCTGTGTCAAATGGATCCGATTGGCCAAGCCCTTGATTCATTTTGTAACTCTTTGTGGGACTAGAGACCTGGAGCTCAGAGAGCTAAAACAAACCGTGCCATCCACCTTGCAGACACTGGTAAAAAACTCAAGTACTTCCTGTATGGGAGGGGTTATATAGGGGATAACTTCCTGTCTGAAGACCTTTGGTCTACCAATGTCCATTCACCTAATGATGAAGTATAACCCAGCAGGTAATGAATATTAGCCTGACTCTGTGTCCCATGATGTATGAAAAAGAAAACTCTTGCTTCTTTGCTGACCTGTTGCCACTACCCGGCTCATTAGGGCAAATGATGCAAAAAAAGCTACCCTCACCAACACAGTTTCTGACCAGATATATTATAGAGGGTTGCTGGATCACAGGGAGTAAAATGGAAGCAAAGGGGGGAGCTGCTAAAGTAGGAGCACTGGTGTAGAAACAAAATTGGACTTTTTTACTTACCTGTAAAATACATTTCTTGAACTACATTATGGGACACAAAGTAGGTTAATTATCAATCATGACTACCTTGGTTATGCACCTCTTGTAGGTGAATTGACCCTGGAAGAAAGGCAGGGAGGAAGTCCTCTCCCATCTAACCCCTCCCGTACAGGAATTTGCTAAGTTTTGTAGCAAACTATAAATCCCAAAAGAGGGACAGGACCTCTGTGTCCCATGATGTACTCCAAGAAAATTATTTCACAGGTACGTAAAAAAAAAAAAGTGGTTATTAACCACTTCAGCCCCGGAAGGATTTACCCCCTTCCTGACCAGAGCACTTTTTACAATTTGGCACTGCGTCGCTTTAACTGCTAATTGCGCAGTCATGCAATGCTGTACCCAAACGAAATTTGCGTCCTTTTCTTCCCACAAATAGTGCTTTCTTTTGATGGTATTTGATCACCTCTGCCGTTTTTATTTTTTGCGCTATAAATGTCATTTCTTGAGGTGCTAAAATGGCAGGGCAGTACAACCTACCCCCCCCCCCCCCCCCCAAAGACCCCATTTTGGAAAGTAGACACCCCAAGGAAATTGCTGAGAGGCATGTTGAGCCCATTGAATATTATTTTTTTTGTCCCATGTGATTGAATAATGACGAAAAAAAAAAAAATTACAAAAAGTTGTTACTAAATGATATATTGCTCACACAGGCCATGGGCATATGTGGAATTGCACCCCAAAATACATTTAGCTGCTTCTCCTGAGTATGGGGATACCACATGTGTAGGACTTTTTGGGAGCCTAACCGCGTACGGGGCCCCGAAAACCAAGCACCGCCTTCAGGATTTCTAAGGGCGTAAATTTTTCATTTCACTTCTCACTACCCATCACAGTTCCCAAATGATCCGATTTTGGAAAGTAGACACCCCAAGCTATTTGCTGAGAGGCATGTTGAGTCCATGGAATATTTTATATTTTGACACAAGTTGCAGGAAAAATGTATGCCCTTAGAAAGCCTGAAGGCGGAGCTTGGTTTTCGGGGTCCCGTACGCGGCTAGGCTCCCAAAAAGTCTCACATGTGGTATCCCCGTACTCAGAAGAAGCAACAGAATGTATTTTGGGGTGTAATTTCATATTCCCATGGCATGTTTGAGCAATATATCATTTAGTGACAACTTTGTGCAAAAAAAAAAAAAAAAAAAAAGTGTCTTTTTCCCGTAAATTGTGTCACGATATAAAATATTCCATGAACTCTACATGCCTCTCAGCAAATAGCTTGGGGTGTTTACTTTCCAAAATGGGGTCATTTGGGGGGGGGGTTTGAACTGTCCTGGCATTTTATGCACAACATTTAGAAGCTTATGTCACACATCACCCACTCTTCTAACCACTTGAAGACAAAGCCCTTTCTGACACTTTGTTTACATGAAAAAATAATATTTTTTTAGCAAGAAAATTACTTTGAACCCCCAAACAATATATATTTTTTTTAAAGCAAATGCCCTACAGATTAAAATGGTGGGTGTTTCATTTTTTTTTTTTCACACAGTATTTGCGCAGCGATTTTTCAAACGAATTTTTTGGGGAAAAACACACTTTTTTAAATTTTAATGCACTAAAACACACTATATTGCCCAAATGTTTGATGAAATAAAAAAGATGATCTTAGGCCGAGTACATGGATACCAAACATGACATGCTTTAAAATTGCGCAGAAACGTGCAGTGCCGACAAACTAAATACATTTTTAAAAGCCTTTAAAAGTTACCACTTTAAATTTACAGAGGAGGTCTACTGCTAAAATTACTGCCCTCGATCTGACCTTCGCGGTGATACCTCACATGCATGGTGCAATTGCTGTTTACATTTGACGCCAGACCGACGCTTGCGTTCGCCTTTGCGCAAGAGCAGGGGGGACAGGGGTGCTTTTTTTTTTTTTTTTTTTTTATTATTTTTTTGCTTTTTTATCTTATTTTTAAACTATTCTTTTCATTTTTTTTTTAATCATTTTTATTGTTATCTCAGGGAATGTAAATATCCCCTATGATAGCAAGAGGTAGTGACAGGTACTCTTTTTTGAATAATCTGGGGTCTATTAGACCCTAGATCTCTCCTCAGCCCTCAATGCATCTGACCACACCAAGATCAGTGTGATAAAATGCTTTCCCAATTTCCTAATGGCGCTGTTTACGTCTGGCGAAATCTAAGTCATGAAATGCTTGTAGTTTCCAGTTTCTTAGGCCATAGAGATGTTTGGAGCCACTCTGGTCTCTGATCAGCTCTATGGTCAGCTGGCTGAATCACCGGCTGCATTCTCAGGTTCACTGTTGGGACAGGAGAGCCAGAGAAAAACATGGAAGACAGTGGGGGGGGATTCCCTCCCTCTGCTTGTAAAAGCAGTCTAGAGGCTAATTAGCCGCTAGGATTGCTTTTACATGAAAGCCGACCACTGGCTGAAAAGAATGATACCAAGATGATACCTAAACCTGCAGGCATCATTCTCGTATAACCACTCAAAGTCCAGCAACATACCAGTATGTTGCTGGTCCTTGTTGGGCACATATTGTAAACTTTTTTTCATGCAGCCTGTGGGTTGAACAAAAAAAAGAGATTGATCGGTGGGTATGCCCACCATTAGAATACCTCCTTTCATCCACCCACTTCTAATGATGGGCATACATGCACCGTATATATATGCCGAAGCATGGGGGCATCCTCCGGCAAAAGTTAGGAGCAAATCGCTCCTCTGCCCTCTGCTGCCCCCACGCTTCGGCATATATGCTGAAGTATGTAACTGTGGTGGTGAAATCACCTCCGACAGCGCTGGAGTCACGGCTTTATGTATCGTGGGAGCAAACGCTGTTGCTGTCAAGATAAATAAATCCGCGCTGCAACTGAATGGCATACCTGCTAAGCAAATGATGGTTAACAATAAAACAAAGTAACATTACAGTATAACAGAAATGCCCCGTACACACAGTCGGACTTTGTTCGGACATTCCGACAACAAAATCCTAGGATTTTTTCCGACGGATGTTGGCTCAAACTTGTCTTGCATACACACGGTCACACAAAGTTGTCGGAAAATCCGATCGTTCTGAACGCGGTGACGTAAAACACGTATGTCGGGACTATAAACGGGGCAGTGGCTAATAGCTTTCATCTCTTTATTTATTCTGAGCATGCGTGGCACTTTGTCCGTCGGATTTGTGTACACACGATCGGAATTTCCGACAACGGATTTTGTTGTCGGAAAATTTTATAGCCTGCTCTCAAACTTTGTGTGTCGGAAATTCCGATGGAAAATGTGTGATGGAGCCCACACATGGTCAGAATTTCCGACAACAAGGTCCTATCACACATTTTCCGTCGGAAAATCCGACCGTGTGTACGGGGCATAAGACTTACCATACCTGCAAAGCAAATACAAAAAAAACATAGTAAAAAATAAAACATTTAATGCAACCTTTGCCTAAAATATATATATGCCGAAGCATGGAGGCATCCTCCCACAAAAGGCAGGAGCAAATCACTCCTCCACCCACTGCTGCCCCCACGCTTCGGCATATATGCTGAAGTATGTAACTGTGGTGGTGAAATCACCTCCGACAGCGCTGGAGTCACGGCTTTATGTATCGTGGGAGCAAACGCTGTTGCTGTCAAGATAAATAAATCCGCTCTACAGCTGAATGGCGTACCTGAAAACAAATGGTTACCAACAAAACACAGTAAACAGTAAAGTATAAAAAAAAATGCATATCTGAAAAGCAAACATGGTAAAACATAATAACAATAAAACATTGCAGAATAGTATACAGTAAAAAAGAGCAGAACAATAGAGAGAGAAGAGAGAGAGAACAATAAAACGACAACTATTTTTGTTTTTTTTATTTTGTATTTTTTTGTGTTTTTATTTTTTTTATTTTTTTCATTTTTTACACTTTTTTTAAGTAACTTTAACTTTTGTAACTGGTACCAGGTTTGGGTCTCTCAAAATGCGATGGCATCTTGGGAGACCCTATGAAAGTGTGTCCTAGTCTGTGCAATGCTGTACCCTACGCTAAAACTCAACTAGTGTATGATAGCGTTCAAAACATTCACCAATGCATAGACCAGGATTGTCAGGACAGGAGAGACAATAATACCGGGTGTCACGCCTATATCCGCGCTTGCTGCAGACACGACATCTTCTTTGGGGGGCTCGTTGAGTAGGGGTACTCGGGAGGACATAAGGAAAATGACTGTCATGCAGCCGGCTTACTGCATTTGGTTGGGGAAGGTGAGGTGGAGCACCGTCTGGAAACAGAAGGGCTCTGACGATCTCTTCCTGGAATTTAAGGAAGGATCCAGTCCGTCCTGAAGCTCTGTATAGCACATGAGTGTTCAGCAAAGCCAATTGAAATAAATAAACAGACACTTTTTTGTACCAGCGTCTGGCCTTACGGGCAACTAGGTACGGCGCCAACAACTGGTCGTTGAGGTCCACCCCTCCCATATTTTGGTTATATTCGTGGACACAGAGGGGTTTCTCCACAACACCAGTCGCCGTAGTAATTTGGACCGTTGTGTCTGCATGAAGGGAGGTAAGAACGAAAACATTTTTATTATTCCTCCACTTCATAGCGAGCAAGTTATTACACTGCAAGCAGGCTCTCTCCCCAAGCCTAAGACGGGAGTCTACAAGCCGCTGGGGAAAGCCCCAGCGATTAGGTCACACGGTGCCACATGCTCCAATCTGTTGATCGAAAAGGTGACTAAAAAGTGGCACGCTCATGTAATAATTGTCCACGTACAAGTGGTACCCCTTTCCGAATAAGGGTGACACCAAGTCCCACACAATTTTGCCAGCGCTTCCTATGTAGTCAGGGCAGTTTGTCGGCTCTACGTGACTATCTTTGCCCTCGTAAACCATAAAACTACATGTATAGCCTGTGGCCCTGTCACAGAGCTTATACATCTTGACCCCGTATCTGGCACGCTTGCTGGGAAGGTACTGTTTGAATGACAAGCGGCCAGAAAATTTAATCAGGGACTCATCAACGCAGACAACTTGATGGGGAGTAAACAAGTCTGCAAAACGCTGGTTGAAGTGGTTTACGAGGGGCCGAATTTTGTAGAGCCGATCGTATTCAGGGTCTCCACGAGGACGACAGAGTTCATTGTTGTTGAAGTGCATGAACCACAAAATCTGCTCGTATCGTGCCCTGGTCATGGAGGCAGAGAACAAGGGCATATGGTGAATTGGGTCAGTGGACCAATATGACCGCAACTCACTCTTTTTGGTTATGCCCATGTTGAGGGAAAGGCCCAGAAAGATCTTAAATTCGGAGACCGTAATTGGTCTCCAATCTCTGGCAAGGGAGGACTGGGGAATAGTGGCGATGTGTTGATCAGCGTATAAATTGCTTTGGTCCACAATAGACCTATAGAGATCTTCGGTGAAAAACAGTGAATAAAAATCCAGTGGCGTAAAATCAACTGTTTCCACCTGAATTCCGGGTTGGCCAGTGAATGGGGGAAGTACGGGTGCTGCAGAAGTGGTGGGTTCCCAATTCGGATTGGCGAATGCAGCAGGAAGGGCACTATGGGCACGACGGGCCTGTGTTCGTCTTCTTGGTGGCAGCGGGACACTACTAGTGCTTGCCACCTCGCCAGCTTGAACTGCACTTATGGGACTCGTCACGTCACCACGTGATACTGCAGTGCTGGATGTACGACCAGGGTGTACTAGGCTGCTGGTGCTTGCCAGTTCACCAGAAGGAATAGGGGCGCTAGTACTGCTCTGCTCCATACGAGGGACCTGCGGTTCTTGCACATCAAGGACAGAAGAAGAAGTTTGGTGTCTGGTACGCCTGACCTTGGCAGAGACCACAACTCCGTCGTCAGAGCTATCTGTCATGGAGCCGCTGTCCTCTACAGGAGGACTTTCCCAGACCCCCTCCGAGACTCTCTGCTACATACCTAAAAAATGTATCTGATCTATAACATTTTCTGTCAAATCATATTTTTTTCCAACAGTGAAGTGCTGGAACTTACTGCATTTCACCCATTTCTGTTATAGATTCACAGAACTTCTACAGTCAAGGGACAATACTGATTTCACAATAAACAGAATTCAGCTCGGTATAGTCGTCCTAAAACATACAGATGTGAAAACCAGATCAAAGAAACAATCTGCAAATCAAAGAGACCATTTGTAAACACCTCGCCAGCTTGAACTGCACTTATGGGACTCGCTACGTCACCACGTGATACTGCAGTGCTGGATGTACGACCAGGGTGTACCAGTTCACCAGAAGGAATAGGGGCGCTAGAACTGCTGTGCTCCATACGAGGGACCTGCGGTTCTTGCACATCAAGGACAGAAGAAGAAGTTTGGGGTCTGGTACGCATGACCTTGGCAGGGACCACAACTCCGTCGTCAGAGCTATCTGTCATGGAGCCGCTGTCCTCTACAGGATCGTATTCTGAGCCTGAATCTGACAGATGAGTGACTTCCTCTTCGCTACCTGTCATGCTCTGAAACGTGTAGGCCTCTTCACTAGTGTACCTTCGATTTGCCATTTTGGGCTCTAAATTTGGGGGTACACTAGTGAGACTCACAGGCAAAAAAGCTCCTGACTGTTAGCGACTGATTCAAAACGCTACCAAAAAACAGTTAGCGATCGCAGGGATCAGGCCTGACTCTGCGAACGCTGCAGTTATGTGTGCTTAGTGTTTTGTAAGTGTCAGTGATTGATCGATACTGCACTTGGGTGGGCTGGGCAGGGCTGGGCCGAGGGGCAAAACGCAGGTGCTAGCAGGTATCTGGGCTGATCCCGCTAACACTGTGTTTATGGGAACCCTAAACTGCTGGGGACGCCAGTATAGATCTGATCGGATCAGCTATTGATCCGTTCAGATACTATAGCACTAAGGGATGTGTATGCTGCGTGCGTGGGTGTTAGCGGTACTGGCGCTAACCTGACGCTGCCTGGGGCAACGCAGACCTTATCTGACCCCAAAAACGTAACTTATATCACCGCCGGGCAATTAGGGGGTTAAACCTTTATTAGGTAATAAATGGCGGGTGCCCTAAAACTATAATAAGATATAAAAAACAAACTAACTAACCAGCATCACCCGTAACAGTTATACGGTGATCACTGGTGAAAGGGTTAACTAGGGGGCAATCAGGGGGTTAAAACCTTTAGTAGGTAGTATATGGGGGTCCCTGTCGCTATAAAACGCTGACGGCAAACCTATATACTTACCTCCCTAACTAGCGTCACCTGTGTCACTAATACAGCGATCAGAAAAACGATCGCTTAGTGACACTGGCGACGGGGGGTGATCAAGGGGTTAACCTTTATTAGGGGGGGTTAGGGGGGTACCCTAGACCTAAAGGGGGGTACCCCAGACCTAAAGGGGGCTAACCCTAACTGCCCTAACACTTATAACTGTCACAAACTGACACCAATGCAAAAAAAAAAATTGCCATTGGTGTCACTGTGACAGGGGGTACAGGGGGGGGTGATCGGGGGGTGACTGGGGGGTGAAAAGTGTGCCTGCGTGTTCTACTGTAAGTGTAGTGTTGTGCAAACTCACATTGATGTCTTCTCTCCTCGGCCCTGGAATGAAAAGACCGGCTCGAGGAGAGTTGACATCACTTCCTTTGCCTCTATCTACATTACAGAGGCAGAGGAATGATCTCATTGGCCGGGAGCGATTGCAAGGGGGTGGCCACAAATGGATGGCCTCCCCCTTCACCTCTGATCGGCCGGGAACAAATGCCGGCCGCCTCTGGCACCGGGGGGGGTCCGATCGGACCCCCCGCCCGCGGGAGGCAGATCACGTACAGGTACGTGAGGCAGTCGGCAAGTGGTTAAGCCACTCTGATTACTTTATACTATCCGCTCTGTGTCCTAATCCTGTGTCCCCCTGTGTGTGATTTATAAAAAAAAAAATGCAGACGATACCCAATTTCAGAGCACCGCTCGGCGCTCACGTGACCGGCCGGCTCTCTGCTCTCCCCCCCTGACAGCTGCAGCGGGCGGGGCCCAGATTCCCCCACTGACGTGGGGACTACAGGAGGAGAGAAGGAGAGAGCTAGCGCTCACGTGACCCACCGGCTCCCTCATCCTCTCCTCCTCTCGTCCCAACTGACGTCAGCGGGCGAATCTCAGCCCACCAGTTACAGCTCCTACCAGCTACAGCTGTCAGGCAGGGAGAGGAAAGAGCCGGCCAGTCATGTGAGCGCTGAGCGGTGCTCTGAAATTAGGTATATTTTTTAACTGCCCAGAGCAGTTAAATTTAAAAAAATAACAAAATAAATAAAAAACAGACACCATTCGCTGCCCTACTGACACCAATATCTACCTTACTGACACCATACAATGCTCTAATGACACCATACCACTGCCCTACTGACACTGTCCACTGCCCTACTGACTGAAACTCTCCACTTTTAGGGTAGGCCAAGTTTATTTATTTTTTACGATGTCATTTGTTTTATTTCTATATTTCAAAGTTTTTCTTACTACTTACTACCCCTGCCCTAGGTATGTGCTAGAGAGGTTAGACCAAGTTCCATCAGCGGAGAACAAATGATGTGAAAGGATCTTTGTGCACAGTAAGCCAATGCGTAGTATGTCAGTGTTCTAGAACTAGATTACCAAATTGTTTTCAAAAAGTGGTGTCCCCGAACAGGAGGACTTTCCCAGACTCCCTCCGAGACTCTCTTCTACATACCTAAAAAATGTATCTGATCTATAACATTTTCTGTCAAATCATATTTTTTTCCAACAGTGAAGTGCTAGAACTTACTGCATTTCACCCATTTCTGTTACAGATTCACAGAACAGTCAAGTCAAGGGACAATACTGATTTCACAATAAACAGAATTCAGCTCGGTATAGTCGTCCTAAAACATACAGATGTGAAAACCAGATCAAACAAACAATCTGCAAATCAAAGAGACCATTTGTATTTTGCCTTCTGAACACAGGAAGCATACACCACATCCATTAGGTTTGCAATACAGCAAACACTTAAGAAAAGTCAACATCAGCATTCTCTGTACTTGCCTACTGACTGAAAAATGAAGGAGAATCTATGACTCCAAAATGTGCTGACTTGTGACCTTTTATGATCATACAGCTCCTGAGGGTAATGCCCTCAAATTAAAGGCAACAGGAAAATAACTGCAACCTTAAAACCTTAATATATTGTACACAGAAAACCAATAAATCAGAAATTCTTAGCTTTGGCCAGAAACCCACTGAAGGTCCTAAATTACATTTAAAGTTAACATGATGTTACTAACAAAATGATAACATGCAATCATCTAAGAACTGAAATATGCCATATATATGCGTATGAAGATAGTATGAAGTAGTTAAAGAGCAAAAAGGTAAATCAGAGTGACTTAAAAAGTGTGGTAGGAGTGTAATATAAGAATTTTCTATAGAAACCAATCACATTACCTGCAGCCAGTGCTCTCCTCCACTTCCCTACACTCCGGCAGTTGACTGTCCCTTAGCATCTTCACATCCAATGCAGGGCAATGAGCTCTGCATTGGACTTGATGTCACAAGACCTCTAACCGCCAAAGCATAGGACAGAAGAGGAGGGAAACTACAGGATTGCAATGTGGTAGACTGCGGGAATGGAGGATCAGGCAAGTTAAACTGTTTTATGTGGCTCGTAGACCTAAACGGGCATTTAACCCTTGCAATGCGAGCACAGCCCCACTGCAAGAGAGTTCAAACTAATGTCAAATATAGACCCAAAGTCCTACCTATGATTTTCATATGAATTAAATAGTAAATATAATTAAACAATACAATAATTTGCTGTATTTACACAATGACATTTACAGAGAGTGTCGACACGCGTTTTGACAGACTCTCTGGCTGTGTACTAGAACACAGGTTTTTTTAACAGCAAGTAAGAGCCATTAACAACTGAGGGGGTTGGATGCAGCAGGGGGAGTGAGGGTGGGTGTAAGAGATGCGGTCCTAAAAACGTTGTTTGACTAGGACGTACTGTATCTCTTACGTTCAAAATCCTCTGGTAGTTAAAGTGTTTGTAAAGTCACTAAAGTGACTTTACATGTATTCCATGCAGATTTGCTGCCATCAATGAAAGTGTGTTTGCTAGAAATGAACAGGGGGAATACCTTTTCTGACACTGCAGCTGTGCGGTCACATGATCCCCCTGTGCTGGCCAGCCGCAATCTTTGCAGAGAAGTCGGAGGGGCCGAGATTCCCCTCTGCTGGCCGGCTGACGTCACAGGGTAATCTCTGCCCCCCCCTGCTTCTCTTCATAGATCAAGGCTGGCCAGCACAGGGGAATCATGCGATCACACGGCTGCAGTGTGAGAAAAATGGATTTTCCCTACAGCTTACCTGTAAAATCCTTTTCTTGGAGTACATCACAGGACACAGAGCACCATAATAATGACTATCTGGGTTATACGCCACTTATAGGTGAATGGACACTGGCAACCAATAGACAGGAGGTTCCCCCCATATAACCCCTCCTATACAGGAAGTACCTCAGTTTTTGTAGCAAGCAATGAAGATCCCAGAAAAGAGGGGAGGGACCTCTGTGTCCCGTGACATACTCCAAGAAAAGGATTTTACAGGTAAGCTGTAGGAAAAATCAATTTTTCTTTATCGTACATCACGGACACAGAGCATCATAATAATGACTATCTGGGATGTCCTAAAGCAATGCCCCTGAGGGGAAGGAGAAACTATTATAGAAACTGCCACCAAAGGAGGACCTACTACGTTATTTGTAATATGCTGAGGCCAAAGGCAGTATTTTCTACGTGACTGACATCAACCTGGTAAAAACCCTGTAGATGTATAAACCAAAGACCAAATAGTGGTCTTGTACACCTGGGCCACCGACATCCGATGATGGATGGCCTAAGATACTCCCACACCTGGAAAAGAATCTCTCCCCTGCCATTTAAACCATAGGCATCATTGATAAACTGGCAGATCCACTGCTAAATATTCGACCTGGATGCCGCGTGCCATTCCTGGGCTCTTCTGGCAGCACAAACCAGGATTCCTGACTTGTGATGACAACTCAAGTAGACCCCGAGTGTCTGAACTACCTCTAGAGTAGGTAGCGGTCTTTCTCCTTCCAACTGTGGATTAGGAAAAAAATAAAAGGCAAGACACTGTCCTGATTCAATTGAAAAACTAGAAACCACTTAAGCAAGAAAAATGGATGAGGACGCAACATCACCTTGTGATGCGAGACCAAGAATGGCTCCTTGCATGAAAGAGTCGCCAATACTGACACTCCACTTCGTGAAGTGATAGCAATCAAAAAAGTGGCCTCTGCAAGGTTCAAAAAGGGGCCTCTGCAAGGACAGTCAAGACCAATTCAAGTTCCAAGGACACAAGAATGGCCTGACAGGTGGGAATGTCCAAGTTACCTGCTGTATGAGGTATGAAAAAAAAAGGAGTGATAAACAACGACCCATGGAAAAAAATGGATAGGGACGAACCCTGACCCTTAATGGTACTTAATGCCAAACTCCTTTCTTCTATCGATTGGAGAACGAAAGAGAAAACCTCCCACCCACATATTTCTGTGGGTTCCACTTCCTGGCTTCACGCCAGGCAAAAAAATAAATATTTACAAGTCCTGTAATTGGAGTTCTCCCTGAAGCTGGCCTCCAGGGGCTCAACAGTGGTGAGATACAGGACTCAATACCATCAAGTCCCACTGGACTGGGAGTGTCCAAAGGAGTAACCCTCGCAAGACCCGCTATGTCTGCATAGCAAGCCCCCCTAGGCTAATTCGGCCAACACTAATATCAGTGTTACCACCTTACGGATTCTTCGCAGAAGATGTAGCAGGATCCTAAACAGGGAAAAAAAAAGCGTCAAATAGGGGAGAACCAGACCTTAAGCTATTACCAGTGTATGTACCACCATTGGCAGTGGGACTCTTGTCTTGGACACACCTGTCCCAACTGTTGTAGAATTTGGAATCTAGTAGATTCCCCTGCAGAGTTCCCCTTGCCACTATCCTATACCTGGAATATGCATTGGCGATGGAAACAGCACTTGTACTGTCCCAGACAGAATGTGGTACACCTCCCTGAGTCGCATGACCTGGTGGTTTATATAGAGAGATTTGTCCTATAATCCAGAGCTAGGTATACTGGCCAAAAAATTCCAAGCTATTGGACAGTATTTTCTCCTGTGGAGATCAAGCCCACTGAACTGTAGCCAGCCTTAAGTCAACTTAGAGAGACTGGCATCAGTGGTTATCTTCCAGATTCCTGAAAAGGAAGAATATCAAGCACCAATCTTTGCTCTGCAACACCCCAGAAACAGAGCCTTCCGGCAAAGCACTGCCTGGATCCTCAAGTTCCTGACAGGGTATGAATCTCTACCAAGTAGGGCTGTATGGAGTAGAATGTGCTTTGACCCAAACACAGCTTCATTCTGTAGAAATATATTGAAGGAACCCCTGGAATTGACTGCTTTTTGAGTAAAGATTGAGGTAAAGAGTATTGAGGTGTCTTCAGCAAGCCCAGCACTGGGGCTAGATGCTTTGAGAATCCTCCTGACCTGTGGCCAAACCAAAAGGGAAGATTCACAAAAAAACGGCTTTCCACTGCAATTACAGAAATCTTTGATGAGCCTGGAGACAAACCGACCCATGAAGATGAGGGTTTATAGGTGATTATGGACCCCGAAACCTACCTCTTGCAGAGAGGTCATCACTGAACCGTCTAACTTATCTGAAAACAGAAGTTTGTTCAGCGGGTTGAGATCTTAAGACAGACCTCATGTTTCTATTTGACTTTGAAACTACCACCATTTAATTGTCTCACAATATTGAGCTCGTAACTTCTGCTCCTAGAGCAAATGTAAGGCAAAGACTGACGACTCTGTGACAGATCCCCACTCAAGAGGTGCCCTTAACCTACCAGGTTTCTGCCGGCAAAAGATGGAACAAACCACCTCAGAGACTGCCCTAAGTTTTACTGGCCTGAGATACTCTTAAAAAAAAAAAAAACAGCAGCCTCAGATGCTACCCTCACCCTGGTGGGGAATAGCTTACAGCATAATACAGAAGAGCTTAATCATACGATGTACAGAGTACATCGCATGATTAAACGGCACACTGCTCCTAGTGGCCACTGGGAGAACAGATTTCTCGTTTTTTTTTTTTTTTTTTTTTTAAAAAGAGAAACTGCAAACAAATGCAGACTTACCATTCCTGCTGCAGGACTCTGAACATAACAGGAGACAAATCTTCACCTATCACGGCAAGCTTTGTCATAAAAGACCTTCAGAGACTGGGTCCCCCTTAATGTGGGGTCCACTCCCCTGGACCTGTACAGCACCCTGCAGGAAAGCACCTTGGTCAGAACAAACACTGCATAGGATTCCTTTACGCAGGGCCCAGTGCCGTAAGGCTGCATTACAGGCAAAATCTTCTCTCCTTCCCATAAGGCTTGGGTACCATCCATTTTAGCCTTCAAACTATCCGAATGGATCTGATCATAACGCCCTTTACCTTGATATCATTAAGTTTTGAAGAGCTTCAAACAGCCACGACCATCACCTTCAAGACACTGGCAAAAAAACTGAGGGACTTACTGTTTGGGAGGGGTTATATGGGGGGAACTTCCTGTCTATTGGTTGCCAGTGTCCATTCACCTATAGGTCATGTATAACCCAGATAGTCATTATTATGGTGCTCTGTGTTCCGTGATGTACGATAAAGAAAAGGTATTTCCCCTATTTCTAACAAACACTTACACTTTCATTAATGGCAGCATATCTGCATGCATGGGATTCCCTGCCTATGTGCTGCATTATGCAGCTGAACAGAGGCAGGAGGGGTGGGGAGGAAATCTATCTCACCGTCAGACGAGAGAGCAGGGCTGCGGATGACGAGGCACGTAAACTGACCACGGTAGTCTAGGTTCATCAGCCATGATTATTGTGGTCAGCAGAGGCAGGGGAACTCAGGAACTGGCAAGTTCAACCAGGTTTATTACCAGTTAGGAAGAGAAGAAGTCAGTGAAGGAGAAAACTTTTTTACAAAATTTTATAAGAGAAACAAAAGAAACTTTTTTTTTTCAAAATTTTCAGTATTTTTTTTATTTGTTTAGCAAAAAATAAAAACCGCAGAGGTGATCAAATACCACCAAATAAAAGCTCTATTTGTGGGAACAAAATGATAAAAATTTTGTTTGGGCACAGTGTAGCACGACCGCGCAATTGTCATTTAAGTATTGACAGCGCTGAAAATTGGCTTGGGCAGGAGGGGGGTAAGTGCCTGTTATTGAAGTGGTTAAGCATATTTTATTGACTGCAACAAAAAGCAGGATTTCTTTACTTCTTAGAAGAGCAGAAGTTAACAGCAAAAGAAGCATACAGAATATTTCATATTTAGATAATAACATGTCTAAGTGAGTGCCACAAATGTCAATACCTGGTTCTCATATTGTCTTTGTTCCACTGCCGCACACGACTTGTGGATTTAATGTACAGGTGACGATGTAGCTCATCGATCAAAACTAAGTGCATGTTCATTTTCTTACTGTGAAGCTCCAGACGCAAGTCACTCAACCCCTCCACCTGGAGCAAAGGTCCTTCTAAGGAGTCCACTGCAGACACCTACAACAAAACAGGCATATGAGAACTTAAAACACTAGTCAACCATTTTTTTTTTTTTTAAATCAGATTGTATTTGATAGAATTTTTTTTTTTTCGTACAAAATTAGAGACATATATACAAATGACAACAAAGAGGCACAACTTAAATAATACGTAAAAACCTGTGCCATCCCATCACAGATCCAAAAAAAAAAAAAAAAAAAAAAAACCTAAGAATTGGTTATCCAAATTGACTACAAATCTGGTATTATCACATAATAGCGTACATATAAAAACACCACCTCCTAAAAGACCTTTCTGTGTGAGAAATATCATATTGTAGAACAGAATAATGATGTCAACCTGCCTGTCTACTTTAGCCTGATAAACCTATCATTTGTAACCAGCAACTAAGTCAGGAGCTAGCCAATGAACAGCTCCCAACATTGTTATACAGTCATATAAAAAATTAAGCACACCCCAGGGAAAGAGTTGACTTTTGACATATTTGAACAGCAAACATTAGATCATCATTCAAATAGTGCTTACAGATACAGTGGATACATTTATATAGAGAACAAACAAGTAAATAGATAACTAACTTGTCATGCTTTGAAATTACGCACTCGTGGAATGGCGACAAACTACGGTACTTACAAATCTGCATAGGCAACGCTTGAAATATTTCTACAGGTTACTACTGTATATACTCGACTATAGGTCGATCCGAATATAAGCCGAGGCCCCCAATTTACCACAAAAAAACTGGGAAAACATATTGACCCAAGTATAAGCCGAGGGTAAGAAATGCAGCAGCTACTTTAAGTGGAAAAGAGGGTCAGCAATGCCCATCTGCAGCTGCATGCCTCCCTGTGTCCTGTGCATACCTCCCTGTGCCAATCTGCAACCTCTGTGTGCCAATCTGCAGCCACCATTGCCTGATCAGCGTGTTATAAAAACATTTGGCGGCCATTCCAGTGTTCAAAAGCCGCGTCTGCTCCTCGTCTGCGATAGGCAGAACACTCAATTTCCCAGCAGTCATTGTTCAGCCTATCACGGACATCCGCTCATCCTCACGAGGATGAGCGGATGTTCGTGATAGGCAGAACACTCAATTTCCCAGCAGCCAGTGTTCAGCCTATCGCAGACGAGGAGGGGGAATGGCCACTGGAATGGCCGCCAAATGTTTTTATGATACGCTGGCCGCCGTCTGTCTGCATGACAGGCTGAACAGGTAGGCAGACGGCAGTGACTCGAGGAGTATAAGCCGAGGGGGGCACTTTCAGCCTAAAAAAAGGGGCCGAAAATCTCGGCTTATACACGAGTACATATGGTAGTTTGGCGTTACAAGGAGGTCCTGTGGTAGAATTATTGCTCTCGCTCTGATGATCGTGGCGATACCTCACATGTGTGGGATGAACACCGTTTACATTTGCAGGCGGGACTTAAGTATGCGTTCGTTTCTACGCGCGAACACAGAGGGAAGGGGCGCTTTAAATTTTTATTTTTTTTTATTCATTACATTTTTTTTTTCAAACTGTCTCTTTAACCACTTCAGCCCCGGAAGATTTGGCTGCTGAATGACCGGGCCATTTTTTGTGTTTTGGCACTGCGTCGCTTTAACTGACAATTGCGCGGTCCTGCGACGCTGCACCCAAACAGCATTTACGTCCTTTTTTCCCACAAAATATTTTGTACTTTTTGCTATAATAAATATCCCTTTTTTAAAAAAGCTAATTTTTTCTCAGTTTAGGCCGATATGTATTCTTCTACATATAAAAAAAAAAAAAAAATCGCAATAAGTGTATATTGATTGGTTTGCGCAAAAGTTATAGTGTCTACAAAATAGGGGATAGATTTATAGCATTTTTATTATTCTTTTTTTTTACTAGTAATGGCAGTGATCTGCGATTTTTATGTGCTATAAAAATGCATTGATTATTGTATAACTGTAGGGGGAGGGGACTGACCTAGAGGAAATGACAGATCATGGTTCCTAGCCATTAGGAACTCATGATCTGTCACTCCTCACAGAACAGAACAGGGATTTGTGTGTTTACACACACACTTCCTTGTTCTGCCTCTCATGCCTGCGATCGCTAGTGGCCAGTGGCTGGTCGCCAAGCGGTAAAAAAAAAAAAAAAAATTCTGCTCATTTTATTGCTGTCACAAAGAATGTAAACATCCCTTGTGACAGTAATAGGCAGTGACGGGTACTCTTTATGGAGGGATCGGGGCTTTTTAAGACCCCAATTTTGCATTTTGGAATACTAGGGATTTTTTAAAATTGGCGCCATTGGCAGCCAAGTAAACCAGAAGTGATGTCATAACCACTTTCGGGTTACTAAATTGGAGACCCGATCAAAGCAGATACTAGCTTCATTCAGGTCTTCGGCCAGCCAGCGGATGTGTCGGCTGGTCTCTCGGGCCTCCCCTCTCGCTCTTTAGGATAACAGCCCAGCGGCTTTTAGCCGCATCTGTTGTGATCACTAGAAAGCCAACCGCTGGCTCTAAACAACCCCCTTCCTGCCCAGGCCAATTTTCAGTTTCAGCGCTGTCACTCTTTGAATGACAATTACGTGATCATTCAACAATGTACCCATATGAAATTTGTATCTTTTTTCACACAAATAGAGCTTTCTTTTGGAGGTATTTAATTCACTACTGGGGTTTTGATTTTTTTGTTAAACAAAACAAAAAAAAGACCGAAAATTTTGAAAAAAAAAAAAAAAAAAAAATTTTCATTGTTTGTTATAACATTTTGCAAACAGGTAATTTTTCTCCTTCATTGATGTACACATGTACAGGCCCATCTGAAGTTTGCCAATGAACATCTAAATGATTCAGAGACGGATTAGGAGAAAGTGCTTTGGTCAGATGAGACCAAAATTGAGCTCTTTGGCATTAACTCGACGCCATGTTTAAAGGAAGAAAAATGCTGACTCTGACCCTAAGAACACCATACCTACAGTCAAGCACGGAGGTGGAAACATTATGCTTTGGGGTGGTTCCTCTGCTAAAAGGTACAGGCCGACTTTGCGGCATTAAGGGGCCAATGGACGGGGCTATACATTGTAAAATCTTGGATGAGAACCTTCTTCCTCCCAGCCAGAACACTGAGGATGGGTCTTCCATCATGAGAATTACACAAACTACGAGACCCTGAACAATCATGGCTATCACTTGACCGTAAAAGCTGGAGGTAGCATATGAATGGGAAAAGTTGGACTAGCATTACTATTAAACAAAGTAGTCTCTGGTTATGCATCAACAGCCAGCTCCACCAATGGAGTAGAGTTTTTTTTACAGCAGCCCTCAGTTCCAGGCTATTGTTCTTATAAAATAACACAAGTTTGAGGTTAATAGGCGATAGAGATTTAACATAGATAAATGACAAACTGAAAACCAATTAATCATTTTACTAGCCAAGTCGTAACAGTGGAAGAATCGCAACTCAAATAAGCTACATACAGTACCTTGAAAAGGTATTAAATACCCCTTAAAATTGTCCACATTTTGTCATCTTACAACCAAAAACGTAAATGTATTTTATTGGGATTTTATGCGATAGACCAACACAAAGTGGCACATAATTGTAAAGTGGAAGGAAAATGATAATGGTTTTCAAAATGTTTTACAAATAAATATCTGAAAGTAAATAGAGTCCACCTGTGTGTAATTTAATCTCAGTATAAATACAGCTGTTCTGTGAAGCCCCCAGAGGCGCGTTAGAGTGTCTTAGTGAACAAACACCATCATGAAGGCCAAGGGACACACCAGACAGGTCAGGGGTAAAGTTGTGGAAAGGTTTAAAAAAAATATCCCAAGCTTTGAACATCTCCTGGAGCACTGTTCAATCCATCATCTGAAAACGGAAAAAGTATGGCACAACTGCAAACCTACCAAGCCATGGCCATCCACCTAAACTGACAGACCGGGCAAGGAGAGCATTAAATCAGAGAAGCAGCCAAGAGGCCCATGGTAACTCTGGAGGAGCTGCAGGGATCCACAGCTCAGGTGGAAGAATCTGTCCACAGTACAACAAAAAGAATGCCATAAGAAGTCCCGTTTGCAGTTTGCGAGAAGCCATGTGGGGGACACAGCAAATATGTGGAAGAAGGTGCTCTGGTCAGGTGAGACCAAAATTGAACTTTGTGGCCTAAAAGCAAAACGCTATGTATGGTGGAAAACTAACACTGCACACGACCCTGAACACACCATCCCCACCATGAAACATGCTGGTGGCATCATCATGTTGTATGTTGTGGAGATGTTTTCTTAAGCAGGGACAGGAAAGCTGGTCAGAGTTGATGGGAAGATGGATGGAGCCAAATACAGGGCAGAGACTGGGGCAGAGGTTCACCTTCCAGCAGGACAACCACCCTAAATGTACTGCCAGAGCTACAATGGAATGGATTATTCATATGAATAATCTTTATGATGAAACATAACATGTCGGGGCGTGGCTACACGGCGATCTCACACGAGTACTAGAGGAGGGAGTGAAGGGGGACAGAGCGGAGCTCCAGTGAAGGGACGAGTGCTGCGGACGGGTGAGACGAACGTGAGCACATACACCTCCTGGGTCCGCCGTGGCCTGCCTGTTATTTCAGTTGCTATTGCTTGCTGTGCTGTGGGAGTTCTCCATTTGCTGTGAAGTGACTTGCCTGTTATTTTATTTTAAATGTGAGTTCATTACAAGTTGTTTTATATGTGATTAAATCTTTTAAACGAGATTACACTATTGGAGCTTCTTTTATTTTTATGTCATACTACCAACCTGAGAAAAGCGGTGTTCCTATGGAGCAGTGGAGGTGTATGCTCGCATGTTAACCCCCATGTAAGTGGGTTAGAGGCTCTGTCAGGCCAAACACGAGAGTGAGAGGCCTTAACAGCTGGTGAGTTTAAATTTCAGCAGGGAGTGGATTCACGTCACAGAGGTGTGGTGGTTGAAAACACAGCTGAGCAGTTTTGGAGTCACCCTCACTCTTTTTTTGGACTTTCTTCAAATATTTTCACGATTATTTTTCACGACTGATTGGTTTCTGGACTTTATAGATATTTACTGTGTTCAATTTTCATTATATATTTTTTCTTGGATTTATATATTTGTATATCACTTTCACTGAGTGTTATAATTTATATTAGCTCATATTGAATTTATTGAATAATTTATTTTATTTAATATTAATTTTTACTTTTTGGGATATTTAGCAATATATGTTTTTTCACTTTTTCTCTAGTCACGTCTGTATTCAGCTCACTGGCTGGATAAGAGTGTCTGGCATCTCCCCACCTGGGGATAAGCGCCACTATTTCATCTATAATTTTCCTTTGGTGAATTTGGTTTATATACATTTTATTGTTAAGTGGCAGCTTTGGTAGGGTTTTGACATTTATTAACATAGCGCGGAGGTGGTAATACAAGTCAGGGGTGGCGTAATTTGCACCTGGTTATCTCCAGTTTTCAATATATAGATGTAACGTTTAATTAAAGTGGTTGTTGGGCCACTTTCACATCTTCATACTATCAGCACTGTGTCCTAATCCTGTGTCTACCTGTGTGAGTGATTTATTAAAAAAAAAAAAAAAAAAAAGCCAATCATACCTCATTTCACAGCCCCTCTCAGTGATCACGTAAATGGCTGGCTCTCTCCTTTCCCCATCTAACAGCTGTAGCAGGAGGGGCCGAGATTCCCCCACTGATGTCACTCGGGAGGGGAGGAGGAGGGGAGGAGGTGGGGAAGAGGTGGGGAGGAGGTGGGGAAGAGGTGGGGAGGAGGTGGGGAAGAGGTGGGGAAGAGGTGGGGAAGAGGTGGGGAAGAGGTGGGGAAGAGGTGGGGAGGAGGTGGGGAGGAGGTGGGGAGGAGGTGGGGAGGAGGTGGGGAGGAGGTGGGGAGGAGGTGGGGAGGAGGTGGGGAGGAGGTGGGGAAGAGGTGGGGAAGAGGTGGGGAGGAGGTGGGGAAGAGGTGGGGAAGAGGTGGGGAGGAGGTGGGGAGGAGGAGGGGAGGAGGTGGGGAGGAGGAGGGAAGGAGGTGGGAAGGAGGTGGGGAGGAGGAGGGGAGGAGGAGAGGAGAGAGAGAGCTAGCCAGTCACGTGATCCCTGAGAAGCGCTGTGAAATGAGGTATAATAAGCTTTTATTAAATAAATCACTCAAACAGGGGGACACAGGATTAGAACACAGCGCTGATAGTATGACAATATAAATGTTATTTAAACAGCAGGAGTTGCGGGGGCGGGCACTGTCATGAGCTGACAGGCAGGAAGGGGAGGGGGGAGAGGACAGAGGACGACGGGGAGAGCAGCTGCGGATGATGGAGGCACGTAAACTGACCACATAGTCAGGGCTCAGCAGCCATGATATACCGTGGTCAGTTTACAAAGGGGAGGGCAGAAACTGGCATGATCAGCCAGGTATTTCAGGTGAAACGGGGGGCTAAATTACACAGCACAAGCACTGTGCTGTATAACATGCTTTAAAAGGAACAGGATCTTTTTTTTTTGGGGGGGGGGGTTAAATGCTTTAACCACTTCCGGACAGCCGCACGCCAATATACGTCCTAACTTTGAAGAGGAATATCGTTGTTATGGCAGCAGCTAGCTGCCATAACCCTGGTATCCTCTTCTTCGGCCGGCAGTCCGCTTTCCGATAAGAGTGGTCTCTGCGGCAAATGCGCTGCAAGATCACTTTTATCGGCGGCGGGAGATGGCTGCACTCCGGTGCCCTCCGCCGCTTACCGGAGTCGTCGGCAGCGGCGGAGGTGGTCGGATGTTACCCCTTGCTGGGTATGAAAACGAGTGAGGGGAAGATGACTCCCACTTGTCTACAAAACATTGCAGGGCGGAAGCGACGTCAAAACTTCCGCCCATAGCTCTGAAAGGGCCATTTTTTTACATTTTTTTTATTGCATTTTGGTGTAAATGTGAGGTCTGAAGTCTTTTTGACCCCAGATCTCATATTTAAGAGGTCCTGTCATGCTTTTTTTCTATTACAAGGGATATTTGCATTCCTTGTAAAAGGAATAAAGTGACACAATTAAAAAAAAAAAAAAAAGTGTAAAAATAAAAAAGGTAAAATAAATAAGAAAAAAAATATATTTAAATGCGCCCCGTCCCGCTGAGCTTGTGCGCAGAAGCAAACGCATACGTGAGTAGCGCCCGCATATGAAAACAGTGTTCAAACCACACATATGAGGTATCAACACGATTGGTAGAGCGAGAGCAATAAATCTAGCCCTAGACCTTCTCTGCAACCCAAAATATGCAACCTGTAGAATTTTTTTAATGTCGCTTATGAAAATTTTTAAGGGTAAAAGTTTGTCGCCATTCCAAAAGTGGGCACAATTTTGAAGCGTGACATGTTGGGTATCAATTCACTTGGCGCAACATTATCTTTCACAATAAAAAAAAAAATTGGGCTAACTTTACTGTTGTCTTATTTTTTAATTCAAAAAAGTCTATTTTTTCCAAAAAAGTGAGCTTGTAAGACCGCTACACAAATACAGTGTGACAGAAAGTATTGTACGACCATCATTTTATTCTCTTTGGTGTTAGAAAAAAAAAGGTATAATTTTTGGGAGTTCTAAGTAAGTAAGTTTGTAGCAGAAAAAAAAACTGTTTTTAAACAAATCTCAAAAAGAGGCTTGGTCCTTAAGTGGTTAAACAATTATTTTGCAATTAATCCTACAATTGTATAAAATTCTCTCTTGTTATGTATTTTAAGTAAATAATGGGTAAAGTAATATATGTTATCTGACAAAATTGATCATGCCAATTATATATTTTATAGACAAATGAGACTTTTGCATGAAGTAAACCTTTCACAGAACTGGATAATTCTATTCAATCCAGCTACTGGTGTGTGTTTATTTCATTAAAGCAGAACTCTGACAATTTTTAAAAAATTTTTCCCCCATGCAGTGAGGCTGTGCCCTGCTCGTTTTATCCAGGGGCACACAGAAAGGCTATACTTACCCAAACCTTCGATCTTCCAGAAAACAGTGCTCCTCCACGTACAGCGGTAGAGTGTTCCTGCCATCCTCACGTCCAGAGGCGGTTTATGGGTGTGATGATGCCAGGAAGGAACAGTCCATGCACAAGACCACTGGCGTGCGGGGGGGGGGGGGTAGGAGTGGCAGGGAACGGTCTTGCACTTAGAAGATTGGTAAGTTAGGCGAGTATATCTCTGCTCTCCTCACTCCTAGACAAAATGAGCAGTTAACCCATGCAGTGCGGGAAAACAAGATTCCTGGAATTCTTCTTTAAGTTCAACTGGCTGCCACATGGTGCAAGGAGAGCAGGCATTTTCCCTTGACTCACGGTGGGACTGTGCCGAAATAGCCACACAACAAAGTCCAACGTGCCTGGTGCAAATGTACCCTCAGAAAGCACATAATTAAAAAAAAAAAAAAAAAAAAAAAAAAAAAAAAAAACATAAAAAGAGGAAACCTTCATATACAAAAATATTGGTAGATCCAAAACCCATACCCGCTCAACACGTCTCCCTATTAATCAAAGAGGCTTGCATCACATTAATGAACCTACAGAGAAGCTTTGGTGAGGCAGAGGCCAAACTAAGCTCAGCATAGAAAAAATTGAGATTCACATACTGTATAATTTTGGCTGTCCATATCTATGGATCTACTGATCATTTACAATCAGTGTTAATTTAGTCGACTAAAACATTTTAGTCGACTAAATACGACTAAAACAATTGAGATGACTAAAATTAAAATGCCATTTTAGTCAAAAGACTATGACTAAAACTAAAAATTGCAATTACTGAAACGTACTGGACATTTTAGTCGACTGAAACGTACTGGACATTTTAGTCGACTGAAACGTACTGGACATTTTAGTCGACTGAAACGTACTGGACATTTTAGTCGACTGAAACGTACTGGACATTTTGGTCGACTGAAACGTGTAGGACATTTTAGTCGACTGAAACGTGTAGGACATTTTAGTCGACTGAAACGTGTAGGACATTTTAGTCGACTGAAACGTGTAGGACATTTTAGTCGACTAAAACGTGTAGGACATTTTAGTCGACTAAAACGTGTAGGACATTTTAGTCGACTAAAACGTGTAGGACATTTTAGTCGACTAAAACGTGTAGGACATTTTAGTCGACTAAAACGTGTAGGACATTTTAGTCGACTAAAACGTGTAGGACATTTTAGTCGACTAAAACGTGTAGGACATTTTAGTCGACTAAAACGTAGGACATTTTAGACGACTAAAACGTAGGACATTTTAGTCGACTAAAACGTAGGACATTTTAGTCGACTAACATATACTGGAGATTTAGTCGACTAAATACGACTAAAACTAAAACAATTGCAGAAGACTCAAATGGGACTAAAACTAAAATGCCATTTTAGTCCTAAAACTAAAATTAACACTGCTTATAATGCTGTCTTACAAAGAACCTAACTGCCATATGTGGTATACAGATTGAAACATTTGCAGTTAATTCTCTTTACAACTTGGAACTACCTGACACTACATCCCATAAATCAGAGGTGTCTAACTTAATTTCATTGTGGGCCGCATCAGTAATATGACTGCCCTCGAAGGGCTGGTTGTATCTGTAAGACTATATGACCCCCTCCCCCTTCGTTTGCAAAACCGCATCAAACAATAGGAATGGCCAATTGCGCTGGGGGACAGTGGGTGGGGAGGATCTTAAAGGGTCAATAAATAACAGGAGTTCTTATGTTTGTGGAGTTCAGAGTTAAGGGGTGTGCTACATGCTGAGTGCAGGGTTGAGGAGTGTGCTGCATGCACAGTTTAGGAGTGTGCAGGATTCAGCTCACTTTTACAGGCTGTCCACCTCTCACTTCCAACCCCCCTCAGCTCGGACTTCTGCACCACTCTCTCCATCCCCCACCCCAAAAAGCTATCTCGCATCTCACCTACTTAACCCAGCTCTAGTCCCTCCCAGCAGTGTAGGCGGCTCCGACACTCACTTGCAGTGAGATTATTGGTCGTCATCTGTGCACCCAGGCAAAGATGGGGATCACAGTGCAGCTTACCATGTAATGCACCATCCCGCACTGCACCTGCATCTCCCTTGTCCTTGCCGTGAGTGCAGGGTAGGCAGGGATCTGTGAGAGACGCTGTTCTATCAAATACTGCCTCCCGTTGGCTAATGTCTCCAACTGTGCTGTGTTGAAGGGCGGGTTTTGATGTGTTGCAGAGCGGGTGAAACCCACCCTGTAACACAGCCAAAATCCATCCTGCAACAGCAAGGCAGAATCTGACAACATTCTCCCTCGGCGCCTTGCAGATCGTCGGATAATGCTTTTGATGATCTGTGCATGCGAATTCCTGACATCACGCCAGCTCATACACACCAGCTGGAGTGACGTTGCGTTCTACACATGTGCAGACCAGAGGAGGCATTAGCCAACGGGAAGCAAAATTCGATAAAACACTGCCTAGATGTAAGCTGTCCTTGTAAACACAGAAGGCTTCTATGTTTACAAGTGACAGTGGTGACCAGGGAGCGAAGGGACAAGAGCCAGAGGTGGCAGAACAGAATTCGGCTGAAAAAAGCCCTGGGTGCGAGGGTCACATGAAATGGCATGGCAGGCCAGATTCATGTAAACAAATGATAGCTGTCTATAGAGGCAACCAAAAAGGTACTAAGGGACTTTATTGGTGTGTTATCTTTTAAGAAGAACAGACATGCATCAAGTAAGAAATCACATTTTATCAATTAAATAAACCCTTGATTCTTCAAATTATTAATACTTGTTAACTAGAAAATTTAGTTGACCTCAGATGAGGCCCTCAAGCAAGATTTTTCATTCCAATTTAAACACATTATTGAAACTGCAATTCTGGTTACTAAAACTAAACAGTCTACTTCTATTGCTACTACTAAGAAACACCTCTTGTATCAATAATGGAAAATTCCCTTGTATTGACCTTGACTACTTTTCTACATAGTAATCACATCTGCAGTAAGATGCCACTTTTCTCACGTAAATAATTGGTAAATTGGCTAGTCTTTTCCTATAAATCATAGCTCATAATGCAGATATTTCTCTTATGTAAATACTCAAGATTCATCTCAAGGGAAGAGGTGCTTTTTATTGCTTTTAAAAAGGACTGAAAAATGTCATTTTACTTTCAAAGAAGTCTACATGTGTTTTTAAAGGGCTAATAAATGAATCAATACTTGGCTTTTGTCAGTGAATGTAATCATATAATTTGAAAATTCCCTTTACTGTTCCTTGTGTGATCCAGAAGTCTGATTTCAGAGTAGAGTATCTGGTTATTTCAGCTTTTTTTTACTTTCACTCCCTATGTTTATAGTTTGATAATAAATGAATCAGTGCCCTGCAAGAAAATACAGAAAAACATACACATCAGTCACTACTACCGACAAACTTCAAAACACATTCAGACGATGTCCTATGATGAAACGCGTAAGACAGAGCTTGGTACGCATTCACGTCACTTTCGGAACTTCTGTTTTTTATGCTGTGGTCTGTGGAACGCACGCCGTCCAGACCTAAGGACTTGTTTTAACCTCTATGCAAGCTTGGGAAATTGAAGCCCCGCTTTTTAAAGCTTATATACTTTTTTAAAAATAAAATGGCTTTACCGGATTTACACTATGAGTGCCTGCTTTTTAAACTCAATCACATGTGGATACCCCTTTTGCATAAACAACACTATAGAGGACGCAGTGATACTGATCGCTGGGACATCAGGACCGGAGCCTAATCTGATCATATGCCTTTCACCCCTGCAGAGGTACAGACATCTGGCGACTTCATAATCAAGAGGGGAGCACAAAAAATAGGATTTAATAACAGCTTACCTGTAAAATATTTTTCTTTTGAGGTACATCATGGGACAAAGAATCTCAGTAATTATTGGACACTGGCACACCCTAGACAGGAAGTTCAACCCCCTATATAACTCCTCCCCTTACTGGGAGTACCTCAGTTTTGTAGGAAAGCAATATTAGTGTAGCAGAAGAGGGGAGGGACCTCTGTGTCCCGTGATGTACCTCAAAAGAAAAGGATTTTACAGGTAAGCTGTTATAAAAATCCTATTTTCTTTCTCGTACATCACGGGACACAGAGTCTCAGTAATTACTTGAAGGAAAATCAGGAAAATTAGAATCGGGCTAACCATAGTTTGTTATCCAAAGATCAAAACTAATCTCATAAGTGCATCTAATAATAGTGAAAAATCATAAAAGTTAATTGAAATCAAACAATTACCCAAAAACTAAATGTGCATATACAAAATAATAGTAAAAACCAAGTATTGATAAGTCCATGATTAATAAATTGAAAAAAGTGATTGCACATCGATGTAAATATATATAAATTATGTCCATAATAAATTCAAATAATAACTGTGAAAAAAGCAATCTAGTGAGCGAATGAATAAAAAATAAAACAGAAGTAAAAATTAAACAAAAAAACACCCGTGCAAAAATAAAATGATACAGGCAAGCTTTCCTCAAAAGTGTTGGATGAGAAACTGAGTTGAATTCACCACCAAATCAGCAGAAATGAACTCTTACCGGAGTTCCATGATCCCCCATTACAAAGGATCAAGGAATGCGTATACAGAAATGATAAATAGTCTGTCCAGGAAGTAAAGCAGAAGTAATGGAGAAGTGTTTTTAAACAGCCACAAAGACAGTGAGGTCTGTCCCTGTCCATATTTATCCAGCACATATCTGGAATCCAGCAAGAAGTACAAGGCGTTTTAGAAAATGTATATTGTGAATTCATGAATGATTGATCTGATTGGTTGGGAGGGGACTGCCCGGTATCTGTGATTTTGCTTGATGTCCTTGGAGCCATACAGTGTTTCCGTATACGCATTTTGTGGAAAGCTTGCCTGTATCATATGGACTTTTTATTTTTGCACGGCTGGTTTTTTGTTCTTTAATTTTTACTTCTGTTTTATTTATTATTCATTCGCTCACTAGATTGCTTTTTTTAAAGTTATTTGAATTTATTATGGACATAATTTATATATTTTTACATCGATGTGCAATCACTTTTTTCAATTTATTAATCACGGACTTATCAATGCTTGGTTTTTACTATTAATGTGTATATGCACATTTAGTTTTTGGGTAATTGTTTGATTTCAATGAACTTTTATGATTTTTCACTATTATTAGATGCACTTATGAGATTAGTTTTGATCTGTTACCACACTAAGATATACATCATATTATTACTGAAATATATATTATATTTGTATACCTAATGAGAGCTGGATCATCATCCCGGGAAACACTCTTTTTTTTTTTCTCTCTTCTTTCCATCTTTATCTCTCCTCCCTCTCCTTTTCTTTTATTATTTCCTAAAATATTCCTATGGATACTTAGTCTAATAACTTGATTTATTTCTCTAATCTTACATCTAGAATCCCAACTAGTGTATAGTAAATATGGTTGTAAGATATCTCTAAAATTACTTTATTTTATTAACTTATTTATTTATCTTTTTTATCATACTGCAAAGATCTTCTGATGATTGATATGTATCCATGTATTGTATCATTTTATTTCTTCTGTGAAAACTCAATAAATATATTTAACAAGAGATTAGTTTTGATCTTTGGTTAACAAATTATGGTTAGCGTGATTCTAATTTTCCTGATTTTCCTTGTTGTATTAAATGTTTACATGAGAATTGCAGCTTCAGAGGGGTCATATTTTGGATATAACTCCTCTCATTATTTGTCTTAGTGCAGTTTGACACTTTTTCTATATTCTCTCAGTAATTACTGATGGGATGTCCCAAAGCAATGCTATCTGAGGGGAGGGGAACAACAACAAGTAGGGTGTAATCAGATCTGAGGACCTTGTACCGCTGCCTGCAGCACACTGCGCCCAAAGGCGATATCCTCATGCCTTCTCACATCCACCTGATAAAATCTGGTGAATGGAGTGAAGACCAGGTTGCGGCCTTGCAGATTTGAGCCATAGAGGCCTGGTGATGCACTGCCCATGAAGCACTAATGGCCCTTGTGGAGTGCGCCTTGATTTGAAAAGGTGGAACTTTCTGCTTCAAACCATAAGCTTAAAACCAACTACTTGTCGAAACCATTTAGCAATGGCAGACTTCGACGCTGCCTGTCCTCTATTAGGACCTTCTGGCAACACAAACAAAACATCCGTTTTGCGAATCTGAGCAGTCGTTTCCAAAGAACGTAGTGACCTTTCTTCCGTAGAACAGGGATCTGGAAAAAAGGAAAGCTGAGCAATATCTTGGTTTAGCTGAAAACCTGAAACCACCTTCGGTAGAAAGCTAGGATGAGGGCGCAATACCACTCTATCCTTGTGCATGATTAAATATGGCCCTTTACAGGAAAGAGCTGCTAATTCTGATACTCTTCTAGCAGAAGAAATGGCTACCATAAAAATTAACTTCCTTGTCAACAGGATCAAGGGAATTTGACGTATCGGTTCAAAAGGCTGCTTCTATAAAGCTGACAGAACCAAATTCAAGTCCCAGGGATTTAGGGGCGCCTTAACCGGAGGAATAAGGCGTGTTACTCCCTGTATAAAGCTTCGGACCACAGAATGCGAAACAAGCGGACGTTAAAACAATACTGACAAGGCCGAGACCTGGCCCTTGATGGTACTTAAGGCCAGCTTCATTTCTAACCACATTTGCAAAAAGTCAAGGTTTCTACCTATGACATATTTCCTGGGATGCAAACCCCTGGATTCACACCAGGAGACATATGCTTTCCAGACACTATGATCAATCATTCTGGAAGCTGGCTTCCTTGCATTAATCAAGGTAGAAATCACAGGGCCTGAAAGCCCACGACTCTTCAGAACATGGGTTTCAATAGCCAAACCGTTAAATTTAGCGTTTGTAAGGCAGGATGGAACACTGGACCCTGGAATAGTAGGTCTGGACGTGACGGTAGGGTCCATTGGGAACCTACCGCCATTTTTACTATTTCTGCATACCAAGCTCTTCTGGGTCACGCTGTGGCCACCAGAAGTACCGACTTCTTTTCCTGCCTGATCCTGTGAAGAAGTTGTGGTAGTAGCAGAATAGGAGGGAATGCATAAATCAGAGAGAACCAATGCCACGGAGTCACCAACGCATCTGTCCCCTTGTTCTTGACACAAATTTGTCGACCTTGTTGTTGAACCTGGATGCAAAGAGATCTACATCCGGAACCCCCCATCTTTGGCATATGGCCAAGAAGATGTCGGGGGTGAAGAGACCATGCCCCTGGGACTAACTGTTGGTGACTTAAGTAATCCGCCTGCCAGTTCTCTACCCCCGGAATGAAGATTGCCGATATGCACGGCTCATGCTTTTCTGCCCAGATTAAGCTATGGTTTACTTCTCCCTGAGCTGCACGACTCCTGGTGCCTCCTTGGTGATTGATATAAGCCACTGCTATGGCATTGTCGGACTGGATCCTGACAGGACGTCCAGGCCTTTAGGGCAAGATATGCCGCACGGATCTCCAGAATGTTGATGGGCAAGGTCCTCTCGGTCTTGGACCATCTCCCCTGGACAGACGATGTTCCAGAACTGCTCCCCAACCCGAAAGACTGGCATCTGTTTTTACCACTCTCCAGGTAACTGGTAAAAAGGATTTTCCTTTTTGCAGATTCTCCAGTATCAACCACCAACTGAGGCTCTGACGCGCTGTAGGAGACAGACGCATCAGAAAATCGCCTGGACCCATTTGTTCCAGGCAGACAGGATACTGTTTTGCAGCAGTCTCGAATGAAACTGAGCATAGTGAACTGCTTCGAATAAAGCCACCATCTTCCCCAGCAGTCTCATACAAAGGCGAATAGAAGGAACCTTCTTTGCCCTGACTACCTGAATCAGTTCTTTTAAGGCACTGATTTTTTCCTGGGGTAAAAATACTCTCTTTTGGGCTGTATCTATGACCAGACCCAAACACTCTAGTCTTCCTACTGGTTTTAAAGAAGACTTCTCTAAGTTGAGGACCCAACCTAGGTATTCCAGGTAGTTGACTGTGGTGACCAAGTTTTGGTCCAAGCGGGCTACCGAGCAGTCTATCACGAGCAGGTCGTCTAGGTACACTATTAGCGTTATACCCTAGGATCTTAATCTGGCCAGAGGAGGAGCCAAGATCTTTGTAAACACCCGAGGTGCAGTAGCTAGCCCAAAGGGCAGAGTTACAAACTGAAAGTGGCGTTTTTCTACTTCGAAATGCAGATATTTTTAATGAGCAGGGAAAATAGGTACATGCAGGTACGCATCCTTGATGTCTATTGACGGCAGAAGTTCTCCTCCTTGTAGGATGGAGACTACCGATCGGATTGATTCCATGCGAAAGGACCGTACTTTTAGGCATTGGTTTAGATCTATAAGATCTAGAATGGGTCTGACATCTCCATTTGGCTTTGGTACCGTGAAAAGGTTTGAATAAAACCCCAATCCCTGCTCTTGCGTGGGAACTACCACAATAACGTTTTGCGACAAAAGTTGCTCCAATGCTAGAAAGAGAGAGACTTCTTTTTCTCTGGGTCTCTGGGAACATTTGATCTGATTAGACGAGGAGCGAGGAATTCTCTGAACTCTAGTTTGTAACCTAGAGTTATAGTGGAGACCACCCATTTGTCCTGAAAATCCTCCTGCCAGACCCTTGAGAACTGTCTTCACCCCACTCGAGCGAGTGGGGGCACCCCTTCATAGAGAGGCCTTAGCTTTTTGCCTTGTAGACTTCCTCCCCAAGGACTTCTTTTGTCCCTGGGGTTGACTCTGAGATTTAATTCTTGAGCCTGACGGAGGAGGCAGTCGCGACTGCCTGGAGGCTGATGATCCTGGCACTGGGGAAAGAGCACGTTTAAAAGAGGGACGTTTACACCTTTTTTTAACTGGCAAAAGGGTGCTTTTCCCTCTAGAGATCTTTTGGATATAATTGTCCAAATTCTCAGCCTTGTACCACGAAAGGGAAATCCGGCCAGAAGCTTCTTACATGGCGATTCGGCTGCCCAATTTTTCAACGATAAGATTCTACGCATATGCACCAATCCAAGCATAAGACAAGAGGTCTGGAGGATAGAATCTCTGACTGCATGAACTGCAAAACACAAAGCCGCTGGTAGGTTGGCCAACCTACGGGCTTGCTGTTAAGGTAAAACTTTGAGCACCTGTTTAACATGGTCTCTCAAGTATTGACAAACTCCGATTGCTGCCACTGTAGGTTGAGCCACTGAACCTGCCAAGGAGAAAACGTTTTTTAACAGGAATTCCAATTTTTTATCAGTTGGATCCCTAAGCATCTAAACGTTGTCAACAGGACAAGTCAGACTTTTATTTAAGGAGGATATGGCAGCATCAACTGCCGGTATACCCCACATCTTTGTAAATTTTTCCTCCATAGGATAAAGTGTTGAAAACCTTTTAGGAGGGAAAAAAATGTTTATCTGGGTGATCCCACTCAGAATAAATAAGCTTTTCCAGTAAACCATGAACAGGAAAGGCATGTGCAGTTTGAGGTGGCTTTAGTGAACCAAAGCAAGAGGAGGGTTCTGCGACTGACTCAGATACGGGTAACTTAAATGTGGAGTGGACTAATCCAGCAAGAATTTGCACCAGCAACTTCTCATCCTGAGAAGTTGAAGAGGGCCCTTCTCCACTTGATTCCTCAGAAGAGGAGTCATCAGTATAATCCCGATCCTCTGAGGGGGATTCCTCTCCTTTTTCACCCAGAGTTCCTCTGTTTGAGGGTCCTGGGTGGCAGAGCGGGACCTAGTGTGTTTTCTTCCACTGAGTGAAGATGCGATTAAGGCCACTAATCTTTCCTCTAATCCATTTATGGTTGAGGAAAAAACCTCCTGAGTAATGTATACAGGGGCTGAAGTGCCAGAAGCAGTTTCAGCCCCTGACTTCGACGGCTCACCCTGGCCAGCCTCCCCAGGTCCTTCAGGGGGGAAGGTGCTGCAGAGGGGGGGGGGGGGTCCTCAGAGCCTGAGGGAGATCCCTTAGAGCCCCTATTTTTCGTGGGAATTTGTATCTCTTCTGCCCATAGTGCCAAGCAACAAAGGCAAAAGTACTACCAGAATGCACTGACTGCTGAGCAATGTAGTTCAGCAACTGCCGCTGCTACCAAGTCTCAGTCTGGTGCCTAAGTAAATGTTGCCTGGGAATGCCTGTGTCTCCCACACTCACATGCACCCGCTGCTCTGTGTCCCTGTGTCGCTGCTCTTGTGCACCTGAAAAAAAGTGCACTTTATGGCTTGTGTGTAGCCTGCGATGTGGGCGTCTGACCATGCCGACATTGCATTAACGCTCCGCCTCCACCCACCCCGCTGTGTCCCAGCGCTGGCTTCAGTGTAGAGGAGGGAAGACCAATTTTCGGCGATCTCTGCGGGACCTGGAGAGATCAAGTGACTAGACCTTCCACTTGTGCAGTTCCAGTTGCCCGATCGTTATTATGATTATTAAAATTGCCCATGATATTGCCCTGCTTTCCAGCCATTTCAGTCTGGGAAAGGAACCTAAACGCTCTCATCCGTGATGTTAGAGGGCCTTTAGCATACTCCCACAAGTACTTTACTATTTGTTGCACTCTTATGCTTCGTTTGCACCGAGCGGATCGGTTCGGTACGGTACGCTATTTTTTATTTTACGCTACGTTTCCATTATGAAAGCGGCCCATACAACTGAACCGAACCGCTCCATTCAGGGTCCTGCTTCAGATGTGGGGCCATAGAAAATGGAATGGTTCGGTTAGGGCGGAGCTACGATACATTCCACTGATTGGCGAACGTGTGACGCCATGCTAGGCATTTTTTCTAAACCCACGTATGGCCCCTGTCGGTCCGACTTGCAGTGGAAACGCACGCCTGAATAGGCCGGACCATTCTAGGCCTTCCAAACTGTACCAACCTGAACTGATCCGCTCGGTGGAAACGAGGCGTCACAGAGCTTTAGCCTTAATGACTCTGGCGCCGCCTTCCAGTTAACGTAAAAAGATCCCTATCAAACTGCCAGTATAGTGACAAATATAAATAGCAATGGCATACATGTATATCTCCTATGCCAAGCCTATAAGTGATAGTGGATTGGGGATATTGTGAGAAAATAAAAATAGGTGTGTATGTGTGTGTATATGTATATATGTATATGTATATGTATATGTGTGTTATATAGAAATCTCCTCGGGTGAATCAGTGCTGCCTCGATATACAAATTATATGTAATACAAAGTGTTAATAAACCAAGTGCATATAAAAAAAGCATCAAATATAAGCAAACTGATTTTAGTGCAAAGTTATGTAACAATAGTGAAGTGATCTACTTATGAAAAGGAAAAAGTCCATATCTGCAACAAAAAAGCTATTCACAGATAATGTTCATAATTCAAAATTCCCAAGGTGACTTGTGCATGATACCAGAGTGACACTTTATCGCAGCTTGCTCCAGTGAGGATATTCCAGCGGAGGCCAGCACAGCACATCTTTACTCATGACCAACACCTAAGACACTGGTGGAAAAACTGAGCTACTCCCAGTAAGGGGAGGGGTTATATAGGGGGTTGAACTTCCTGTCTAGGGTATGCCAGTGTCCAATTACCTAGTGATACCCTATATAACCCATCAGTAATTACTGTGTCCCGTGATATACGAGTAAGAAAAGTCACTTTATTATCTGACACAGAAGCTGCGATAAAGTGTCACTCTGGTATCATGCACAAGTCACCTTGGGAATTTTGAATTATGAACATTATCTGTGAATAGCTTTTTTGTTGCAGATATGGACTTTTTCCTTTTCATAAGTTGATCACTTCACTATTGTTACATAACTTTGCACTAAAATCAGTTTGCTTATATTTGATGCTTTTTTATATGCACTTGGTTTATTAACACTTTGTATTACATATAATTTGTATATCGAGGCAGCACTGATTCACCCGAGGAGATTTCTATATAACACACATATACATATACATATACACATATACACACACACACACATACACACCTATTTTTGTTTTCTCACAATATCCCCAATCCACTATCACTTATAGGCTTGGCATAGGAGATATACATGTATGCCATTGCTATTTATATTTGTCACTATACTGGCAGTTTGATAGGGATCTTTTTACGTTAACTGGAAGGCGGCGCCAGAGTCATTAAGGCTAAAGCTCTGTGACGCCTCGTTTCCACCGAGCGGATCAGTTCGGGTTGGTACAGTTTGGAAGGCCTAGAATGGTCCGGCCTATTCAGGCGAGCGTTTCCACTGCAAGTCGGACCGACAGGGGCCATACGTGGGTTTAGAAAAAATGCCTAGCATGGCGTCACACGTTCGCCAATCAGTGGAATGTATCGTAGCTCCGCCCTAACCGAACCATTCCATTTTCTATGGCCCCACATCTAAAGCAGGACCCTGAATGGAGCGGTTCGGTTCAGTTGTATGGGCCGCTTTCATAATGGAAACGTAGCGTAAAATAAAAAATAGCGTACCGTACCGAACCGATCCGCTCGGTGGAAACGAAGCATAAGAGTGCAACAAAAAGTAAAGTACTTGTGGGAGTATGCTAAAGGCCCTCTAACATCACGGATGAGAGCGTTTAGGTTCCTTTCCCAGACTGAAATGGCTGGAAAGCAGGGCAATATCATGGGCAATTTTAATAATCATAATAACGATCGGGCAACTGGAACTGCACAAGTGGAAGGTCTAGTCACTTGATCTCTCCAGGTCCCGCAGAGATCGCCGAAAATTGGTCTTCCCTCCTCTATACTGAAGCCAGCGCTGGGACACAATCATGACCAGACTGACTTCAGAGCGGACAAGGGGGGGGGGGGGGGGGAGTGGTTATCACGCCGTGGGGGTAAAGCCCCCACAATGAGCAACCCAGAGGTCATTGAGGCAGGAAACTGTACTTACTGGAATGGTTAAAAAGTATGCACTTTAATGGTATCAAAGGATGCATACTCTGTATATTGCTGGGTTACACATGTGGGAGCTGCACAGATGAGTACACCAATACCACTAAAAGACCGAATACAAGCACCGATACTTTTTTTCCCCGAGTACTTGCCGATACCGATTACGATACTTTTTTTAATGTCATGTGACAGTGGCACGTGTCAGTCGTTTTTTCTATTATTTAATTTTTTTTTATTTTTTTTTTTACAATTTAACTTTGAAATATTTATTACAATTTTTTCTTCTTTTTTTTTTTTTTTTAAAAAAAAAAAAAAAGGGGGATATCTCCCCTTTGAGACAGGGAAAGGGACTGAGGACAGAGATTCCCCAGTCTCTTTCTCTGCAGCCTCAGATGCACTCAAAATGAATGAATAGGGGACAGCGGCTCTTCTCCATTCATAAACTAAAGCATCGTAAACACAGGTTACGATGTTTCAATTATGATGAATGGACAAAGGCAGTGATCACTGACTCTGTTCATTCGGAAAAGGAAGGAGCCGGTAAATGACAGATTAACCGGCTCCTTCCTCCGCTCTCCATCCTGAAAAGTCCGGGGCAGGGGGAGATCGGTGGCGGAGCCGGAGAGGACACAGAGGGACCTAGAGTAGGACAGGGGGGACCGAAGGAGGATATTGGGGGACCGGAGGAGGAGCTGGAAAGGATGCAGGGTGACCCGGAGGATGACACAGAGGGGGGACCCAGAGGATAAAAAACGGAACGGGACACGTAGAGCCAGGGAGGTGGCCAACCACTTTCCCCCCTTTTTGTTTATGCTTTTTGGTTAAAAGGTGGAACACCCAAATGGTGTATGGACATTAGGAATGTGACTCTACTCTGATATGTACCTCCCCTCCTTTTCCTGTACGACTTCAGAATAGGTAAGTTTAGGCCAGTGGTTCTCAACTCCTGTCCTCAGGACCCACTAACAGGCCAGGTTTGCAGGATAACTGAAATACATCACAGGTGATATCATTTGCTGCTCAGTGATTGCAGTATTCTAGTCTGCATCTCCCCAAGGTAATACTTAAAATATGGCCTGTTGGTGGGTCCTGAGGACAGGAGTTGAGAACCACTGGTTTAGGCATCTTTCCTTTTACAGGGTACATAGAAAAGGCTTAGAATGGTAGAGTAGATTTAAGCTTAGTTTGGTTTTGACTTGCCTTCCACTTTAACAACGGTTTGCCAAGAATATGAAGGACAATTTAATGGAACAGATAGTGGAAGCCCCAACAAGGAAAAATACTCAGTTGGACCTAATAAAGTCAAATAACACTGAGCTTATTACAGATGTGCAAATTAGAGACAGCTTGGATAATAGTGATCATGGTGTAATCACATTTGAGATAAGTTACAGAAGAGGCATGTTGGTATGACAAGAACTCTAAATTCCAAATATGTGATTCTTACTAAAAGACTGTCAATAGGGGGGGCTTGGCCTGGTACAGCATGGAGTAGAACGTGCAGGACCTGAGCTCCGTCCAATACTCCTTCTTAAACATTAATCCTGCTACTCAGCAATCTCCTGCAGCAGCCTGCCCTCCGCAAACACAGACCTGATTCTGCGGACCTCTGGCTGGACGGGGGTTTGAACGGCGCATCGCTCTTCCGCTCGGCGGCAGCCACAACTAAAGGCCGCGGCTTCGGCCTAGTCTTCAGATCCAGCGGCCATCTTGCTTCTCTCGGCCTCTGCACCAGAACTGTTCCCTGGCTTCTCGAGTGTCTGGCTCCCTCACCGCACACAGATCCTGCTCCATGGGCTTCCGGTCGGGGGTCTGAACGGAGCGGTACCCTCCTGCCCCAAATCAAGGTCGCGGCTTCGGCCTAGTCCCGAGCTCCGGCGGCCATCTTGGTACTCCCGGCCCCTCCACCAGCATTGCATCCCTCTTTTCCTGGCTTCTGCACTCAGTATAGTGGATCGCCCAGCCCACACACTGCTCCTCACAACCCCCCTCAGGGACTTCACAGTGCTCAAACTTAAGGACGACTCCTGCATCCTCCAGGTGAGTGGCAGCCACTTTGCTACTCCCTGACGGACACCCCTGACCTTCCCACCTCTCCTCTGCTTGATCTGGACCCCGGCTGACAATCTCAGTACCCCAGCCTGCCAGAACACTGTCCCCACCCACGTTTGCTGGGGGTACTCGGTTCCATCAGGGTTGAGCGGCGATTGAGACCTTGTCCCCAGTGTCACGTGTGGCGGCCATCTTGCTGTTCCTGACCTCCAAACTCCCCCAGCTTGCCCTCTGTGCCAACTCCAAAACCACTCAGCCAGCTATATCTGCCGCTTCTCACTAACAGCCATGACCCCGACGAAACCCAAGTCAGACGCGACTGCCAAACTTGATAAGTACTGCCGACAGGATAAAGACAGCCTGGTGGAGGATAGCGGCACCGCGTCAGAGGGGAGAGAGGTGGCGGGCGCGGACACAGATAGAGTGCTGGAAGCCATCTCTGCAATCCAGGCTGCCCTCACGACCAAAATCGAGAAGGTGAAGGTAGATGTCTCCCTGGTCCAACAAGACCTGCATAAGCTCAAGGAGCAAGTTAAGACATCTGAGACCAGACTAGAAGTGGAGGACACGATCCCGCCATTACAGAATACCTCTGAACGCATGCAATACCAGATAAACCAACTCCTGGCAAAGCAAGATGACATGGAGAACAGGCTTCGTATGTGCACCCTTCGCTTCATTGGCCTGCCAGAGGGGAAAGACCCTACCACATTCCTGGAACAATTACTAATCACAACGTATGGCAGAGAGGCCTTCTCGGCCACGTTTGCGGTCGAAAGAGTGCATCGCATGCCCGCTAGGTCGCCACCACAAGGTTCTCCCCGCACACATTTATCGCTAAATTGCTGAATTATAAAGAGAGCGTCACAACGCTGCGCATGGTACAGGTGAAAGGTAATATACCCATTGGCAACGTCAAGGTAGCCATCTTCCCTGATTTTTCCACTGAAGTACAGAAGCGCAGACAAAACTTCACAGAAGCCAAGTGGCGCCTGCGTATCAAAAATCTTAAATACTCAATGTTATTTCCCGCATGCCTTCCTGTGGAGGATGATGGCTGAGCCGTTTTCTCTGAAACCCCTGAGGACACCATCGCCTGGCTAGAGTGCCGAGATAACAGGAAAGAGAATGATTAGCCCACCATATACAGCACATGGCCGTGTACTGCAGCAAGGGACCACAGGCCTCTTTCCTTACAACATGAGGGACGTTGTCCCACATATCTCAGGTACTGTACATCCTTTATTGAACCCGCATCTACATATCCCCCCTGAAATGGCGACTCTGTCTTTCCTGTGCACATCAATTGCAATGATGACACCATATGGCGCCCAGCCCACCCAATCACCACAGTCAATATACCTTACCCGTGTACACGTGCTTGTACCTTAAATGTTATGGCCGAGATGCACAAACTGCCCAGGCTACAGCCGCATACAACATTATCATTCTCCTTCACATACGGAGAACTACTACTCGGAGACACAAGTCCTACCATATGTGAGACTAACTCAGTGAAGTTTCGCCCCCCCCCTTGCACTGCCAGAGTGACCTGGCTTATGGGCATAGATTCAACCTGAAAATCATTCCATTATGCCACACAAGCCTTACCACAACATGTCCTGGGAAGTTTGATCCTAGGGAAATATTTCCATACCAGCCTTTATCACCCTGATTCAGGTTTTGTTTATGTCACTGTTTTACTTGAGTGAGGTGTCTGTTCCACCTCACACACTAGTTCGGTTTTTGTTATGGGTATATGCCTACACCAGTTGGGGTCAGTGTTGGGCCGGGTGGGGGGGAGGGGGGATTGTTATAATAGGAGTACAATGCAACAATTACAAATGCTACCAGTTACAGAATGCAATGTTCAGTATAGTCACGCATAACCTAATAGCTAGAGAGATTACTGACATGTGTAGGGTGAGGACCCTCTCTTGTGTGATACAGTGGTACTACATGATCAAAATCCTATATTACCTACACTATACTTTACCATGACTTCTCTTAAGCTTTTAACGTGGAACGTTAGAGGTCTACGAGACAGGGTCAAACATACAGCTGTTCTATTGTATGTTACAAAGCAGAAGGCGAACGTTATAGTCCTCGTTGAGACACATATAGATGGCCGTTTACAGCTCGCCCTTAAACGCCCATGGATTGGGAGGGCATAGCACTCAACTTATACAAGACACGCAAGAGGGGTGTCCTTGCTCATAGCCAAGTCGCTGCATTTCGAGTTGTGTGGTCTGAACTTTTCTTACATGTTAAGATATATGGTGAACAGTTTTTGCTACTGGCTTATTATGGATCTACCATTTTGCATGACAGTCTTGACGGAGGGACTCAACTTCATGGCCCAGTAGCCTACGGTCCTAGCCATCTGGTTGGGAGACTTCAATGCTACCCTAAACCCCAGCCTTGACAGAGCACAACAGCCTCCCTTGACTTCTAGGCCGTATACACATACTAGGTTTGCCAGACTGATCTCAAACTTTAATTTGGCTGATTCATGGAGGACTAAACACCCGACCACCAGGGCATACTCATGCTTCTCCTCCACCCACAACACAATGTCCCGTATAGACTTTATCCTACTTTCAAAGATACTGGTACCTAGACTACTAGAAGCAGCCTTTTGCCCCAGACTGTTGTCGGACCATAGTCCATATTGGATCACATTGACTATCCCTTTAACTAAACCACCCAGGACATGGAGACTCAACCCTTTTTGGCTCTCATTGTTCCCAGATGATGGCCAGATTGATGATGAATGGAAAAGATACTTTCAGGTAAACGCTCACTCTGCCTCATTTGCGAACATATGGGACTCATTCAAATTACATGCGAGGTCCACTCTGACATCCCAAATTAATAAACTAAAATCAGCCACAGCGGAGAAGACAGACAGGGTACTGGAGGACCTCTCACTTGCGGACCGTCAGTACGAGGCTGACCCTTCTCCTGACAAGGCCTCCCGCCTTAAACTACAATCTAGGGTAATCAGTTGCAATATGAGATGTCTAGAAGAAAACTTTTTTTTTTCTCTAGGCAGAAACTTTTTGAACATGGAGAGAGAGAAGGAAAACTATTGGCATACATGGCTCACAGTGAGAACAGGCCCCCAGTAGTGATTTCCCTGCGAAACCCATCAGGTGAGATGATAACCGACCCTGCAACTAGAACAGCAATGTTCCACAGGTTTTTTAGCTCCCTGTACACCACTACTACATCCAATGACTCAACACCCATTGATCGCTTCTTAGAAGAACTCACGATTCCACAGCTGACCACAGATCAGATAGAAACACTAGAAGCGCCACTAATGACCGAGGAGATAGCCACGGCAATCGCTAGCTTTGCTAGGTCCAAGTCACCAGGGTCTGATGGGCTACCCATAGAATTATTTTCTCAATATAGTGAGACTCTCATTCCTCATCTGCTTGCCCTTTACACCCACCTATTTGAGACCTTTACTTTACCAGCATCCATGAGGGAAGCAATCATAGTACTCATTCCAAAACTGGGCAAGGATCTGGGTCTCCCTGAATCCTATAGACCCATCTCCTTGCTTCAGGTGAACATAAAAATCCTCGCCAAAATTCTGGCGCTACGTCTCAATCAGGTTATCCTAACCTTAGTACATGAAGATCAAGCTGGCTTCATGCCTGGTAGGAACATCTCATTTAATCTTAGAAAATTGTTCATAAATATGCAAGCCCGTCATGACAATGTTGGAGAAAGGGTTGTGGTGACGCTTGACACTGCTAAGACGTTTGACTCCGTAGAGTGGAACTATCTATGGAAATGTCTGGCACAATACGGCTTCGGCCCTAAATTTCTTAGGCGGATCCGCTTACTATACCAGGCCCCAGTGGCCAGGGTAACGGCCATGGGTGGCAGTCGGACACCTTTGAACTTTCCAGAGGCACTAGGCAGGGCTGCCCTCTATCCCACCTACTGTATGCCTTAGCCACGGAACCACTAGCAATATCCATCAGATGTAACCCATTGATACAAGGCTTATGCGTGTGCGACCTAGAAGAAAAAATAAGCATGTATGCAGATGACACGTTACTGGATCTAGCAGACTCAGGCCCCTCCCTGGCTGAAGCCTTACGAACTATTGAACACTTCGGTTCATTTTCGGGGCTCAAAATTAATTGGGAGAAGTCACAAATTCTCCCACTCGATTTTGCCCCCCAGACTGAATTCCAGACCCGATTGCCCCTACAACATGTGGATAGTATAAAATACTTGGGTGTGAGCGTTACTAGGTCCCCGATTGATTATGTCTCTCTCAATGTGGAACCATTGTTTGCCCTGATCAAAACACAAATATGGGCACGTCTCCCTCATGGGATATTGGGCCGTATCAACCTTATTAAAATGATACTCCTCCCTAAAATTCTATATATCTTATGGCACACCGCTGTGCATCTCCCACTGAAATATTTCAAAACCATGGATGCAATTCTCAAACCCTTTGTCTGGGGGAAGAATAGACATAAATTAGCATGGCGATTACTTAAAAACCCCACTGACCTGGCCGGTACGGCCCTACCAGACTTCGCTCTATACTACCTAGCGTCCCAACTATCCCAACTGTTCCATATAGATAAGACTGACAGAAAGAGATTTACTTTGCTTCTATGCCCCACCTGGGCCCAATTGACAAATGACTGCATCTGCTCTATAGCAGCTGGCGCCAAAGGTACTACTAAATCAGAGGAACACAATTCCCTATTAAGCCACTATAGGAAGATATGGAGACTGGCCTCCATCGAACTAGACATACCTACACATAACGACTATTCTCCCATCTGGCACAATAAGACACTACAGGAATTCTTGACTATACCGGACTCGGAAACATGGTGCAGAAGTGGAATTTTCTACCTATCACACTTACTCACTGCCGGCACATTAAAGACATTCGATACATTAAAACTAGAATTTGCACTCTCGAATCGCACGTTTTTCCGATTTCTACAGGTCCGACATGCAATTCGCTCCCAGTTTCCAAAATCATTACCTAACCCTACTTGTAATCCTGTAATGGACATAGTCAAAAGTGTAGATCCCCAGAAATTAATATCAATATTCTATAATATGCTTCATACTCCCTCATCCACTAAAATAGCTTACAATATAAAATCAAGATGGGAGGGAGACCTAGGAATCCTGGAAGACGAGGACTGGAGTGAAGCATTGGACGCATCTGACAGATTGACCCAAACATACATCCTACACTGCGCATACCTCACACCAATAAGAACAGCGTAATTCACCTGGGGACAACCCTCCACATGTCTATTATGTAGTCGAGAAACGGGCACATTCTACCACCTCCTGTGGTCCTGCCCCTACATACAGGGCTTCTGGAAACAAGTGGTAGATTTTCTTCATGACAATATGGGATCTCTGCTAACCCTAAACCCCAAACCATGCCTACTGGGTATTTTCCCCAGACGCTGACACTGACAAAAACACCAAAACTTTTATGCAGGAGACCCTATTTTCTGCCCAGAAAACTATTGCTAAACTCTGGATGAGACAGGTTCCACCTAGATTATCTGACTGGAAAACTGACGTAAATAGCACATTGCCATAGAAAAAATGTGTCTACATTAATAGAGGGTGCTCTGCAAAATATAATAAAGTCTGGGACCGTTGGCTTAATACAACTGACACATGTGTTTAGCACTGCAGAGCACATCTCCTTCTTTATTTTGGGCTTGCTGCCCTCCTTTATTTGGTGTATGCTCCGCTGCAAGGACCATTTTTTCTAACTTAGCGGAAGCTGCAACTGCTGCTGCCGTTGCCCCCGCTACTGTGGGGTGAGAGCCCTTTTTCCTTCTCCTTATCCTTCGCTGACCGTAAGGACTGGGTTCCCATATTTTCCTGATTGGCGTGCTCTTCTCCCTTTCTCCTCCCTGACATAATGGTTTCCACCTCGTAGGGTTGCCCTTTGAACCGCCTACTCCACCCGTATAAAAGTATAGTATAGTTGTTTGCACAGTTATATCTGCTCTTAGTACTCTTTGTTGTTATTATTTGTTATTAGGTGCTGTTATTTCAACCCTAAAAAGGATGGGGGGAACAGGCGCAGGTACTAGGCACAGGTACTAGGCTACTTCCGCCAAGGGAGTCTCTTACCACTCCACGCACCAGGGGCCCAGGGCTAGCAACGCACCTCTTCACCCAAAGGGCTCTACGCCAGTTTACAGTCTTTTATAGTGTACTGCTTACCCCTTATATTAGGGCCACTCCCCCAGATTTTCCAAACTCCCTCCCAAATCGTACAGTCCTTCAAAGATCCCTTTATGTGCCTCACAACAGTCCTTGCTCTTTGCTCAATGTTAAGCAGACAAAAAACACCAGACAATGTCATACAGGGTTTATACGATGCCTCTCTTCCAGAGGATACTTTAGGCACGGTTTATGGAGACTCTCAGGTCCGGATAGTTGTTTCTGTGCTCACCACCACTGACTAGCTCTCCACAGCACTAACCGATAGCCTCAGGCATGTACTTCACTCCTCCACGACCAGCACAACATGCCTCCAGATACCCTTCACAGCGCAGCAGCTACCGACCAGCGCTACTGTGTCACACGCTGCTGCATTCATTGGGCGCCGTTCCTGGAGCTCAGCATCCTCCTCCTCCTCCTCCGATCGTGGTTGCCAGGAGCCAAGCCAAACACTCCGTCTGTCTCGTGTCTCGCGGTAGTTACACCACGCCGCCCAGCACCGAGTCCCTCCTCTGTCCCGAGCGGCGCCACTTCACTCCGGCCAGCTAGAACTCAGAGCATGCAAACTCAGCAGCACAGAAGGGGGAACCCCAGTCAAGCTCCTTCACATCACCACAAGGAAACCAGGTTTATTCCACGGGCTTCATACTCCTGGAGCGGGACGAGCGCACACGTTCTCACTCCACCTCTCTCACCTCCATCCGCTTCCAGCCACGCCCCCACATCTCCTTCTTTAACGTACCACCCTATTGGACCTGTACCACACAGCTCATTCTCTTTAAATCTGTATAATATCACATGATATATTGATACCCCAAAAGATCTACTGTATTGCCACATTCTAACAGTCTTTATAACTGACTAGTGACTTCTGGCTATCACCTACGTGAGTAATATGTATAATGTTTGTGCTGAACAAAAGACATAATGTTTGTGCATTGGAAAATTGTATAATTATGTTTTTTTGGGGAAATAAAAATGTTTTAATTAAAAAAAAAAAAAAAAAAACTGTCAATAGGCCCACATATTTATGATAAAAAGCATAGAAGGTAACGTATTTTAAAGATAAATTAACAGCTTCCCGTCCGGCCATAATACATAAATGGCCGGACAGGAGCAGCCCCAATGCGGGTGGATGGTACCAGTATGTCCTCCCATATTGTCCTCTCGTGCAAGATCTCTAGAGCACGCAACAGCGGTATCTGTGACCTGCTGTGTCCACCAGACGCAGCCAATAACCAAATTGTTATACAAGGCCATGGGCCTTTCCAAATCATGTCTAATCAATTTAATTTACCACAGGTGGACTCCAATCAATATGTAGAAAGAACTCAGCAACGGTCAAGAGAAATGGGAGGCACCTTAACTAATTTTCAAGTGTTGTTGCAAAGGTCTAAATAAGTATGCCAATGTGATATTTCTTTTTAATATATTCACAGATATTTCTAAAATGTTGTTTTCACTTTGTCATTAAGGGGTACTGAGTGTAGATTAATTAAAAAAAATTAATTTTAAAAACTGTAGTATCAGGCTGCAACATAACAAAATTGAAAACAGTGGAGGGGAGCTGAATACTTTATGAATGCACTGTATATTATATACATAGACACACACACACACACACACACACACTATCTCACAAAAGTGAGTACACCCCTCACATTTTTGTAAATATTTTATTATATCTTTTCATGTGACAACACTATAGAAATGACACTTTGCTACAATGTAAAATAGTGAGTGTACAGCTCGTCCGCACAAAATACTTCAACACACATCCATTAATGTCTAAACCGCTGGCAACAAAAGTGAGTACACTCCTAAGTGAAAACGTCCAAATTAGGCCCAATTAGCCATTTTCCCTCCCCAATGTCATGTGAGTCGTCAGTGTTACAAAGTCTCAGGTGTGAATGAGGAGCAGGTGTGCTAAATTTGGTATTATCCCTCTCACTCTCTTGTACTGGTCACTGGAAGTTCAACACGGCACCTCATTGCAAAGAACTCTCTGAGGATCTAAAAAAAAAAAAAAGAATTGTTGCTCTACATAAAAGATGGCCTAGGCTATAAGAAGATTGCCAAGACCCTGAAACTGAGCTGCAGCTTGGTGACCAAGACCATACAGCAGTTTAACAGGACAGGTTCCATTCAGAACAAGCATCGCCATGGCCGACCAAAGAAGTTGAGTGCACTTGCTCAGTGTCATATCCAGAGGTTGTCTTTGGGAAATAGACGTATGAGTGCTGCCAGCAATGCTGCAGAGGTGGGGGTTCAGCCTGTCAGTGCTCAGACCATACGCCGCACACAAATTGGTCTGCATGGCTGTCATCCCAGAAGGAAGCCTCTTCTAAAGATAATGCACAAGAAAGCCTGCAAACAGGTTGCTGAAGACAAGCAGACTAAGAACATGGATTACTGGAACCATGTCCCGTGGTCTGATGAGACCAAGATAAACTTATTTGGTTCAGATGGTGTCGAGCGTGTGTGGCGGCAACCAGGTGAGGAGTACAAAGACAAGTGTGTCTTGCCTACAGTCAAGCATGGTGGTGGGAGTGTCATGGTCTGGGGCAGCATGAGTGCTGCAGACACTGGGGAGCTACAGTTCACTGAGGGAACCGTGAATGCCAACATGTACTGTCACATACTGAAGCAGAGCATGATCCCCTCCCTTTGGAGACTGGGCCGCAGAGCAGTATTTCAACATGATAATGACCTCAAACACACCTCCAAGACCACCACTGGCTTGCTAAAAAAGCTGAGAGTAAAGGTGATGGACTGGCCAAGTATGTCTCGACCTAAACCCTATTGAGCATCTGTGAGGCATCCTCAAACAGAAGGTGGAGGAGCGCAAGATCTCCAACATCCACCAGCTCTGTGATGTCATCATAGAGGAGTGGAAGAGGACTCCAGTGGCAACCTGTGAAGCTCTGGTGAACTCCATGCCCAAGAGGGTTGAGGCAGTGCTGGAAAATAATGGTGGCAACACAAAATATTGACACTGGGCCCAATTTGGACATTTTCACTTAGGGGTGTACTCACTTTTGTTGCCAGCGATTTAGACATTAATGGCTGTGCGTTGAGTTATTTTGAGGGGACAGCAAATTTACATGGTTATACAAGCTGTACACTCATTACTTATAAATATTAAATATATAGAATTAATATATATTATATATACACACACTTTTTTTACACACTTTTTTTTACATTTCTCAGCAGTCAGTGCCCCTAATGACCACCGCACCAGTTACAGTTTCCCCAATTACCTGCACACCATTCCTACTGCCCCTGATCACCGCCGCACTAGTTCCAGTGTCCCTGATCACCGCGACACCAGTCAAATTGTCCCCCCAATCATGGCCACTCCCTGGTCACCACCACACCAGTTACAGTGTCCCTGATCATTATTAGAGAAAATTATTTAAGAAAAACCTCTAATGAGAATAAGGTCTGGAGGACCCACGCCACATAAATATCAGCAAATGGAGATTGCCCCAGGGATTATATTGGCATGGGAGGCGAAACCAGACCATACAAGGAGTATAGAAAAGTACAAAATGTATTGAAAGAACATATAAAAAAAAGATATAGGATATACAAAAATAAACAAACACTTATAAAACAATCATGAATGACTAATAAAGGAAGTCTGGGGGAGTGGCCAAGGTTATACATGTAAAGACCATCCAATGAGTGAGGATAGTGTTTGACAGGTGATCAGTAGGGTCATCAATTTGATAAACCTTTGAAAAACCGAAACCTTTTGCCATGTTTAGGAAAACAGTAAATAAGCGGCCACTCATTATGAATTTTGCATCATTACTCTGTTTTTCTTTTGTTAATAGAATTAACAGCCTACCTCAGCTCAGCCCCTGAAGAAAGAAAGAAAGAAATACCATATTCATTTTTCCAAAAATGTTGGGCATACTGTCAACGCATTTTGGTCGACTACAGGTCTAGACCTCATGTGCATATCAGTTAATTGTTGCTATTTATTATTTGTGTCATTCAATGTTGTATTATAAGTATTTGTATATTTTTATACATCCTGTGTCTTTTTATATGTTCTTTCAATAAATTGTATACTTTATTATACTCCTTATATGGTCTGGTTTTACCTCCCATGCCTATATAATCCCTGGGGCAATCTCCATTTGCTGATCAATATTAGATGCATAATTTATACCCTAGATAGCTTGAAGGTGCTCCTTGGATTTTGGGCCTCTATAAGGCTGTGAAAAAGTTTCACACTACTCAGAAGGAGTAGCAGAATGTGTTTTGGGGTGAAATTCTAAGTATGCCTATTCTGTGTGCTTTGTGTAAAAAATATATTTTCATTTTCTTTCCTGCATTTTCCAAAACCTTGTGGTAAAATGTTTTTTTTTTCAAAAGACCCACTATGCCTTTCAGAAAATACCATGGAATATTCGCTTTCTAAAATGGGGTCATTTTGTGGGTGTTTCTACCGACCTGGTGCTCCAGGATCTCCAGAAGTGCGATAGGTAGTACGGAAATAGATGTGTAATTATATGCGCCTAGAACGCCTGATGGTGCTCTTTGGATTTTGGGCTCCTTTCTGTGGCTAGGCTGTGAAAAAGTCATACACATATAGTAACCCCATACTCGGGATGATTGTTTTGAGGTGGGATTACAAGTATGCCTGGATTGTTTGTGAGAACTAACATGTTTAAATTACTTTTTTTCATTTTCCAAAACCTTTTGACAAAAAATTACAACTTCAAATGCCTCATACCTTGACCTGTCTACTTTCCAAACACATTGGGGGTGGGATTTTACATGTTGACTGATACAGGCATCACCTCCCTGTAATTCTAAGCTCATACAAACAACGGGAACAGGCACAGGCTGGAAGGGCATGAAACAGGATGTGATTGACAGAACCTCCCCTAGATAACCCACACCCCGCACTCGCCTGCAGTCATGCACGAGCAGAGGAAGAAAGCAGATGCCAGTCACAGCAGTGGGGAATGTGGCAACAAAGATTTATCTGTGTGTCAGTTTTTAGCCTAGCAAAAGAAAAGGCAAGAGGATTGTTCAGCGCTGGATTAACTGTTCATGGCAAGACTTGACATCCTCTACTGTACCAGGTAGAAGTCTTCATTAAAATAGTTTTTTTCGGGTTTACATCCACTTTATAAGTGATAGTTAAAATAAAAAAGAAGTTCCACTTACATGGTCTGGGTAACAGTATTGCACAGGGTGGTCGCTTATCTCCTCTTTCGCAGTTCCAGCCCTGGCACTATCCGTTCCTTCGTCTTCCGAGCGCCCCTCTGCATGTCAGCTGCTAAGAAAGCATACGTGCACATGCGCGCCTGAGCCAGGAAGGGTGCGTCTTCCCCCTCACCAGATTTAAATGACAGCAGCAGGAACTTATGGCTTGGGCTGCTGCCTGTGTCTCCTGTGGGACCCAGAAATGGAGGAGCGTTTCTGCAGACGAGACAGTGCTGGAGCAGTGAGAAGAGCCAGGTAAGTACTTGGGGGGAGGGGGTTGGAGTCGGAACAGTTAGTGGGGTGTTTTTATAACCTTAATGCACAAAATGCATTAAGGTACAAGACCACTTAGACTTTACAACCACTTTAATTTGAATGAAACACCAGGTCCAGATGGCTTACACCCGTGAGTCCTTAGGGAACTTAGCTCAGTTCTATCAATCTTTAAAGGTCTGTTAGATTTGCTGACATTTTATGTACATGGATAGGAAACTGATGACATGAAGAGGTCCAGAGAGTTGCTGACAATCTCATGTTATGCAGGGAAATAACTTCTGCAAAGGCTAGAACATCAGTACAGTTACAAGTTTGTTTTTTTTTTTTGTTTGTTTTTTTTAAATAAAATGTGCCCCTTGCAGGTTAATATCATAATGTGCTAGTATGCACCACCAACTTCCACATTATGACAAAACTACCTGTAAAGCAGATCCCTCCAGTGATGCACTACCACTGCTGACAGGATTTCCATCTTATTAAAAGAAGAGATCTGGGGAATTGGCGCTGCCCTATTACCATTAGATGTGAATTAAAAATCACAGAAACATATAAATAAATGTATAAAACGAAAGGAGCTAAATGTGTATCCCTTAGGTGAATGTACCCCTACGCTTGTGCCAGAATAAATAAAATTAGTGAAAAGGTGTGATTCTTTAAAGTGAGCGTGCAATTCCTCTGTATTGCGTAAATGAATATTACAATATATGGGTTTGGTTTAAATTTGCCCCACCTCCATTGCAAAACTACACATTTACAACATATCAAATCATATCAAACTAACCAAAACTTTTGAAAAATTAATATTAAGTAGCCCCCTATAATATTGTTGGGGTCCGTGACAAACCACACTATTTGGGGGCTAACAGTATCCGTGTGAGGTTACCACATATCGCTAATATATATGGTGACTAAAGTGCACTATGCATAAAGTGAAACCAAAGTGCATTAGACCTCTATGATACAATCCCAAAATTCATATATAATAAATTCATATATAAAAAATTCATAAAAATAGAAATCCAAACCATTGACACTCAAAATAAAAAGTAACGAATATAAATACACATCTGTGAAAAAAGTCCCTGTGATGGACCCAAACAGGGTTAGAATGTCTTATTTTTAGAGACAAGGATATTGAAAACGTCAGGATCGGTTGACATGCATTTACAAATGCCCAAGGAGTGGTAAAAGGTGACTTACGTGCATGTAGAAGCTGGTGACTCCAAGTGCTCCACCCCGTGCTCCCCCACTCACCAGAATCCGTCACCCCCTAGGGGGTATTAGGCAGAGGAGTGGGTGTCTCAAGATGACTTCCTGTGATGAATGTCCCTCTTAGGCTTTACTGCTCCGTGAGTTTCTTCTATTACACTGGTGGTGAGGGTCCCCTTCTGCTGATCCAGGTCCAGGTACCTCCACACTACTATCCACCTCCGTACTGCTAGATCCTCCTCCAGGAACTTCCACACAGCTCTCTCTGCTCAGCAGCTGCACCCATCTCCCTCCAGCTGTTGAGCAGAGAGAGCTGTGTGGAAGAGGGACATTCATCACAGGCAGTCATCTTGAGACACCCACACCTCTGCCTAATACCCCCTAGGGGGTGACGGATTCTGGTGAGTGGGGGAGCACGGGGGGGAGCACTTGGAGTCACCAGCTTCTACATGCACGGAAGTCACCTTTTACCACTCCTTGGGCATTTGTAAATGCATGTCAACCGATCCTGACGTTTTCAATATCCTTGTCTCTAAAAATAAGACATTCTAACCCTGTTTGGGTCCATCACAGGGACTTTTTTCACAGATGTGTATTTATATTCGTTACTTTTTATTTTGAGTGTCAATGGTTTGGATTTCTATTTTTATGAATTTTTTATATATGAATTTATTATATATGAATTTTGGGATTGTATCATAGAGGTCTAATGCACTTTGGTTTCACTTTATGCATAGTGCACTTTAGTCACCATATATATTAGGGATATGTGGTAACCTCACACGGATACTGTTAGCCCCCAAATAGTGTTGATTGTCACGGACCCCAACAATATTATAGGGGGCTACTTAATATTAATTTTTCAAAAGTTTTGGTTAGTTTGATATGATTTGATATGTTGTAAATGTGTAGTTTTGCAATGGAGGTGGGGCAAATTTAAACCAAACCAATATATTGTAATATTCATTTACGCAATACAGAGGAATTGCACGCTCACTTTAAAGAATCACACCTTTTCACTAATTTTATTTATTCTGGCACAAGCGTAGGGGTACATTCACCTAAAGGATACACATTTAGCTCCTTTCGTTTTATACATTTATTTATATGTTTCTGTGATTTTTAATTAACATCTAATGGTAATAGGGCAGCGCCAATTCCCCAGATCTCTTCTTTTAATACTTCCAATTAACTCCTATTAGGAATTAATTAAGGGGAGGCTGCAGCCCTTCTATAATATTTTCCTAAGCGCGGACTTCTAATTTAGGATTTCCATCTTCACCCAATTTTCCTTATGGGTTTGCTCGTTCCAGCCGTTTGCATTGCCGGGCCACGATGACATCACTCCCATGCATGCACACGGGAGTCACTATCGTGCCACAACGCTCCGAAGTCAGGAGTGCAGTGTACATGCGACAGTGACATCACCAGCTGCTGCAAATGTGAATATAACCTTAATAGTGCACACTTAGGACATATTCTCTGTTCCTATAGGCAAGTCTTATTATAGGCATATCTGTAGGTACAGATGAAAAGGCGGACTTTACTACTGCTATAGTTAAATAGGGAGTTAAACACTTGGCGCTCGCGATATAGCCGAAAGACGGCTACAGCGCGCGCTTAAAAAGCCTGGAGGATGTACATGGACGTCCTCCCATTCTCACGCTGTCTGCTCCTTAGGACTCGGCTGATCACATATCGAGGTAAAGGGCCGATCACAGCGGCAGTGACAGCGGATCATGTTAGTAAACAGAAGATGGTCATCTTAAGGGGATAGTGTGGCGCTAAATAAAAAATATATAAAATATTTACCCAGGATGTGGTACAGCTAAAACAAAGTATAATGTGCAGGTGCACCATAAGAAAAACAAAAATAGACTGTGCTTAATGCGGTAAGTATATGCAACATAAAATAGTCCACAAAAAATGTGAAGAAGAAGTGAGTTCTTCCCGTGGGGGTGTCTTCAATCACACAGGAATGGTAAATCGCTTGTCTGAAGTTACTTTCAATAACAAATTCGGAGATAAATGATTACTCTTACCGACTGTGGTGGACCCCGAGTGTCATACGACAAATGGGTCATACAGGCTCGAGATCCTATGAGGTATGGATCAAGGTGCTGGATGCAGGAGGGCCAAACAGGTTCAATATGGTGTCCCCAACTCTCGGTCCATGACTTCCACATGTACTCTGCGGTCCGAACGATAGTCTCCGAAAACGCCTCCTCATGGGCTCCAAGGGATAAACATTTGGAAAAAAAAAGGAAGGGGAAGGAGGACTCCGGATAGTGCAAGTCAAACCGGGTGGTTTATTGATAATAGGTCAGGTATCAAAACAGTACAATAAAAAAGTGATCACAAAAAATGTAAAAAAGGGTAAAAGCAACGTAGGGTACAAGGAATGCTGGTCCGAGGCGTTTCGACACTAGGAGGTCAACTGGGGCAAAACTCTGTCCCCTTACACTGCCAATTACTAAATAAACTTCCTGAGCCAATAGTCCGTCCTCCAGGGGGCGGGGTTAGGCAGATACCCAAATGACAAACTCAGCCACAAGGGTTCATTATAGAAGTACAAGAGTGTGCTATACATAGTAGCTCTAAAAGCAACATATAACATTAAAGAGTTCATAGAGGAATAGATTATTTCTGAAAGTTAAAATGAACTTGATATTCTGGTTAGAAATGGAGACAGAGCATCGTATGATGCGCTCCAGGCCTCGACTTGAATCACCGTCACGTAACATCGGCTGGCCAATTGGATACGATCTCGAGGGTCATATTATCAGGCATGGTATTGACGTTAGGAGTGCACGGAACTGCGTGCTGTGCGTAATACGCGTGCATGCTTGATGAATCGAGCCGCGCATCGCCACGCTAACAGCAAAAGAGCAATATGTAGGCGACATCACTTCCTACCACGGACTCGCCAATAGAACGGCAGGTCCAGGCACCAAGATCACATGACACCAGACTCCCAAACCACATAGGCTAACGTCTCAAAGTCAAAACACTGTCGTGATTAAGTTATCGGGTCACATGATATTATATGGAGTATTCACGTAATGGTAACTATCTACTTGAAAACAATCGCATGGCATAGACACACCACGTCACATGACCACTGACGGCTTAGGATACAGAAAGGGGAATAAGACTATATCGTAGTTAAATCACATAAATCATCTATCGTCCCAATAAAGGGAAGGGACTAACATGGACCAATATGTCATGTCATACCAAAAACAGACACTCTTTGAATGACCACATCATAGCCAGATCTCTACCTGGAGGGTGCAAGATTGCACTCGCCGGTGGAGGGGGCCCGCGAGTCGGCTATAGTGAAAGAATGAAATAAATAATAAAAGCATAACAAGATAACTGACCAAAAATTAGAATACAAATGAATTGCACAGATATTCTGGATGGAGATGATGGCACGTATATGCCTGGATGAAGTGTTAGAAGAGTGATACATAGATGTTATATGTTGTGTAGATATAGGAGTCCTAAAGAAAGTCACAGGAACCCATGTGATAGCTAAATTGCTATGTAAGATAAATACATGTATGTAGAAGGAAACTCAGTATATGTAAAAATTGGTAGATTGAACTAACATATAATAACCAAATGTCAAAAAGCGGGTTATCAAATTAAAGAATAAGGGAAGTAGAAAGGGGATGGGATCAGGCCTGGTTGATAAAGCATTTAAGGTCCCAGTCTACATTCATGTTGTGGGGCGAGTAACACTTGAGGTCAAAAATCCAGAAAGTCTCAAGTCGAGAAACCCCCCCATAGGCATGAATCCCCTCTCCAGTGGGGGACAAATCGATCTAGAATCTGGAACTGGGTACCGGTTGGATATTTCCCATGATGTTCCAAATAATGACGGGAGACTGTATGTTTGGGACATCCTTTTTTGATTTTGGCCAGGTGTTCGTTGACCCTGATGGAAAAGTCTCTAATAGTCCGTCCTACATATTGTTGCTTACAAGGGCACGTGATAAGATACACTATGAATCTGGTCACACAGGTGGTGAAGTGCTTCATAGCGTAAGTATGCAGGGTTACTGTGGACTGGAAAGTGTCAGTTTTGCGTCTCCTTAAGGTATTATGTAGGGCAGACATTACACTTTCTGCAAGGAAAATATCCCTTACATTCAGGAAAGAATGAAATCTTCTCAGGGGGGCCTACAGTATTGGCAGCAATATCACCCTGTATGGAACGTGCTCCCCTGAAGATAACCCCTGCTTTTTCTGTAGCTCTCTCAATCCAGGAGACCGCTCCAATATCTGCATCCAAATCCGAGGGTTTATAGCCCTTATCTATAAATCTCTGTCTGAGGACGTGCGACTGGAAGATGAAATCACTTTCTTGAGTACAGTTACGCCGAAGTCGAAGCAATTAAAGTAGAAATATAGGCAAAACTTTTTTTTTCATTTTGGATAGTAAGGGAAGGTTATAACCCCTGTCCTTTTTTTTTCGCCATGTGTCCCATTCCCTTCACTTCCTGCCCCATAGCCAAGACAGGAAGTCAGAGGAAATCCCTTCAAGAGATTTCTATTGGGACCTCCAGGTCACCAGAACTAGTGTCCTCATTGGAAGATTTTCACTCTTAGGCCTCTTTCACACGGACTGTCCGTTCAGGTCCGCCTGTCAGTTTTTTAGGCGGACCTGAACGGACACTCCATGGAGGTCTATGGAGCGTCGGATGTCAGCGGTGACATGTCCGCTGACATCCGACCCGCTCCAATCCGAAAAAGTGTAACGGAGGAAAAAACCTACTTTTCCATCTGTTTTCGGAACGGGTGACGACGGACTCTACGGTCAGTCATCACCCGATCCCCCATAGGGGAGAGCGGCGCTCTGACAGGTCCGTCGCTGCACAATGTGCAGCGACGGACCTGTCATCTTCCTGCTCAGCGGGGATCAGCGGAGCGATCCCCGCTGAGCAAGCGGATGTTCATGATCCGCCCCATGAACATCCGCTTGCTCAGCGGGGATCGCTCCGCTGATCCCCGCTGAGCAGGAAGATGACAGGTCCGTCGCTGCACATTGTGCAGCGACGGACCTGTCAGAGCGCCGCTCTCCCCTATGGGGGATCGGGTGATGACTGACCGTAGAGTCCGTCGTCACCCGTTCCGAAAACAGATCATCACTGATCCGCCCCATGTGAAAGAGCCCTAATACTTTTCTAGGGACAACACAAAATTTGGAATTTTCTTTTACTTTCAATGATAATGGTAAACAGGACAAATAGAAAGGCCGCACAGCGATCTACATCATTTCCACCCCCCACTACCTTCTGGGACACACAGAGGCCCCAGAAGATGATGGCAGGACCATTTAGAACACGCAGCACGACTCGAGCATGCGCAGTAGGAAACAGGCTGTGAAGCTGCAAGGCTTCACTTCCTGTTTCCCTTACTACAGATGCCGACTGATGAATTGGCTAAGGCTGCAGACATCGCGGGATCCCTGGACAGGTAAGTGTCCTTATATTAAAAGTCAGCAGCTACAGTATTTGAAGCTTCTGACTTTTAATTTTATTTATTTTTTTCAGACTTGAACTCAACTTTAACCTCCCTGGCAGTATGATTATGTCAGATTTTTGATGCTCAAAGCGGTACAATGTTTTGCATGGAAATTTGGCGTTTTATATTGTAGGCCTGTAATTCTTAGGAATAACACACTTAAATCTGTCCAAACAAGAGTCTAGTAGACATCCCGAGTATGATAAAGTTTGAAAAACAAAAACATAAATTATAATATAATAAATAACTATAAATAACAAATAAGAATAAGAATAATAAAATGTATTCAATAATGTAATCAAATCATAAACACTGAAATTTGCTTAGTTGCAGAATTGTCGCTGTCGTTACTTTCAATGTTTTATGACAAATTTCCCCACAAATCATTATCGCTCAATTCTGCAAGTGATTCTAATTTATTATTGCTGTTTTCTAGCTGGTCTAAAACAGCTTTTGACATAAAGGGACACTTTTTGGTTGCTATAGACAATCTCCAGTTTCCAGGCAGAAAGAACAGTATATATAATATAAAACTGCATGCAGGGCACTGGACAAAGCACTAGAGGCAAAAAGGGATGTGAAATAATTTGATACAGTAATGTAATCTGTAAGATTACAGTGTACTGTATGTATTGTGTTTTTAACTTTTTGAATTTTGCGATGTGCTCTGTCCCTGTGCGTCGCTCACAGGGAACGGAGGACACAGTCCGCACACAGCGGGGAGACATTGCAGGATCCTGGGGACAAGGTAAGTAACTTTGCATGGATCCTGCAATGCAATCCCAAGTGCGGATCGGGGTTACCGCTTTTGGTCCTGAAAATTCACCCTGAGCCACGCTTGGGAATACCACCAGGGAGGTTAAGCAGCTACATGGCATTAGACCAGGGGTCCTCAAACTTTTTAGACAGGGGGCCAGTTCACGGTCCCTCAGACTGTTGGGGGGCCGCACTATAGTTTAAAAAAAATATGAACTAATTCCTATGCACACATCTTATTTGTAGTGCAAAAAAAAAAAAAACACAGGAAAAAAAACAGTACAATATTTAAAATAAAGAACAATTGTAACCAATATGAACTTATCAGTATTTCACAGACTCCCCTCATTACAGAACCACTCCTAATCACAGACCCCCCTCCCCATCACAGACTCACCCCATAACAAAGCCCCCCCATGACAGATCCCCCCATCACAAAGCCCCCCAGCACAAACTCCTCTCCATCACAAAGCCCCACATAACAGATTCCCCCCATAACAGACTTCCCCCATATCACATACTTCCCCCATCACAGATCCCCCCCATAATAGACTCCCCCATCACAGATCCCCCCATATCAGTCCCCCCCCATAGCACAGACTCCCCCATAACAGACTCCGCCATCACAGATCCCCCCATATCACAGATCCCCCATAACAGACTCCGCCATCACAGATCCCCCCATAACAGACTCCCCCATCACAGATCCCCCCATATCACAGATCTCCCCATCACAGACTCCCCCATATCACAGACTCCCCCATATCACAGACTCCCCCATATCACAGACTCCCCCATATCACAGATCCCCCCATATCACAGATCCCCCCATATCACAGATCCCCCCATATCACAGATCCCCCCATATCACAGATCTCCCATAACAGACTCTGCTATCACAGATCCCCCCATATCACAGACTCCCCATATCACAGACTCCCCATATCACAGACTCCCCATATCACAGACTCCCCATATCACAGACTCCCCATATCACAGACTCCCCATAACAACGATCTCCCCATATCACAGATCCCCACATATCACAGATCCCCACATATCACAGATCCCCACATATCACATATCTCCCCCATAACAGACTCTGCTATCACAGATCCCCCCATAACAGACTCCCCATATCACCGATCTCCCAATCTCACAGACTCCCCCATCACAGATCCCCCATATCACAGATCTCCCCATAACAGACTCTCCCATATCACAGATCTCCCCCATAACAGACTTCCCCCATAACAGACTTCCCCCATAACAGACTTCCCCCATAACAGACTTCCCCCATAACAGACTTCCCCCATAACAGACTTCCCCCATAACAGACTTCCCCCATAACAGACTCCCCCATATCACAGATCCCCCCCATATCACAGATCCCCCCCATATCACAGATCCCCCCCATATCACAGATCCCCCCCATATCACAGACTCCCCATATCAATATTACTCTGCCTCCCCCTATAATATCACAGCACTTCCACTCAACACTTACCTGTATCACGCAGGACACGAGGCATGGTAGGTCCGGACGGAGGGCGGGACTTTGGAAGTGAGGGGCAGGTGATTGGTTCCTGGGACCGCCCCAATGCCTAGTAACCAATCACCTGCTTCTTAGCACAGAAGGTTCTTTGTCCGGGCCTGTCAGGTTTCCCGTCCTGTGTGATGGAGGGAGCAGATGGCAGGGGGAGTGCTGCAATTTTAAAGGGACAGTCTGCGGGCCGGATAAAAAACGCTGGAGGGCCGCATTCGGCCCGCGGGCCGTAGTTTGAGGACCCCTGCATTAGACATTCAACACTGAGAAATGTAAAATTATGCACTTGGGTTTCGAAAAAATATGCAAGCAAATTACACATTAGAAGGGGATCCCCTGGGAGATTCTGATGGAAAGGGAGGGGGTGCTTGTAGATCGTACAGATAGTAGCAGCATGCAATGCCAAGTCACAGCTAACACAGCTGGCAAAAGCCTCCTATGAATGAAAAGAGCATACATTCAAGAGATAAAACAATCATTCTACTCCTTTACAAAACACTGGTTCAGCCTCATCTTGAAAATGCAGTTCAGTTTTGATCACTAATCCTCAGAAAAGTCTAGACTAGAAATAGAATAAGGAGGACAGAGGGCCTTGACTATGAGAATTGATTACACAGATCACAGTTATTCAGATGGAGAAGATGTGTTTAACAGGGGATATTATTAAAATGTACAAATATATCACAAGGTGACTTCAGTAACTGTAATAAATGGTTTACTCCAAGGCTCCTGAAGGGGACACATGGCCATGATTGTGATTAGTATAAACTAGGTTTAAACTTAGATTGCAGAAGGGGTTCTTTACTGTCAGAGCAGTAAAAATATGGAACTCCATCCCCCAGGAAGTGGCACTAGCTGAGATTGTTATCAACTTTAAAAGTGTTTTTTTTTTTTTTTTTTTTTGTAATGTCTTCTTCAGTAAGCAGAATATACAAGGCTATGAGAATTGTTAGAGAACAAGAATCACACACACACACATACATACAGGTTGAAGTGGATGGACCTGTGTCTTCCATGTAATATGGAAAAGAACATAAACAATCCATGTGCACAAGGTCCTTGCTGCTCAAAGGCCCAGACTAAGATTGATAACATGACGTCTACTGCTTTGCCCAGAACCTCTGAATACACATGATTGTGTTCCAGGCTACGAGGTATTGTAAGGTCCATGGCCATCTTTTCACAGCATTTAACTAGGGTTGTCCCGATACCACTTTTTCAGGACCGAGTACAAGTACCGATACTTTTTTTCAAGTACTCGCCGATACCGAATACCGATACTTTTTTTTTATGTCACGTGACAGTGTTTTTTTTTTTTATTTTTTTTTTAACAGTGCTTTTTTTTTTTTTTTTTGGGGGGGGGGGGGGGGGGGTGAACGGTGTATGTGTGTGTGTGTGTTTTGTTTTGTTTTGTTTTTTGTTTTTTAATTTAAAATTTTTATTCTTTACAATAATTTTTTTTTTTATTCTTTATTGCAATGTGTTTTTTTTTTTTAATCAGCCCTGTTGGGGGGCTTTGGTGAGATATCAGGGGTCTTAACAGACCTCTGATATCTCCCCCTTGAGACAGAGAAAGAGACAGAGGATAGAGATTCCCCAGTCCCTTTCTCTGCAGCCTCAGCTGCACTGAGAATGAATGGAGAGAAGACAGCGGCTCCTCTCCATTCATAAACTGACACATAGTAATCACAAGAGATTACAATGTTTCAGTTATGTGAATGGACAGAGTCAGCTGACTCTGTCTATTCACAAAGGAAGGAGGAGGACGGCGGAACGGAGGGGGAGAACGGAGGGGGACAGAGAAGGAGGGGGGAACGGAGGGGGACAGAGAAGGAGGGGGGAACGGAGGGGACAGCGGAGAGGCACAGAGGAGGAAAGAGGAACGGAGGGGGACAGCGGAGAGGCACAGAGGAGGAAAGAGGAACAGAGGGGACAGCGGAGGGGGACAGAAAAAGAGAGAAGAACGGAGGGGGACAGCGGAGAGGCACAGAGGAAAGGAGGGGGCATGGAGGAGGATGCAGTGACAGTCAGCGGTGAGCGATCACCGCTGTGTCACTAAAGCAGCTGAAAGCCGCTGGGGGAGAATCTTGTAACTCCCCCAGGCGCCGATCACAGCTGACTTTTAGGTATCGGGGAAGCATCGGGAGCATTTGCCCGAGTACAAGTACTTGGGCAAATGCTCGGTATCGGTGCCGATACCGATACTAGTATCGGTATCGGGACAACCCTACATTTAACCTAAAGTGGCTGGAAAACTAGAACTGTCCGCGCTATATCAAATATAAATAACTACCATGTCGGATTTAAAGGGGTTGTAAACCTATGTTTTTTCACCTTAATGCATCCTATGCATTAAGGTGAAAAAACAGCTGGCAGTGACAGGCCCCCCAGCCCCCCATTTTACTTACCTGAGCCCTGGAACTTGTCCCACAGGGACGCGCTGTTTCTCTGCCCGGTGTTCTCGGCTCTTGATTGGATAGATTGATAGCAGCGCAGCCATTGGCTCCCGCTGCTGTCAATCAAATCCAAAGACGCGAGCACCAGGGGCAGGGCCGAGTCCTGCATTCAGCCTCAATGAACGACGAATGCTAGACTCGGGAGCGTGCACGCAAGGTAATCCCCCAGAACAGCGCTTTTCCCAGGGGGTTATCTGATCTCCCCATCAGTGGCCCTGTAGCAGGTTCAGGGCCACTCTATGCAAAACAAGCTGCACAGTGGAGGCAAGTATGATATGTTTGGGTTTTTTTTTTTTGTTTTTTTTTTTTTAAATAACAAACAAACCCTTACAATCACTTTAAAGGAGAAGCTTGTTTGGCTGTAAAACTCCTATGAATGAATGCAAAACGAATTGCACTCCTGTGAACCGTTTTCAGCACAGAGCGGGCTGAAGTCCGCTCTAACAGTCTACAGCTCTATGCTCACGAAAACCGAGTGAATGACGGTGTTCGATTGCTCAGTTCTCAGTGTTGGGAGGTGCCGGGGGACAGATGCAGCATCCACCTAGTTACGTATGATTGGGGGGGGAACCTTTACTTCGCTTTTAAGCTTTATTTGGTTTGAGAACTTTTTTCTATACATCTGGGAATGGAATAAACAATTTACATAATTCATGCTTGCTGGTTCTTTAGGCCCCTTTCACACGAGGCGGGCTCCGTTTCTACAGAGCCCGCCTCGGTCCGCCGGCTCAGCGGGAGATCAGTCCGTTGATCTCCGCTGAGCCGGCGGATGACAGGTCCCTCTCTGCTCACTGAGCGGGGAGGGGCTTGTCAGGCGCCGCTGCCGCCTATGGAGGGATCGGACGAAAACGGACAGCGTGTCCGTTTTCGTCAGATCTCACCCGATCCGCCAGCGACGGATCTGGACGTAGAGCCATACGTCTGCTTTTAGCGGATCGGACGGGGTCGGATGTTAGCGGACATGTCTCCGCTGACATCCGACGCTCCATAGGCTAACATGGATCGCCCGTTCAGGTCCGCCGTCAAAACTGACAGGCGGACCTGAATGGTCCGATCGTGTGAAAGGGGCCTTACTGAACAAAAATAATAACTTGTATAGTAAAGTAAACAAATAGCACGTTAAATCAAAAACAGATAAACTTGCATCACAAACAATACTACTTTACACCTTTCAGAGCATACCTTTAATGCTTGGAAAATTAGCACAGGTGCCAGCAAAAAGGAACAGAAGAGAAACCTGCAATCACCATACACTAACAAACAGCAATAAACAAGTTTCACTATGTTAGCAGGACACAAATTACAAAAAAAAAAAAAAAAACTAGAACACTTCAGCATCTAACTGTACCAACATTTTTCAATTACTACTGAATCCATATGACAGCTTAAAAGTCATAAAAAGGATGATACCAAGCAAAAACCTATTTCAGACACAGTTAACTACTAGTTTTTAATTAATCTGAATTAATACAGATAAGAAGTCCTTTATTAGATGAGCTAACAGTCGGGTGGATCATACATATGGGAAATACTGTACATGCTGCTGAATTAAGCAAAAGGGTAAATGGGTCGGGGGCCAAGAATGTATGAATGCAAATTAAGACAACCTATGCACACACAGTGGTAATGGGCTATGTTAATGATAATGGATTTAAATGTTACACAGTGAAAGAGGGTAAGAGTTTCAATTATACATGCATCTTGCAGACCGGATGATTATCAGTGGTCTTAACCCCTTTTATATGTGTGTGTACACACACACACACACACACACACACACACACACACAAACAGTGGATATAAAAAAAAAGTCTACACACCCCTGTTAAAATGTCAGGTTTCTGTGATGTAAAAAAATGAGACAAAGATAAATCATTTCAGAATTTTTTTTCCACCTTTAATGTGACCTATAAACTGTACAACTCAGTTGAACAACAAACTAAAATCTTTTAGGTGGAGGGAAGTAAAAATAAAAAAAATAATATATGTTTGTATACGTGTGCACACTCTAATGCCCTGTACACCTGGTCGGACATTGATCGGACATTCCGACAACAAAATCCTAGGATTTTTTCCAACGGATGTTGACTCAAACTTGTCTTGCATACACACGGTCACACAAAGTTGTCGGAAAATCCGTCATTCTGAACGCGGTGACGTAAAACACGTACGTCAGGACTATAAACGGGGCAGTAGCAAATAGCTTTCATCTCTTCATTTATTCTGAGCATGCGTGGCACTTTGTGCGTCGGATTTGTGTACACACGATCGGAAATTCCGACAACGGATTTTGTGGTCGGAAAATTTTATAGCCTGCTCTCAAACTTTGTGTGTCGGAAAATCCGATAGAAAATGTGTGATGGAGCCTACACACGATCAGAATTTCCAACAACAAGGTCCTATCACACATTTTCTGTCTGAAAATCCGACCATGTGTACGGGGCAATAGACTAATACTTTTGTTGAAGCACCTTTTGATTTTATTACAGCACTCAGTCTTTTTGGGTATGAGTCTATCAGCATGGCACATCTTGACTTGGTAATATTTGCCCACTCATCCTTTACAAAAACACTCTAAATCTGTCAGATTACGAGAGCATCTCCTGTGCACAGCCCTCTTCAGATTACCCCACAGATTTTCAATCAGATTCAGGTCTGGGCTCTGACTGGGCCATTCCAAAACTTTAATATTCTATTGGTGAAGCCATTTCCTTGTTGATTTGGATGTATGCTTTGGGTCGTTGTCATGCTAAAAGGTGAAGTTCCCCTTCATGTTCAGCTTTCTAGTAGAAGCCTGAAGGTTTTGTGCCAATATTGACTGGTATTTGGAACTGTTCATAATTCCCTCTACCTTGCCCCCTGTTCCAGCTAAAGAAAAACAGCCCCAAAGCATGATGCTGCCACCACCATGCTTCACGGTGGGTATGGTGTTCTTTTGGTGATGTGCAGTGTTTTTGCACCAAACCTATCTTTTGGAATTATGGCCAAAAAAGTTCAACCTTGGTTTCATCAGACCATAACATTTTCCCACATGCTTTTGGGAGACTTCAGATGTGTTTTTGCAACATTTTGCCAAGCTTGGATGTTTTTCTTGGTAAGAAAAGGCTTCTGCCTTGCCACTCTACCCCAAAGCCCAGACATATGAAGAATACGGTAGGTTGTTGTCACATGTACCACAGCCATTACTTGCCAGATATTCCTGCAGCTCCTTTAATGTTGCTGTAGGCCTATTGGCAGCCTCCCTGACCAGTTTTCTTCCTGTCTTTTCATCAATTTTGGAGGGACGTCAGGTTCTTGGCAATGTCACTGTTGTGCCATATTTTCTCCACTTAAGGAACATAGTGAAGTCAGTCATCCTGGGTAAATCCAATGTCTTGGAAATTCTTTTGTACCCTTCTCCTGATTTATACCTTTTAACAAGGAGATCCCTCTGATTCTTTGAAAGCTCTCTGCGGACCATGGCTTTTACTGTAGGATGTGACTAAGAAAAAGTCAGGAAAGACCTACTAGAACGGCTGAACTTTATTTGGGGTTAATCAGATGCACTCTACATGAAGGCAGGTGTGTACGGACTCCTATTTAACATCAGTTTAAATATAATTGCTTAGATCTGAACACAGCTACATCCCCAGTTATAAGAGGGTGTGCACACTTATGCAACCACATTAATTTTATTTTTTTTTCCCCCCTCCCTAAAAGATTTTAGTTTGTTTTTCAATTGAGTTGCGCAGTTTATAGGTCACATTAAAAAGGTGGAAAAAGTTTTGAAATGATTTATCTTTGTCTAATTTTTTTACATCACAGAAACGTGACATTTTAACAAGGGTGTGTGGACTTTATATCCACCACACACACACACACACACACACACACACACACACACACACACACACACAGAAACATATCAAAATTTAATTTGTAAATAATTGAGCTGTATAATTCACCATTACGGTCTTTGCAAAAGACTGAATCTACATCAATCATCTTCCGGCCTAAAGCTGCTAATGCTTTTAAACATTAAATTTCATATAAATATAGCACGTGTTTATCTGTATAGTAAATTCGAGTTGTAATACATACAGATCATGTCTTAACATGACCCTGTCACCAATTAAAAATAACATAAAAGAAAAAGAATCCATCAATTTTAAAATAGAAACGCAAGGCAAAATGTGTGCAGATACACACACCTCATTTTCTTTAGGGCCTTTTCACATATGTGCCCATTGGCCTCATTAGAACGCACCTTTCCAACGAGACAAAGGGGTAGCAAAATTATTCCCTGTTAATTCCTTTTCACATCACCGAACTGCATTTGCAGATCTTTGGTGCCCTATTCAAAAGCACACCAAAAACGCAGTTTCCGTTGTAAGTCAATGGAAATGCACCAAGTTTTTTGGTGTATTTTTGCGGTAACGTGACTTTAAAAAATAAATAAATAAAAAGGCTGGCTGTTAAGGAGCCAGTATCCTTAACAAGCAGTGAATAGCTGGGTTGCTAAGGAGTTGGCACATACTGGCCTCCTCCTTAACGACCAGTGGATAAGCTACAAATACAATGCCCCCATCCCCCCATAGTGGTCATCCCCAGCTCCTCTCTGCTCAGGCTCTTCAATGTTTGGTCTGGCCACCCCCCTCTTCTCCTGTCCCATTCACAGTACTGCCCAAGCTGCTCCCAGCTGTCCCACCCAGATTTCCAGGCACTCAGAATCATCTTTATAGATGTGTATAAGAGGGACATTATTCTTATTGACCCATTTGTAATGGGTGCATCTTCACAGCAACAATGAACATAGGAGGGCATTTTTACCGCCAATGCAAGGGGCACTTTTCTCACTGACCACCAATGTAAAGGGGTATTGTCAGGGACTGAACCTGAAACCAAGACATCTGCTGTGTCTGTCAGTGACTTTTCTCGCTGAGCCACCTGAGACAGCTCCATGCCTGAATGCTTAGACAACCTTGCCTTATGTCTTGCTTCTTGAAAACCTTGAACTCTTTGCTCCTCCCATGAACTTCCAGATTTGGGCCATGTCTCTGCACTTCCTGTTTGCCAGATTATTGTGCTTTCTCCAGCCAATTACTCGCTTTTGTCACTCCTGCTGCCACCCGTATCTCTACCACTTGTTACTGACCTTTGGCTTGTTCCTAGACTATGCTTCTGCTTAATCCCAACTTGCAACCATGTGTTACAGACTTTAGGCTTGTTCACTGACTACGCTTCTGCTTGATCCCTATCTACATCTGTGATGGGACCCAGCCTGCTCTTCTCCTGGTGAGGCGATCCTGGAGGACTGCAACCTGGTACTAACTTGCAGCCAAAACTCATCTCCACCATCAGGGGCCCCGGTGAACACTGGTTAGTGCTTAGACTCCGCACCTAGGGTGATCCCGTGTCATCCACATGTGTCAGGGTGATCTGCTGCTGCACTTATCCATCTGGTCGGTGGGAGCCTCTCTACTGCTAAAGCTACTGGTCTCCAAGACTAACCCTGGACCGTGGCAGGTATTTTTCCATTGACCATCAATGCAATGGGGCAAATATCCACTGACTACCAACGCAAAGGGGATAGGTTTCCACTAACCACTAATGCAAGGGACACTTTTACCCCTAAGCAGCAATGTAAGGGGGCACTTTTTGTACACTGACCACCAATGGAAGGGGGTTGTTTAAAACAAGAGAGAAAACACAGCTCCAGGTCCTCCAGCAACACACTGCTGCGAAAGTACTGAACAGGTGCCAGTCCAGCTTACAGCCGATGAAGAAGGAAAAAGGATTTCCGGATAGCCGTACTACTGTAGAAATCATTTTTATTTAGAAAATCACCAAACAGGGTAAAAGCATTAAGGAAATAGCAGTTGAAGAAGAACAGGCTAACTCTGCTTTTCCTCTGCTATTTTCTTGATGTTTTTACCCTGTTTGGTGATTTCTAAATAAAGCCGTTAGTCTATCCTGCCTGGTGTTTTGTCTAAGGTAATGGATCCTTTCTTTGCATTTGATTTCAATAGACACTGAGTTTGGAAAACTTGTGACTATGGTTTAATATTGTGAAGTTACTTACAGTATCTCACAAACGTGAGTACACCCCTCACATTTTTGTAAATATTTTATTATGTCTTTTCATGTGACAACACTGAAGAAATTACACTTTGCTACAATGTAAAGTAGTGAGTGTACAGCTTGTATAACAGTGGAAACTTGCTGTCCCGTCAAAATAACTCACACAGCCATTAATGTCTAAACCACTGGCAACAAAAGTGAGAACACCCCTAAGTGAAAATGTCCAAATTGGGCCCAATTAGCCATTTCCCCTCCCCAGTGTCATGTGACTCATTAGTGTTACAAGGTCTCAGGTGTGAATGGGGAGCAGGTGTGTTAAAATTTGGTGTTATCGCTCTCACTCCCTCATATTGGTTACTGGAAGTTCAACATGGTACCTCATGGCAAAGAACTCTCTGAAGATCTGCAAAAAAAAAAAAAAAAATTGTTGCTCTACATAAAGATGGCCTAGGTCAGGGATATGCAATTAGCGGACCTCCAGCTGTTGCAAAACTACAAGTCCCATCATGCCTCTGCCTTTGGGTGTCATGCTTGTGGCTGTCAGAGTCTTGCTATGCCTCATGGGACTTGTAGTTCTGCAACAGCTGGAGGTCCGCTAATTGCATATCCCTGGCCTAGGCTATAAGAAGATTGGCAAGACCCTGAAACTGAGCTGCAGCATGGTGGCCAAGACCATGCAGTGGTTTAACAGGACAGGTTCCACTCAGAACAGGCCTCACCATGGTCGACCAAAGAAGTTGAGTGCACAGGCTCAGCGTCATATCCAGAGGTCTTCTTTGGAAAATAGACGTATAAGTGCTGCCAGCATTGCTGCAGAGGTTGAAGGGGTGGGGATCAGCCTGTCAGTGCTCAGATCATACGCCGCACACCGCATCAAATCTGGTCTGCACGGCTGTCATCCCAGAAGGAGGCCTCTTCTAAAGATGATGCATAAGAAAGCCACAAAACAGTTTGCTTAAGACAAGCAGACTAAGGGCATGGATTACTGGAACCATGTCCTGTGGTCTGATGAAACCAAGATAAACTTATTTGGTTCAGATGGTGCCAAGCGCGTGTGGCGGCAACCAGGTGAGGAGTACAAAGACAAGTGTGTTTTGCATACAGTCAAGCATGGTAGTGGGAGTGTCATGGTCTGGGGTTGCATGAGTGCTGCCAACACTGGGGAGCTACAGTTCATTGAGGGAACCATGAATGCCAACATGTACTGTGACATACTGAAGCAGAGCATGATCCCCCTCCCTTTGGAGACTGGGTCACAGGGCAGTATTCCAACATAACGACCCTAAACACACCTCCAAGACGACCGCTGCCTGGCTAAAGAAGCTGAGGGTAAAGATGATGGACTGGCCAAGCATGTCTGCAGACCTAAACCCTATTGAGCATCTGTGGGGCATCCTCAAACAGAAGGTGAAGGAGCGCAAGGTCTCCAACATCCACCAGCTCCATGATGTCGTCATAGAGGAGTGGAAGAGGACTTCAGTGGTAACCTGTGAAGCTCTGGTGAACTCCATGCCCAAGAGGGTTAAGGTAGTGCTGGAAAATAATGGTGGCCACACAAAATATTGACACTTTGGGCCCAATTTGGACATTTTCACTTGGGGGTGTATTCACTTTTGTTACCAGCAGTTTAGACATTAATGGCTATGTGTTGAGTAATTTTGAGGGGACAGCAAATGTACACTGTTATACAAGCTATACACTCACTACTTTACATTTTAGCAAAGTGTCATTTCTTCAGTGTTGGCACATGAAAAGATATAATAAAATATTTACAAAAATGTGAGGGGTGCATTCACTTTTGTGAGATACTATAGATGGGTTATATCTCCATTATATCATAGGTGACCATCAGGTTGCTGGCATATGACTAATGATATATGTCCTTTTTTTCCCATCTGGATATACAGAGATCTATTATTTTCCAAATAACCGATACTCTACCCATTGACGGTAAACCCAGTCTTGGTGAGCCCCATATAATCTATTTATATTTTATTTTACTTTATTTGCCTATAGCTTGTCATTTATTTTGCTAATACAGATTGGATTTCTGGACATTTCAGTTGTTATGGCCATCTTAAGATATACCTATGACAAACTGAGTACTCATGGGTATGGGTATGTAAGTTTGCCCACTTACAAAGAAATGAATGGTCTATAATTTTTATCATAAGTGTATTTTTAATGGTAGAGACAGAATATCAACTAAAAACCCAGAAAAAAACACACTATACAAATGCTATAAATTAAAGTTACAATTCAGTGAGTAAAATAAGGAAGTATTTGATCTCCAAGCAAAACATGACCTAGTACTTGGTGGAGAAACCCTTATTGGCAAGCACAGAGGTAAGACGTTTCTTGTAGTTAGTGACCAGGTTTGCACACATCTCAGGAGAGATTTTGGTCCACTCTTATTTACAGATCTTCTATAAACCCTTAAAGTGGATGTAAACCTGATTCATGAAATTTGGGTACATATATCTACAGTGTTTTATCTCTCTCCAAAGCACTGAATCCTGTGGATTTCTCCTGCTCCGTCACTGTTATCAGCCTGATAACTTCTGACACGTTCTCCCACACAGGAGATAAAAGCAGCCTGAAATTTTTGTTGTGGAAGGTTACTCTAAATAGATTAGCAGACAGCTCACAGCTCTGCACATTCCTTCCTTTGCCAATGTGGAGTGGGGGTGTGTGCCTTTCCTCCAATCAGCTGTCTAGGTGTTATGCCCAGACTTCACACTCAGTGCTGAACAGGAAAAGAAAATCTGTAACGTGATGTGCACTTTCTAAAGGATATATAAAGCTTAAGACAGTAGATATACATGTAAAACTTATGTAGGGAGATTTGTTTCATCCCTGAGTATTATCTGTGGATGTTCACTTCACTGGGTATATGTGAGGGTTTACATCCACTTTAAAGGTTTCTTGGCTGTCGCTTGGCAACTCGAAGTTTCAGCTCCCTCCATAAATTTTCTATAGAATTAAGGTTTGGAGACTGGATAGGCCACTCCATGACCTTAATGTGCTTCTTCTTGAGCCACTTCTTTGTTGCCTTGACCCCTCAATGTGGCAAAGTCAGTCTGTATCTTTAGCAGAGAAATAGACCCAGAGCACAATGTTTCCACCTCCTTGCTTGACTGTAGGAATGGTGTTCTTAGGAGTCATATTCAGCATTTTTCTTCCGCTAAACCCACGGAACTGCAACTTAACCACTTCAATACCAGGCACTTTCGCCCCTTCCTGCCCAAGCCATTTTTTAGCTTTCAGCGCTGTCGCACTTTGAATGACAATTGCGCAGTTATGCTAGATTGTACCCAAAGAAATGTTTTATCATTTTGTTCCCACAAATAGAGCTTTCTTCTGGTGGTCCTTGATCACTGCTGGAGTTTTTATTTTTTGTGCAACAAATGGACCGAAAATTTAGAAAAAAAAAAGTTTTTGTTTCTGGTATAAAATTTTGTAAGTAAGTTTTCTCCTTCACTGACGGGCACTGATAAGGTGGCACTGATGGGCATTGATAGGTGGCACTGATAGGCTGCACTGATGGGTACTTATGGGTGGCACAGATGGGCACTGATGAGACATCTGGGAGGCATTAATAGTGGGCACTGATTGGCATCTTTTAGGGCACTGTGTGTCATCCCTGGTGGCCATGGGAGGCATACCTGCTCATCAATGTGTGGTGGGTGCGCTGGTGGTCCTGGCGGCATCCCTGGTGGACCAGTGTGGGCATCCACGGGGGCGGGCTGCGCTGATAAACAATCAGCACAGACCCCCCCGTCAGGAGACCTGCCGATCATCTCTCCTCTACTCGCGTCTGTCAGACGCGAATGAGAAAAAGTCATGTTTACACTGTGATCAGCCGTGTTTAGATACGGCTGATCACGTGGTGAAGAGCCTCCGTCAGAGGCTCTTTACCAAGATTGGTGTAACGGTGTGTCAGACAGACACGCCGCACCACCAATTGCCGCGTTGTGCACTCACGGGCGCGCGCCAGCAGTTATCGTGCTGGACGTCATATGACGCCCAGTCAGGATAGCTGAACCACCGCCCGGCCGTCATTTTGCTATAGGCCGGACAGGAAGTGGTTAATTTATAGCATTTGTTTTATGTGGTATTTTTTCTGGATTTTTAGTTGATATTCTGTCTCTATCATTTAAAATATACCTATGATAAAAATTATAGACCCTTCATTTCTTTGTAAGTGGGCAAACTTACAAAATCTGCAGGGGATCAAATAATTCATTTTCCCCACTGTATTAGTGGTGCCTCCCATTCCTTTACATGGTGAACTTTTAAGGAGCCGGGGAACACATGCTTCCACTGGCAAACACAAAAAGTTTTCACTGCATACAAATTACTGTTAATTTGAAACAAAGTCAAATCATTAGCAAAGGCTGTATATTGTACAACTGTCAATAAGAAGGCAAGTGGATCAGAACCCGCCAACTGCTGGAGTCACTAAATGTTTGCTTTGCTTCTGCTGTGTGTAATATGCTGCCCATAAAACTGCAAGTCTGCAATAATTCCATCGAACTACAGCAAAGGAAAGGTAAAACCAGCTCCATAAAGCTGTCAGCATACTTACTTCATGTTTACCCTTTCCTACTGGGAAAAAGCTGCCATTCTTCTTTTAATAATTCTTTCCGGCATTAATCAGTCATTGTACATTAGAAGCAGCAGCTGGAGTGTTCTGAGTGATAATGAAACCTGCAACAAGCCATCTTCAGCCGTCTCTCCCAGACAATAAGGGAATTAAAATTTCAATTTAAATGCAGAGGTCTGAAACACACTTCAGTGGCAAAATTACTTCAATTAATGCGAACAGAATATAAATAGATGACAGCGCCAAAGGTGATGTAGCAAACTAAGAGTTGTGTCAATTAATGAACCCAATGCTAAGCCGGTGTGCCAGCTGCCAGAGGTGTGCGTCTCAGGATTTTAGTTCTGCTACACAAACTAACCATTAACCCATACATTCAAGCGTGTACCAGCATCAACTGCTACAGCATGAGCTACTCTGATGCCATAAAATACATTAATAAAACTGGGTTAACAGGGAGCTCACTCCTACAAGAAAGAGCTCCATTATTGGTAACGTGGATTAAAAAATACAGGCAATAAAATATAGTACTGACTTCCATGTAGTGTTTATTTTGGAAAGAACTCTTGTCTAACTGAAAACTTAGATGTTGCTTTAAAACAAAATGCTACCAACAAATTTTACCTTCTTTCCTTACAGGTAGAGACAATAGGCAGTCCATGGTCTTACAAAGTCATATATTTTAGGTCAGTACCCACCTTCTTCTGGAATATGCTAATTAACAGCAGTGCTAACAAAGAGCAGAACATAGGCAACTCCTACCAGAATGGAGGGTTCAGGCCCATTAATAGACTACACTAATACGTGCCTTCTGACAAAGAAGCTTTGCCCATTGACACGCTGTGTGCAGTTGCTAAGGGCTAGATTTTTACTCTGTAAAAAGCAATGGCTGCACCGCACCTGCAGTGATTAGGGGCTTTGACTGGCCATGGACATAGACAGTTTGTGTTCAGGAATGGCATCCTCAGGGGGCCGACCCCAGATCTGCTGAGGCTTCTTGAACCGGTGACAAATTCAGTTGCAATTACTTCCAGGGAACTTTGCTTGGCAGTCCTCTACATATTCTCTGTTTTACAGAAAACCACTGGCCTGAGCTTTCCCACTTCGTAAAAAGGATCATCAACATTTATATACAATGTAATTTATTAGCTATTCCTGGAAAACTTAAGGAGAGTATGTAATGAACCTTCCCGTGCTTACTCTTCAGCCGAGATTCTTAACTAAAACGAATGCATCAAGGATGTACTGGCCAAGAGAGACCTTTCACCTAATCTGGAAAATGTGATTATCCTATGTATTAGGATCAACATTCGGTCGCAGATGTGAGAAAGCCAACATCTACCATAACCTGTTTGGCTCACAAACTCCATAACTGTCTCTTTCCCACTGAGGAGCCTATGCAGGTAAAGCAGTCACAGAAGGAGTGAGCTTGTCGTTCCAACAATCCTCTGTTTATATTACACTGGAGAATTACATAAATACCTGTACTCTGAAGGACCCAAAACCCAATGCCTAGGGTATCTGGGAGAGGGATTCATGGGCAATTCAGCATGTTCTTTGCCAATTAAAATCACTTTTCCCAATGCTACATACGATAGGGGGGAAATCCGTACCCACTGCTTTGGAGGCCTCAACTTTCGGCAAGCCTCATAAAAGTCTTCCCACTTACGCCTACATACAAAAAATACGGAATAAAACTAAATATATACAGGAGGTGACAGGTATTAATGAGTATAGTCCTATATGGGGAAATTAATCCTATCCAGAACTAGCTAAATTACAACATGCGGAGAGGTGGAAGAGGTTTGGTATTCTTTACTTAACGCAAATCATAAGTGAGGGAAAACTGCGATTTTTTGACACTTTGAGGGACCTGTATAGACTACCGCCTCCCATGCTTTTTTATAATATGCAACTTAGGCATGCATTTGCAACCCAGTCAAAAACCTCTGAATGGCATACTGACTCGACCCCTTTGGTCACTTTACTTAAAGGGGCTGAGACCTCTAAAGGATTCATTTCCCAGAGCTATAGTACCTTACTTCACAAATACCTTATAAAACACCCCCTGACAGTGAAAGGAAAATGGGAGCTGGATGTTGGGCCATTGGATGAGGATCAATGGGAGGAGGTTTTGCAGTCAGTCTCCATATGCTCATTGAATGTAACGCAAAGACTAACACAATTATATACACTCTTGAGAACGTATTATATGACTCATAGGTTACATAATATGGGACTTCTTTCCAATCCAACCTGTACTAGATGTAAAATAGACCACGGAGATTTAATACATATGCTATGGAGATGTCCCAGATTACATATGTACTGGAAGGGGGTGGCGGACACACTGAGCACAGTGTTTGGGGTCTCAATTCCGCTGGACCCTAGACACTGTATTTTGAATGTGTTAGATGAACTGGAGTGGGACCCCCATGTCAGAGAAGCTCTAACTAGAGCCCTATTTGTGGCCCGCAAGTTAATCATGGTGCACTGGAAATCTGAAACGCCCCCTTCAGTTAAGGAATGGGTTACTGCATTAGGCAATATACTAAGAATGGAGAAAATTATATATCAACACAGGGGATGTTCAAGTAAATTTGAAAAACTCTGGGAACCATGGCTTGGCACTCCTGGGCTTGCCCCGGAGGACCTGGTCATGGATAGACTATTGCGCCTTAATAGTGGTTGAAAGTATTGTGCACCCTGCATTGGACTTGAATAGAGTTTGTTGCTCCTGTTGGATAAGGACAGAGGGAAGGAATCAGGGAGGATAAAGATGCAGTAATTATATTGTTTAACACTGGGAACTATATTAATGTATAAACTTGATTCTATTTCTGGAATTATACCTGTTTATGCTATTATGTACAACTTAATTGAAGACTTCTTGGACTGTATGTACCTGTTTTTCAATAAAAACTTTTTTCTTGGATAAAAAAAAAAAAAAAAAAAAAAAAAAATCACTTTTCCCAAACAGCTCTACTTCTGAGAGAACAGTTAGTAGACAAGCTTTTTTGGACTTTGGTGAAGCTCTAAATTTCTTTAAGCAAGCTCTCATATGCCCACACATCACAGAGCGGGTCATTCAAGATAGTCTCTCCTGAGGGGAGTCATGCTTACAGTGGTGTATCCACAATGTCTCCCAGAACCAGCTTGTCTGTTCCACAATTACCACCAATTCCCTGCCTGCATTATTGGAAGGTTGCAGACAGTTTTAGTAAGAAACAAGCCATAACTTTGCAACCTCATCAATCATTAAATGTGGTGGCTGCATTATTTCTTTTTTTGGGGGGAGGGGGGGTTACTCTGTTTCCACCTGGTGATCTGGCCTGTAATGTACCACCTGTATTAGGGTGCCTCCACTCTGGATGAAGGAGCATGGAGGCACCTTTGCACAGCAGCATGGTTAATCTGGGGGCAGGGGAGTGTTAGATGGACTAGCATATTTAGATACATAACAAATTGAAGCTGAACTCCAGAAAGAATTTTTTTTCAATTTTGAACAAAGGTTTTGCATAAATAAATTATATATATATATATATATATATATATATATATATATATATATATATATATATATATATATATATATATATATATATACTGATCACTGTAAGCACCCCTGTCAGTAGTAAATGGTTTGTCCGACCCCTGTAACTGCTACATCTGCAGAACACTCTGGTCTGTTGAAAAACAAAATATACTGGCAGGATCACCAGGTGATAATAAAGGAAAGAAAGCCTTAAAAGTACATTAATGCAGCCATCACATCTAAGAACTGGTAAGCTGAAAAATAATAGTTTTTTTTGTTACTTTTGCATTTAGTACAACTTTAAGTCTCAGCGGTAATTTAAACCATCAGGAACCCTGGAACAGGGTCTATGAATCCAACATACTTCTTGTTACAGAAGTTTCTTATTTAGATCATCAGCTTTTCTTTCCAAGGTGACCTAATCTATGCCCAGAAGGATACATGAAGACTTATTACCCTTTATGCACCTCCAAAAAGATTTGGAGGCTTTTGACAAATTTAAAGTAGTATACAGTTCCTTTCCATTGACTCCTGTTGGCAGAGTCAACTTGCTAAAAATGATTTATCTTCCAAAATATCTATATTTCTTTCGCAATACACCCATACCCATCCCTAGGACCTTTTTCCGGAGGTTGGAGAGCCTGTTAATACACTTTGTCTGGGCTGGGAGGCCACCCAGGGTGGCCAAGCACATCTTATATCTCCCTCTCCCTGGAGGGGGATTGGCGCTACCGAATTTCCAAATTTACTACTGGGCTGCAGTTCTGGTCACGATTCGGTGGTGGTTCTCCCAGCCCACGCAAAATCCCGTGGTCACTCTGGAGGCAGCCATTCTTGGTTCCTTTGCTGCCTTGAGTAATCTCCTGTTTCGGGGTCTCAGGGCCAGTTTGTCCATGACGACCCCGATGCGTACCACTGTAAAGGTTTGGCAGGAGGCTAGGAAAATATATGGGAAACCAAATTGCATTTCACCTCACATGCCCCTGTGGAGCAATCCTATGCTACCCCATTTTTATACTTTACCGGACCCCTCTCTCTGGGCAAAAAAGGGAATTCTTACACTAAAGCATATAGTCAAGGATGGCAGGCTTATGACTTTTCAAGCCCTTAGACAATCCTTTGCTATTCCTGCCTCCTTCCAGTTTAGATACTGGCAGCTGAAGCACGCCTTTGAGGCTCAGTTCCCGCCCCCCTCATCCTGGAACCGGACTCTATTGAAAGGCTCTTGACTTCCAGCGTGATGGGGAAGCCCCTCTCCACACTATACCTATACCTGACAGTGGAGTATGATGCCAAACTAACTAAAACCTGGGAAAAGTGGAGGGCTGATATTCCCTCGTTGGATGAGGAGGAATGGAAGGAGTGTTTAATATCCTACATTCCTTCCATGATCGCTGCAAAAGATAGGTTCATACAATTCAAGTTCCTACACAGGGCGTATTTTACTCCACAGAGGTTGGCACGCATTTACCCTCAGAGAGACCCCAATTGTCAGAGACGCAGACAGGAAGTGGGTACTTTCTGGCATATGGTCTGGTCGTGTCCCAGTCTCCGTCTCTTTTGGTCAGCGGTGGCATCCACACTGAGCAATGTCATAGGATCAGACTTGCAAGCAGATCCCCAGATACTACTGCTCAGTCATTTGGAGGATGTTGTGGGTGATAGGTATAGCAAATTGTGTCTAACCTTCGCATTGTACTATGCTAGGCGGGAAATTCTACTGCGGTGGAGAATGGTGGAGCCTCCTACCCTGGCCTCGTGGATAAGGTCTGTGAATAAGGTACTCCCTCTGTATAAATTAACGTATGACAGTGCCCGGGGAAATTTGATAAAATCTGGTCGTCCTGGGTCGACGCCTCCGGAGACCCTGATCCCCCTACCCCATGAGCAGGACGGGAAAAGTAATGGAAGCTATCCTATACCTCACGTCTCTTTTCTTTATGCCTGTCCCCTTTCATCCCACTCCTTCTCATCCCTCCTCCCCCCCCCCCTCTCTTCCTTTCTTCCTCTCCCCCCCCCCCCCCTGCTTCCCTCCCCCCCCCCGCTGTCCCTTCCAGGTTTAGTTGAATATTGGGCCACTCATTTTATACCATCAAAAATGTATGAAGATTTGAGCTTTGAGAGGTCTGGTTGAGTGAAACTTCTGATGTTTGCACACCTGGAATTTCTGATAAATAATGGCTATTGTTTAAGAGTCAAATTTATAATTTTACTGGGTTTTTTAAATTTTTTTTTTTTTTATTCCCACTACAATGTCTGTATTAAACTTTTGTATTGTACTGCTGATTTGTTCAATAAAATTTTCTGTTAAAAAAAAAAAAAAAAAAAAGTAGTATACAACCCCAAAAAAGTAAAAAAAAGTAATATAAGGAAGCTTACCAATCCTTAAATGTAGTAGTTGCATAGGTTTCCCTTTTTAAGGCTTTTTTTCCTTTATTTTACTTGGTGATCTAGCCAGTAACACTTCCTGTTTTTGGGTGGCCCCTTTATCTATGGAAGAGCAACCGAGTACACCAGCACTGTCAGCAGGGGGTAGCGTTAGATGGATTAGCAGATTTAGGGCTCTTTCACATGGCGCCGATCAGTGATGATCCGCCCCGTGAACATCCCCTTGCTCAGCAGAGATCGCTCCGCCGATCCCCGCTGAGCAGGAAAATGACAGTGTGCAGCGACGGACCTGTCAGAGCGCCGCTCTCCCCTATGGGGGATCGGGTGATGACGGACCGTAGAGTCCGTCGTCACCCGATCCGATCACGGATGGAAAAGTAGGTTTTTCCTCCGTTACACTTTTTCGGATCGGAGCGGGTCGGATGTCAGCGGACATGTCACCGCTGACATCCGACGCTCCATAGATCTCCATGGAGTGTCCGTTCAGGTCCGCCTAAAAAACTGACAGTTAGACCTGAACGGACAGTCCGTGTGAAAGAGGCCTTAGAAAGATTTTACATAAGTGAGTAACAAATTAAAACTAACTCCAGCTAACACTTTTTAAGCCATTACAGAAACATATATTTTTATTTTCCTTCTAGGATAAAGGTTTTAACTAAATGAATAAAGCTGACCATTATCTCACAAAATCTTGCAGGCAGAATAAAATAAAAATGAGTGAGCTACAAGCATAAAGTGACAAACACGAAAATAATAAAAATGGATGCCGCACCATTTCAAAAATTAATAGAAAATCATGTGCATTATCAGCCACTAAATAATTAAACACAAAAAAACATAAGCGTACTTAATGTTTCAAAACACAAACATATAAAGTGCATATTCAGTAAAATATTATAATATTATTTTATATATATATATATATATATATATATATATATATATATATATATATATATATATATGTTCTATACTACGATGATAAGAATATAACAAACATCTCTTTTAACCACTTGACCTCCAAAATGTTTTAACCCCTTGGTGATCAGGGCATTTTTTGCTATTCAGCACTGTGTTTCTTTAACTGGCAATTGCTTGGTCACGCAACACTGTACCTGATGAAACTGATATCATTTTTTACAAATAAAACTTTTTCTTTTGGTGGTAACCACTGGATTTATATTTTTGCTATATAAAAACGAAAAATACATTTCTATGGTAAAAAATAACCCAAATTAGGGTATATTATTCAGTCTGTGTGAAAATTAAAGAGTTTACACACTATGGTATAAACATTTGAAAATTGATCATTCCAGATGTACAGACCGTCCATAATTTCTTGAGGCCCTAAAATACCAGGACAGTACAAATATCCCCCACATGCCCCCTTTTAGCAAAGTAGACAGTCCAAGGTATTTAGTAAGAGGCATGGTAAGTTTTTTGAAGTTCTAATTTTTTGTCACAGTTTTTTGGAAAATAAATTAATGAAGCAGCCCGATAATGAGTATACAATTTTTTTTTTTTTTTTACACACACTGCCAACAGTATAGTACAGCGTCGTCATGTGACTGGTGTAGTGATTGTCAGGAATACTGACTGGTAACAGTATGTTAAAAATAACTTTATTCAATTTTTTTTACACACTCTGAGTAGTTCAGTGCCACCATAATGGGGGATTTTTTTTTTTTTAGACTGATTGCTTGTTACAGTGATGATCACTGTAACAGCAATCTGAACTGCGATGAATGGCTTTCATTCACGACTCATTGTTTACTATTGTGATGCTGTGATTGGCCAAGATATCATGTGGTCACTAGTGACCAGTCACAGATCACACACACAATAGTAAACAATGTTGCCATGAATGGATTCCATTTAGGAACTACTGTCTACTAGGTGTCATGTGATCGCATAGCGATCACGTGGTATCTGGACAACTCACAGCGGCCTGACAAGCACCATGGATACGGCGGAAGGATGATTGTGCTAGGGGGTACTGCTGGCGGGGTTGGCAAGTGGTTAAATGGCCATGAATAACTGAATGAAAACGCTTGCAATCTTCCACCTGTGATGTACTCTTGTGAATTATTATCAGTGAAGCCTTTACCCATACTCCTATGGGCACTCTCTCACCTTATTAATGTGAAGTGGAGGATAAACGATCTCAAGCACTTATCCTTTTTATAGCCTGAACACAACTACTTCTCCTCTGGTGCCTGCCCACTGCTTTAACTTCAGAATCATCACTCATGCTCAAAGATACAATAAAAAGAAAAGCATAGCCCTCTCCATAGTAAACCTTATATTGTTGCATAAAAATTATACACTCAATTACTTGTACATAGATAAAAGATAGCCTTCAGTCTCAGGATAGCCTCACAAGGGCAGCGCTTGTACAACATCTCCTCATCCATACATAAGGTGCACCATACACCTGTCTATTCCACTAAAACAACCCAGCCAACAGACTTCTCTCTCCACACAATCCCTAAGCTCTGCCCAACTGGCTCCATAAGCAACAATATCATTGCCCTTATCCAGTCAACAAAGATGGACTTTACAATATTTACAGGTTTTATATCCATATCTATATGAACCTTTGACTGTTAAGCTCGGTTCACATATGTGCGAAATGGATGCATTTTGAAACGCATTCAATTTGCATGTTATGTGAATATTGATTTCCATTGAAACTGTTCACATACGTGGTGCATCAAAGGTGCGAGTTTAAAAACAGTCCTGTGCATGTTCTGAGCACTGCAGTGCGGTTCAGGTGTGAATTTCAAGCTCACTGAATTCTATGGGAATACTTCTGAATCGCACATGTGTTCAGGATTCAATTCAGGATTTCAGCACAGATTGCTCTCCTGCTACAGTAGTTGACAACCTTTACTATGCATTGGCCAGCACCGAAATAGCAGCTGTGACAAAAATCTGGTCCTGAGGCTTGCAAATTCACATCAGAACCGCATCAAAAATGCACCTGAACAAATGCTTTTTTTATTTGCAGTGAAAACTGACATACAAGTCGCACTGCACATGTGTGAACCCAGCCTTATCCAGGTATGTTCTGATCTATTTTCACTTGAATATGGACTTGGTGATAATAATGATCCCAGAGTTGGTGGCCTTTCACTTGAAAAAAATAATTCTCCCTGTAAAACTTATAATTTCTGTATAGTTAAAGTGATACTAAAACGCACACTGTTTAACTTACATTGTCCCTTCTATTTATGTACCTTTTTCCTAATCAATAAACAGCTGTTACATGACCCAGCTCTTTCCCAGCCTGTCTGCAGGGAAACATAAGCAGGAAGTGCTTCTAGTCCTTTGCTACTGGTCACATGTTCAAATAAAAAAATCAGCCTGTGAGATACAGTAGTAAAAGTAAATAATTTCAATAAACGGTTTTAAAAATTGTCATATAAACATATATTTGAAATCAAATCTTTATTATGTTTTGGCAATAACATGGTGTGGGCAGATTTCTGCCAGTCACAGGCTGTAATGCCCCTCCAGCCGTGTCTTAGAATAAGAGGGAGGTGAAACCTCCATTAAAACTACATGCAGTATCCTGCCCTTATTTTGTTTAGCTGGTTAGTGGGCATGGAGGAGGGAGGGAGTGGGCTGTCATTTACCACTGTGTATACACCCACATGTGAGACTCTACAGTGAGGGGAAAAAGTATTTGATCCCCTGCTAATTTTGTACGTTTGCCCACTGACAAAGAAATGAGAAGTCTATAAATTTTAATGGTAGGTTTATTTTAACAGTGAGAGACAGAACAACAACAAAAAAATCCAGAAAAACGCATTTCAAAAAAGTTATAAATTGATTTGCATTTTAATGAGTGAAATAAGTATTTGACCCCTTTGCAAAACATGACTTGGTACTTGGTGGAAAAACCCTGAGGTCAGTTTCTTGTAGTTGGCCACCAGGTTTGCACACATGTCAGGAGGGATTTTGTCCAACTTCTCTTTGCAGATTCTCTCCAAGTCTTTAAGGTTTTGAGGCTGACGTTTGGTAACGCGAACCTTCAGCTCCCTCTGCATATTTTCTATGGGATGAAGGCCTGGAGACTGGCTAGGCCACTCCAGGACCTTAATCTGCTTCTTCTTGAGTCACTCCTTTCTCAGCTTGGCCGTGTGTTTTGGGTCATTGTCATGCTGGAATACCCATCCATGACCCATTTTCAATGCCCTGGCTGGGTAAGGAGGTTCTCAATCAAGATTTGATGGTACACAGCACAACTCCGTCCCTTTGATGTGGTGAAGTTGTCCTGTCCCCTTAGCAGTACAACCAGTGGTGTATTTAGGTTTTGTGCTGCCCTAGGCCTGACTAAACCCATGCACCCCTAATTTAAATATGACCCACCCCTTCTTGCCAAGGCCACACCCCTTTGAGTTTAAGTCCCGCCCTGTAATCTGTAAACCACACCCCTTCCCTTTTAAGCTCCACCTTTTCATCTTAGAGCTCCACCTCTTCCTCTCTCTACATTAAAAGTGGGTACCAAGTGTAGCCTCATCACTGCCCTTCAATGCAGCCTCACCGGTGCCCATCGATGCAGCCTCACCGGTGCCCATCAGGGCAGCCTCGCCATTACCCATCAGCACAGCCTCACCAGTGCCCATCAGGGCGGTCTCGCCATTACCCATCAGCACAGCCTCACCAGTGCCCATCATCGCAGCTTCATCAGTGCCCGTCAGCGCCTCCTCGCCAGTGCCCGTCAGCGCCTCCTCACCAGTGCCCGTCAGCGCAGCCTCACCAGTGCCCGTCAGCGCAGCCTCACCAGTGCCCGTCAGCGCAGCCTCACCAGTGCCCGTCAGCGCAGCCTCACCAGTGCCCGTCAATGCAGCCTCATCAGTGCAGGTTATTAGGGGCCATCAGTGCGGCCTCATCAATGCCCATCACTGTAGCAAATCAGTGCTACCTTATAAGTACAGCTGAAGAGTGCCACCTAATCAGTGGCAATCAGTGCTTTAACATTCTTAGAGCCTTTTCACACTGAAAGCGCCCCGGCGGTAAAGCGGCGCTATTTTTAGCGCCGCTTTACCGTCGTTTTAGCAGCGCTATTCGGCCAATAGTGGGGCGGTTTTAAAAGGGTTAAATTTGCCTGCAAAACACTGCTGCAGCGCTGCTTTGCAGGTTGTTTTAACCCTTTTTCGACCGCTAGCGGGGGTTAAAACCGCCCCACTAGCGGCCGAAAACCCCTGCAAAAACAACGGTAAAGTGGTGCTAAAAATAGCGGCACTTTACCGCCAACAGCCCCGACGCACAGTGTGAAAGGGCTCTTAGTGAAAGTTCATGTACTGCAAAGTTTGCAGTACATGAACTTTCACTGAAGGTGGACTGTGCAATGAGTTTGTAGCATGGATCACTTTATTGCAATATCATGATCTGTATATTCATTTCCATATTGAGCACAGATTGGCTGCTTGGCACATGCACCCAAGCAGCCAATCTGTGCTCATGATATTGCAATAAAGTGATCCCATTACTGTACAAGAGTAATTGAATCTACAGTATTTTACCTCCTGTCCTGGCTATGGGGTAGGGGATTCCCCTCGTGCTACTCTCTCTCTCTCCTCCTGTCATCAGACCCTGCCCGAGACGAGCGATGCAGGAAAGACGAACGGAGGAGGGTAGAGGGCGGAGCTTTAGACTCCGCCTCTGCCCGTCCAAATTACACGCAGCAAGTCACCGCGGCCACTCATGGGGCGCGAGGAAAGCCGAACGGAGGAGGGTAGAGGACCGAGCTTTAGGCTCCGCCTCCGCCCGTCCAAATTACATGCAGCAAGTCACCGCGGCCACTCATGGGGGCGCGAGTCGCCCCCCCCCGCCAAGCACGCCATCACACCACAAGAAGCCAACCGCCGGAGCCTGCATCTGTGCGGGAGAAGGCCGCGGGACTCGGGAAGGCGGATGGGGGGCGGCTTTTTCGCCGCCTTCCCGCAAAGTGCCGGCCTAGGCCTAAATACCGCACCCCCAAAAGCATAATGTTTCCATCTTCATGTTTGACGGGGGGGGGGGGGGGGGGGGGTGGTGTTCTTGGGGTCATAGGCAGCATTCCTCCTCCTCCAAACACGGAGAGTTGAGTTGATGCCAAAGAGCTTGATTTTGGTCTCATCTGACAACAACACTTTCACCCAGTTCTCCTCTGAATCATTCAGATGTTCATTAGCAAACTTCAGATAGCCTGTACATGTGCTTTCTTGAGCAGGGAGATCTTGCGGCCGCTGCAGAATTTTAGTCCTTCATGGAATAGTGTGTTACCAATTGTTTTCTTGGCAACTATGGTCCCAGGAGCCTTGAGATCATTGACAAGACTCTACCTTGTAGTTCTGGGCGGATTCCTTACCATTCTCATGAGAGTAAGTTGCATCAACACTACACTGACACAGTACACTTGTTGCCCCCCCCCCCCAATTAACCCCTTTACTCCCTGTCACTGTGTCACCCAGTGCAGTGTTCATATTTTTTTTTATCACTGTACTGGTGTCATTTGTGACAATAATCAGTGTTAGGGTACCTAATGGTAGGCCCAGATAGGTCTAGGGACCCCCAATAAAGGTTTAATCCCTTGATCATCCCGTCACCAGTGATCACCGTTAGTGTTACTGGTGACGCTGGTTAGCTAGTTATTTTTTTATAGCGTCAGGGCACCCGCTGTATATTACCTAAATAAAGGTTTAACCCCCTGATCGCCCAGCGGGTGATATCAGTTTTAGCATCAGTCAGGGTCTGCTTCGCCTCAGGCAGAGTGAGATCAGTGCCAGTAGCCCTAACACCCACGCACACTACACCTCCCTTAGTAGTATAGTGTCTGAACAGATCAATACCTTTGATCTGATCAGAACTATATTAGCGTCCCCAGTAGTTTAGGGTTCCCAAAAATGCAGCATTAGCAGGATCAGCCCAGATACCTGCTAGCACCTGCGTTTAGCCCCTCCGCCCAGCCCAACCCAGCCAAGCTCAGCATCAATCAATCACTGTCACTTACAAAACACATAACTGCAGCATTCGCAGAGTCAGGCCTGATCCCTGCGAACGCTAACAGTTTTTTGGTAGCGCTTGAAGCAGTCACTGAACACCAGGTTCTTTTTTTTCCCGTGAGTCTCACTACTGTACCAGTAAATTTAGAGGCCAATCAAAGGTACAATAGTGAAGAGGCCTACATATTTCTGAGCCTGACAAATGAGAGAGTGAAGAGGAAGTCACCCCTCTGTACGATTCTGGCTCAGAATACGAACCAGTAGACAGCAGCAGCATCCTGACAGATAGCTCTGATGACGGAGTAGTGGTCCCCGCCAAGGTCAAGCGTACCCAACACCGTTCTTCTGTTGTCGTTGAGGTGCAAGAACCGCAGGGCTCTCGTATGGAGCAGAGAGCCAGTACTAGTGCCGCTCATCCCTCTGGTGAGCTAGCAAGCACCAGCAGCCTAGTACATCCTGGTCGTACACCCAGCACTGCAGTAACACTTAGCGACGTGGCAAGTCCCTTAAGTGAAGTTCAAGCTGGTGAGGTGGCTAGCACAAGTAGTGTCCCGCAGCCACCAAGAAGAAGACAAAACACAGGCCCGTCGAGCCCATAGTACCCTTCCTGCTGCATTTGCCAAACCGATTGGGAGCCCACCACTTCTGCAGCACCCGCACAGCCCCATTCGCTGGCCAACCTGGAATTCAGGTGGAAACAGTTGATTTTACGTCACTTGATTCCATTTTTCACGGAGGATCTCTATAGATTTGTTGTGGACCAAAGCAATTTGTATGTTGGTCAATTCATCGCCGCTAATACCCAGTTGAGCCTTGCCAGAGATTGGAAACCTATTAAGGTTTCAGAATTTAAGACTTTCCTGGGACTATCCCTCCTCATGGGCGTAGTAAAAAAAAAAAAAAAAAAAGTGAGTTGCGGTCATATTGGACATTGGTCCACTGACCCAATTCACCATATGCCCATGTTCTCTGCATCCATGACCAAGACACGATATGAGCAGATCCTGCGGTACATGCATTTCAATGACAATGAACTCTGTCGTCCTCAGGGTAACCCTGGATACGATCAGCTCCACAAAATTCGGCCCCTCGTAAACCACTTCAACCAGTAGTTTGCAGCCTTGTTTACTCCCGATCAAGTTGTCTGCGTTGATGATTTCCTGATTAAGTTTTCTGGCCACTTGTCTATCAAACAGTATCTTCCCTGCAAGTGTGCCAGATATGGGGTCAAGATGTATAAGCTCTGTGACAGGTCAACAGGCTATACATATAGTTTTATGGTTTATGAGGGAAGAGATAGTTAAGTGAAGCCCGAGAGCTGCCCAGACTACATAGGGAGCGCTGGTAAGATTGTGTGGTACTTGGTGTCACCCTTATTCGGAAAGGGGTACCACTTGTATGTGGACAATTATTACACAAGCGTGCAACTTTTTAGTCACCTTTTTGATTGTGGAATTGGCGCATGTGGCACCGTGTGATCCCCAACGACTTGTAGAGTCCAGACTTAGACGGAGGGAGAGAATTTGTTAGCAGTGAAGTGGAGGGATTCACAGAATGTTTTCACTCTGTCCTCCCTTCACACAGATACGACAGTCCAAATTCCAACGGCGACTGGTGTTGTGGAGAAACCCCTCTGTGTCCACAAATACAACCTTAAAGTGGGGTTCCCATTTATAAAAAAAAAAAAAAAATAATAATAATAATTTAAAAGTCAGCAGCTACAAATACTGTAGCTGCTGACTTTTAATTGGACACTTACCTGTCCCAGGGTCCAGCGATGCGGGGGATCGAAGCCCCGCTCGTTCCCCCCTCCACTCGGCGGCGCCAGCATTCTAACTGTGGGTGCCTGGCTGTGGCTTCACGCATTACTAATTTTTTTTTTTTTTTCGGGTTGGAACTTCACTTTAACATGGGAGGGGTGGACCAGTTGTTGGCGCCGCACCTAACTGCACGTAAGACGAGACGCTGGTATAAAAAAGTGTCTGTATATTTATTCCAATTGGCTCTGCTGAATGCTTTTGTGCTATACAAAGCTTCAGGATGAACTGGATCCTTCCTAAAATTCCTGGAAGAGATCATCACAGCCCTTCTGTTTCCAGACGGTGCTATGCCCCACCTTCCCAACGCAAATGCAGTTAGCCGGCTGCATGAGAGGCATTTTCCGTATCTCCGCCCTGGTACCCCTGCCAAAAGAACACCCCAAAAAAGATGTTGTGTCTGCAGAAAACGCGGATTTAGGCATGACACCCACTTTTATTGTCCCTCCTGTCCTGACCAACCTGGTCTCTGCATCGGTGACCGTTTCAAACGCTACCACACACTAGTGGAGAGTCCTAGGGCACACTTACACAGGGCCTCAAAAGAGAGATAGCCATCACATTTTGAGAGACCATAATCTGGAACATTTACAATTTATATAAAAGTGCAAAAGAAAATAAAAATAAAACCACACAAAAAAGCCAAAAATAGTGGTTTTATTTTCGTTCTCTCTCTATTCTCTCTCTCTTATGTTCGCTCTCTATTGTCTGCTCTCTATTCTATATCTATTGTTCTCTCTCTATTGTTACTGTATTTTAGAACTGTAATGTTTTACTTTTACTATGTTTTATTGTACTTGCTTTGCAGGTATGGTATGTGTTACTGTTATACTGTAATGTAACTGTTTTATTGTTAACCATCATTTGCTTAGCAGGTACGCCATTCAGCTGCAGCACTGATTTATTTATCTTGACAGCAACAGCGTTTGCCCTCGATATGTAAATCAACGACTCCAGCGCTGTAGGAGGTGATTGCCTGTATGCCCATCATTAGAAGTGGGTGGATGAAGGGCAGTATTCTAAATGGTGGGCATGCCCACCGATCAATCTCTTTTTCATTCAGCCTACAGGCTGCATGAAAAAAAGAACATTACAATATATGTGCAACAAGGACCAGCAACGTACTGGCATGTTGCTGGCCTTTGAGTGGTTATACCAGAATGATGCCTGCAGGTTTAGGTATCATCTTGGTATCATTCTTTTCAGCCAGCGGTCGGCTTTCATGTAAAAGCAATCCTAGTGGCTAATTAGCCTCTAGACTGCTTTTACAAGCAGTGGGAGAGAACTCCCCCCCTACCCCCCACTGTCTTCCATGGTTTTCTCTGGCTCTCCTGTCCCAACAGGGAACCCGAGAATGCAGCCGGTGGTTCTGCCAGCTGACCATAGAGCTGATCGGAGACCAGAACGGCTCCAATCAAATCTATGGCCTAAGAAAGCGGAAGCTACGAACATTTCATGACTTAGGTTTCGCCGGATATAAACAGCGCCATTAGGAAAACATTTTAGCACACCCATCTTGGTGTGGTCAGATGCTTTGAGGGCAGAGGAGAGAGCTAAGAGACCCCACTTTAAAATAAATAAAAAAAAAAAAAAAAAAAGTTTGCGTCACTACCTATTGCTATAATAGGGGATATTTACATTGCCAACGGGTCCCGGGAACTAAATGTTCTCCGGCGGTACGCGATTGCAGTGTGGAGAGGTAGAACCGGGAGATGCCTATGTAAACAAGGCATTTCCCCGTTCTGCCTTGTGTCATGACAGAGGTCCACTGCTCCCTGTGATCGGGAGCAGTGATCGCTGTCATGTCCTAGGTAGCCCCTCCCCCCCAGTTAGAATCACTCCTAGGACACACTTAACCCCTTCATTGCCCCCTAGTGGTTAACCCCTTCCCTGTCAGTGTCATTTACACAGTAATCACTGCAGTTTTATAGCAATGATCGCTGTATAAAATAAAGGACAATGGTCCCAAAATAGTGTCAAAAGTGTCCGATGTGTCCGCCATAATGTCGCAGTCAAGATAAAAATCACAGATCACTGCCATTACTACTAAAAAAAAAAAATAATAATAATAAAAACGCCATAAAACTATCCCCTATTTTGTAGACGCTGTAACTTTTGCGCAAACCAATCAATATACGCTTATTGTGATTTTTTTTACCAAAAATATGTAGATGAATACATATCGGCCTAAACCAGGGGTCTCAAGCTGGCAGCCCTCCAGCTGTTACGAAACTACAAGTACCATCATGCCTCTGCCTGTGGGAGTCATGCTTGTAACTGTCAGCCTTGCAATGCCTCATGGGACTTGCAGTTTTGCAACAGCTGGAGGGCCACCAGTTTGAGACCCCTGGCCTAAACTGAGGAAAATATGTGTTTATAATATAAAAATGTTTGTGTATATATATATATATATATATATATATATATATATATATATATATATATATATATATATACACACACACACACACACACATATATATACACACACACACATTTTTATATTATAAACACATATATATATATATATATATATATATATATATATATATATATATATATATATATATATATATTTATTTATTTTTTTTTTTTTTTTTTTTTTTTTTTTTTTTTTACACACTTTTTTTGGGGGGGGGGGGATATTTGTTATAGCAAAAACTAAAAAAAAAATTAGCGATTTTTTTTTTTTTTTTTTTTGCTTATAGTGCATGTTTGGGGGTTCAAAGTAATTATATATTTTTTCATGTAAACAAAAAGTGTCAGAAAGGGCTTTGTCTTCAGGCAGAGTGGGTGCTGTGTGACATAATCTTCTAATGTTGAGCATAAAATGCTAGGACAGTTCAAAGCCCCCCCAAATGACCCCATTTTGGAAGGTAGACACCCCAAGCTATTGTTGAGAGGCATGTTGACTCCATGGAATATTTTATATTTTGCCACAAGTTTCGGGAAAATTACAAACTTTTTTTTTGCACAAAGTTGTCACTAAATGATATATTGCTCAAACATGCCACGGGCATATGTGGAATTACACCCCAAAATACATTCTGCTGCTTCTCCTGAGTACGGGGATATCACGTGTGAGACTTTTTGGAAGCCTAGCCATGTATAGGACCCCGAAAACCAATCACCGCCTTCAGGCTTTTAAGGGCGTAAAATGGTGATTTCAGTTCCTCACTACCCAGTTACGGATGCACTGAAATGTCCAGATAGCACAACCCCCCCCCAAATGACCCCATTTTGGAAAGAAGACATCCCAAGGTATTTGCTAAGAGGCATGGTGAGTATTTTGCAGCTTTCATTTGTTTTTGAAAATGAAGAAAAGAAAAATGTATTTTTTTTTCTTTTTTCAATTTTCAAAACTTTGTGACACAAAGAGAGATCTGCAAAATACTCAACATGCCTCTCAGCAAATAGCTTGAAGTGTCTTCTTTCCAAAATGGGGTCATTTTGGGGGGTTTGTGCCATCTTGGCATTTTATGGCCTTCGAAACTGTGATAGGTAGTGAGGAGTGAAATCAAAAATTTACACCCCTTAGAAATCCTGAAGGCGGTGATTGGTTTTCAGAGTCCTGTACATGGCTAGGCTCCCAAAAAGTCTCACACATGTGGTATTCCCATACTCAGAAGAAGCAGCAGAATGTATTTTGGCGTGTAATTCCACATAGAACCATGGCATGGGTGAGCAATATATCATTTAGTGACAACTTTGTGTAATTTTTTTTTGTCATTTTTCAATCACTTGTGACAAAAAAATATTCAATGAGCTCAAGATGCCACTCAGCAATTTCTTTGCGGTGTCTACTTTCCAAAATGGGGTCATTTGGGGTGGGGTTTGTACCGCCCTGCCATTTTAGCACCTCAAGAAATGAGTCATCAACTAAATGTTGCGTAAATTCCAGAAAATGTACCCTAGTTTGTAGACGCTATAACTTTTGCGCAAACCAATAAATATACGCTTATTGACATTTTTTTTTACCAAAGACATCTGGCTGAATACATATTGGCCTAAATATATGACTAAAATTGAGTTTAATGGATTTTTTTTTATAACAAAAAGTAGAAAATATTTTTTTCAAATTTTTTTTTTTTTCCATTTATATCGCAAAAAATAAAAGTCACAGAGGCAATCAAATACCAAGCTCTATTTGTGGGAAAAAAAGGACACAAATTTGATTGGGTACAAGCATTGCATGACCGCGCAATTACCAGTTAAAGCAGCGCAGTGCCAAATTGTAAATAATGCTCTGGTCATTGAGCAGCCAAAACTTCTGGGGCTGAAGTGGTTAAAATATATTTTATTAACAAGTTAGTTAGAAAAAAGGCAATTTAGACATTTTAGGTAACATATCCAGAAAGTGACATCTGCAGCTGTGTTCCATAAAGCAGAATGCACACCATTTAATGTACGAGTGCCCTGGTATGCAGCACTGCTAAAGCAATTCCAGGCAATCTAATCATCTTCAGCCAGGTTCAACAGATTTATTTAAGTGCTTCTGGGAAGAACTGCAGCCTTGTAGTTTTTTTTTTTTGTTGTATAAAGCATCTTTTAAATAAGTGATTTAAATATAAAATAGCTTTTTAAAATGAAGGTACCACTTTATTCTGTAGTTTTACAAGAACAAAAAGCACATGATTAATCCAGGCCAATATCTACTAAGCTAGTAAACTAGTCAGTTATTTGGTGTAATAGGCATTCTGAACAATTGTGCTCACATTTTTTGATGACATGTTCTATAGATAATTGCATGGCAGTCACTATACTTTAGAGTCATTTAATATGCTAGATCTGATGTTGTACAGTGGATGATTGAAAAATGTCCAAATGCACCAATTAAGAATATTCAACTAACGTTTATTGTTTTATATTAGGGCCTCATTCACATGGGTATTCTTTGACATACATCTGTGCAAAGGGTGGTGTTTGTCCACATGGGATGCACAGGTGTTCCGTGTACAGGCAGTCCCATTTACGTCTATTGGGACGCAGCAGCTACACAAACACAGTCCCTGGTCCCAATCTGACATCAGTGTGGGTTCCAGCCCCCAAACTCACACTGTATGCATTAGGGGACACGCACTTGCTCCTACACGAATGTCAAATTGGGAGCAGCAGGTGTTTCTGTGCAGCCGCTGTGTCCCCATAAACATGAATGGGACTGCCTGCACACAGGTGCATGGAACACCTGTGTATCCCATGCAGGCAAATATAGTCCTTTGCATGGATGTATGCTTAAAAGTGTTACTAAACACACAAAATCAGTCTGTATATGCAGTAAAGCATGCTTGTTATACTCCCTGTGGAACCTAAGGGGTTAATCCTCTGCATTATGTAAAAAGGCTGTTTGATCCTGTCTTCTCTGTTCCTACCCCTCTTCCACAGTTCCTAATCTATCTACTGATAGAACAGAGGCTAGGGGACAAGCTGCACATGCTCAGTTTGACTTGTATTGCTAGAGAGTTTTTTTTTTTTTTTCCTTGGGAGAGTGCATGTGATCAGCACAGGACCAGACAGAGCGTCAGGGGTTCTGCAGCCTCATAGGACAGTCAGAGTAGAATCAAAACACCTCCTACAAGCTTTAACCAGACACTGACAGAAGTCACAAGACTGCTATATACTACTGATGAGAAAAGGCATTTAGCAGTTTATATTTACTAAAATAGTTGCATTTCCATGTTCTGTGTACTGTGGAAGACCAGATATTGCGAATGCAGGGTCCTGGTTTAGTAACACTTTAAGTACACCTGTGTGAACGAGGTCTAAGTTGTGAGAAAGCAAACGAGCACAATTCTCAAAACAAAAACACAATTCATCATCTGAGCTGAAAATGTTCTCTCTGTTGCAAAAAAAAAAGACAGAACACACCCCTTATGTTATGGAAAGGAGTAGAGAGGCATATGTTCTGTAGTCCAGACGGGAAAACAGGGCATGACTGTCAGTGCAGCAAAGGCATTGTGTTTTCAGCTAAAACAGGGAGTTAGATGCTCATAGGATGTCTGGCTGATCAACAGGTATTTTTCTGCATAAGCAGCGGTTATAAAGGTCTGTGGGGAAACATGCATGTACTGCAAAGATGTATCAGAGAGAAAAAAAAATTCCCTCCCTGCCCAGAAAGCAAACCTGTCACAAACCTGAACAATTCAAACTGAGCTGTTGACGTGAAAAAATGCATAAGCAGATATTGACCTCAAGGCCAACCTTTTTTTTTTTGGAAAAGTTGAAATGTGCATATCTGCTGCTTTTATTTGTGGATCTATCGATTGTTTTGACATGCGGTTTTCATTGACGCTAACCTTTGCTAATGCATTTTTCATCATATGTTCAATTTGAATTGACTAGCTAATGCATTTTTCATCATATGCTCAGTTTGAATTTCCCAGGATTATGAAAGGTTTACTTGGAAGTAAGAAGACCAAAAAAAGAAGCATGCCAAGAATTTTTATGACTAAATATTGAGGGGTAAAAAAAAATGTAGTCTCATGGCAGGCGACTAAATCTTGCTACCCAAACATTGCCACCTTAGGAACTAACTATAAGGTGCTTACCAGCTGTTACCTGGTCCCCTCCAGGATTCATAAATTCTTCCCACAATACCCACCACACTGATTTCGCGGCTGCAAAGAAGCAGGAACGCACCTCCACACTTGGTGGGATTGTCCTATAGAGCAAACCTTCTGGTGAGATAATTTCTCAATACTATCAAAACTTTTTACTATATCTCTATCACCGGATCCAACGGTGGCTCTCCTGAACAACAGACACTTGTCCCTGACCCACCGCCAGTTTAAGCTACTGCTCCAAATCACTACTGCTGCCAAGCAGACCATTGCAAAAACCTGGAAATCCTCTACCCTATGTGTTCACCCAAGATAGAGGCAATACTATCGGATAAAGTTCCAAAATTCTAGAAAAGCTAACACTTGGGTGACCCAATTCCTACAAACCCCCCCCCCCCCCAGCTCTGAGGAGACCCTATTGCCCCCATAACCTTTAAAACTCGCTTTGTCCACCGTTCCCTTGGAGTCTGACACCACACCCATGCCCCCCCAAAGGGGGCTCCTCCTGCCTTCCTCCTCCTCCCTCACCCCCCTTCCCACTTCCCTACTAATCTCTTTCCTTCCTCACTTTGGCTTTCCCTTCTTCCCTAACCCCCTTCTCATGTTTCCTTTCAATCTTACTTCCTCCCATCTCTACACCCCCCACCCCCCGTGGCTTTACTACCCCTTGTTCGGATTCCTAACCAGACTTACCCTCATACATGCCCATATCTTCTTCCCTGTTCTATAGTCTCCCAGATTTTTTGAGCCCCTTGACATGCTCCTACTAGGATGACACTATCAATGTTTGGGTAGACCATGGAAAATTTTAACTTTTCAGCTTGTAAACCTCCTCCTCAGCCCCACCTCCCCCCAAATCCTAACCCTTGCTGTTAATGTATGGTAAACCCAGAACTTTTCAACCTGCCCTTATGCAACTTAGGGTAAATTATCCTCCCCCGTTATCTATTGATAGGCCATCTGGCCTTATTTTTCCTTTCTGAATTCCGCTTATCTTACTTGCTTAGTACCTATGGTCCTTATTCTTATTCTATTACTTGTTTCCCTATACTGAAACCTATAGATTCTTTCATAAAACTTGTTTGTATATGAAAATGCGGATCGGTGGTGTTGCACCTAGATGGGGTGTCTGAAGGTGCTAGACAATACCTCATACCTTGGATTTAGCATCCGGAATTGCTTATATTGTTTATACACAACTATTACTTTTGTTCAGTCTTTCGTATCCTTTGCATGCGCTACTACCTTCTTGTGGATAACATACAACAGTTACTGATCATCTCTCTTTGTCCTCTCTTTTAAACCTCAATAAAAATACTGAAGAAAAAAAAATGCAGTCTGATAGGTGAGCAATGCACTAAAGTACTGATCACTTATAAATAACAAGAAAGGAAATAGGACATCATGAGGCTGATTCACTAAAACTTAAAGAGTGCTGGTGCAGCTCTGCATAGAAACCAATCAGCTGCCAGGTTTTTTTGTCAAAGCCTAGTTGAACAAGCTGAAGTTAGAAGCCAACTGGCTACCATGCACAGCTGCACCAGATTTTGCACTTTACAGTTTTATTAAATCAACTCCATGTTTAACCACTTCAGCCCCGGAAGGATTTACCCCCTTCCTGACCAGAGCACTTTTTACAATTTGGTACTGCGTCGCTTTAACTGCTAATTGCGCGGTCATGCAATGCTGTACCCAAACGAAATTTGCGTCCTTTTCTTCCCACAAATAGAGCTTTATTTTGATGGTATTTGATCACCTCTGCCGCTTTTATTTTTTGCGCTATAAACGGAAAAAGACCGAAAATTTTGAAAAAAAATGATATTTTCTACTTTTTGTTATAAAAAAAATCCATTAAAATCAATTTTAGTCATACATTTAGGCCAAAATGTATTCGGCCACATGTCTTTGGTAAAAAAAATGTCAATAAGCGTATATTTATTGGTTTGCGCAAAAGTTATAGCGCCTACAAACTAGGGTACATTTTCTGGAATTTACACAGCTTTTAGTTTATGACTGCCTATGTCATTTCATGAGGTGCTAAAATAGCAGGGCAGTACAAACCCCCCCCCAAATGACCCCATTTTGGAAAGTAGACACCCCAAGGAAATTGCTGAGAGGCATGTTGAGCCCATTGAATATTTATTTTTTTTGTCCCAAGTGATTGAATAATGACAAAAAAAAAAAAAAATTACAAAAAGTTGTCACTAAATGATATATTGCTCACACAGGCCATGGGCATATGTGGAATTGCACCCCAAAATACATTCAGCTGCTTCTCCTGAGTATGGGAATACCACATGTGTGGGACTTTTTGGGAGCCTAGCTTCATACGGGGCCCCAAAATCCAATCACCGCCTTCAGGATTTCTAAGAGCGTTAATTTTTGATTTCACTCCTCACTACCCATCACAGTTTTGAAGGCCATAAAATGCCAAGATAGCACAAAACCGCCCCAAAATGACCCCATGCTGAGAGGCATGGTAAGTATTTTGCAGCTCTCATTTGTTTTTGAAAATGAAGAAAGACAAGAAAAACTTATTTTTTTTTTCTTTTTTCAATTTTCAAAAGTTTGTGACAAAAAGTGAGGTCTGCAAAATACTCACTATACCTCTCATCAAATAGCTTTGGGTGTCTATTTTCCAAAATGGGGTCATTTGGGGGGGGGGGTTTTGCCATCTGGGCATTCCATGGCCTCCGAAACTGTGATAGGCAGTGAAGAGTGAAATCAAAAATTTACGCCCTTAGAAAGCCTGAAGGCGGTGCTTGGTTTTCGGGGTCCCGTACGCGGCTAGGCTCCCAAAAAGTCTCACACATGTGGCATCCCCGTACTCAGGAGAAGCAACAGAATGTATTTTGGGGTGTAATTTCACATATTCCCATGGCATGTTTGAGCAATATATCATTTAGTGACAACTTTGTGCAAAAAAAAAAAAAAAAAGTGTCTTTTTCCCGCAACTTGTGTCACAATATAAAATATTCCATGGACTCGACATGCCTCTCAGCAAATAGCTTGGGGTGTCTACTTTCCAAAATGGGGTCATTTGGGGGGGTTTTGAACTGTCCTGGCATTTTATGCACAACATTTAGAAGCTTATGTCACACATCACCCACTCTTCTAACCACTTGAAGACAAAGCCCTTTCTGACACTTTTTGTTTACATGAAAAAATTATTTTTTTTTGCAAGAAAATTACTTTGAACCCCCAAACATTATATATTTTTTTAAAGCAAATGCCCTACACATTAAAATGGTGGGTGTTTCATTTTTTTTTTCACACAGTATTTGCGCAGCGATTTTTCAAACGCATTTTTTGGGGAAAAAACACACTTTTTAAAATTTTAATGCACTAAAACACACTATATTGCCCAAATGTTTGATGAAATAAAAAAGATGATCTTAAGCCGAGTACATGGATACCAAACATGACATGCTTTAAAATTGCGCACAAACGTGCAGTGACGACAAACTAAATACATTTTTAAAAGCATTTACAGGTTACCACTTTGGATTTACAGAGGTCTACTGCTAAAATTACTGCCCTCGATCTGACCTTCGCGGTGATACCTCACATGCATGGTGCAATTGCTGTTTACATTTGACGCCAGACAGACGCTTGCGTTCGCCTTTGCGCGAGAGCAGGGGGGGACAGGGGTGCTTTTTTAATCATTTTTATTGTTATCTCAGGGAATGTAAATATCCCCTATGATAGCAATAGGTAGTGACAGGTACTCTTTTTTGAAAAAATTTGGGTCTATTAGACCCTAGATCTCTCCTCTGCCCTCAAAGCATCTGACCACACCAAGATCGGTGTGATAAAATGCTTTCCCAATGGCGCTGTTTACATCCGGCGAAATCTAAGTCATGAAATGCTCGTAGCTTCCGGTTTCTTAGGCCATAGAGATGTTTGGAGCCATTCTGGCCTCTGATCAGCTCTATGGTCAGCTGGCCGAATCACCGGCTGCATTCTCAGGTTCCCTGTTGGGACAGGAGAGCCAGAGAAAAACATGGAAGACGGTGGGGGGGGGGGGGGGGGCATTCCCTCCCACTGCTTGTAAAAGCAGTCTAGAGGCTAATTATCTGCTAGGATTGCTTTTACATGAAAGCCGACCGCTGGCTGAAAAGAATGATACCAAGATGATACCTAAACCTGCAGGCATCATTCTGGTATAACCACTCAAAGTCCAGCAACATACCAGTACGTTGCTGGTCCTTGTTGGGCATATATTGTAAACTTTTTTTTCATGCAGCCTGTGGGCTGAATGAAAAAAAAGATATTGATCGGTGGGTATGCCCACCATTAGAATACCTCCCTTCATCCACCCACTTCTAATGATGGGCATACATGCACCATTTATATATGCCGAAGCATGGGGGCATCCTCCCGCAAAAGGCAGGAGCAAATTGCTCCTCCACCCACTTCTGCCCCCACGCTTCGGCATATATGCTGAAGTATGTAACTGTGGTGGTGAAATCACCTCCGACAGCGCTGGAGTCACGGCTTTATGTATCGTGGGAGCAAACGCTGTTGCTGTCAAGATAAATAAATCCGCGCTGCAACTGAATGGCGTACCTGCTAAGCAAATGATTGTTAACAAAAAACAAAGTAACATTACAGTATAACAGTAATATTACCATACCTGCAAAGCAAATACAAAAAAAAACATAGTAAAAAATAAAACATTTAACGCAACCTGTGCCTACCTAAAATATATATATGCCGAAGCATGGGGGCATCCTCCCGCAAAAGGCAGGAGCAAATCGCTCCTCCACCCACTTCTGCCCCCACGCTTCGGCATATATGCTGAAGTATGTAACTGTGGTGGTGAAATCACCTCCGACAGCGCTGGAGTCACAGCTTTATGTATCGTGGGAGCAAACGCTGTTGCTGTCAAGATAAATAAATCCGCACTGCAACTGAATGGCGTACCTGAAAACAAAAAAATGTTTAAAACACAGTAAACTATAAAAAAATTACATACCTGAAAAGCAAACATGATAAAACATAACAATAAAACATTGCAGAATAGAATACAGTAAAAAAGAGCAGAACAATAGAGAGAAAATAGAGAGAGAGAACAATAAAACGACAACTATTTTTGGTTTTTTTATTTTATATTTTTTTTGTGTATTTTTTTTTTTTTTTACTTTTTTTATTTTTTTTTATTTTTTTTTTTTTATAACTGTAACTTTTAAAACTGTAACGGTTCAAGGTTTGGGTCTCTCAAAATGCGATGGCATCTTGGGAGACCCTGTGAAAGTGTGTCCTAGTCTGTGCAGTGCTGTACCCTACGTTAAAACTCAACTAGTGTATGGTAGCGTTCAAAACATTCACCAATGCAAAGACCAGGATTTCCAGGACAGGAGGGACAATAATAGCGGGTGTCACGCCTAAATCCGCGCTTTCTGCAGAAACGACATTTTCTTTGGGGGGCTCGTTGGGTAGGGGTACTCTGGAGGACATAAGGAAAATGCCTCTCATGCAGCCGGCCTACTGCATTTGGATTGGGAAGGTGAGGTGGAGCACCGTCTGGAAACAGAAGGGCTCTGACGATCTCTTCCTGGAATTTAAGGAAGGATCCAGTCCGTCCTGAAGCTCTGTATAGCACATGAGCGTTCAGCAAAGCCAATTGAAATAAATAAACAGACACTTTTTTGTACCAGCGTCTGGCCTTACGGGCAACTAGGTACGGCGCCAACAACTGGTCGTTGAGGTCCACCCCTCCCATATTAAGGTTATATTCGTGGACACAGAGGGGTTTCTCCACAACACCAGTCGCCGTAGTAATTTGGGTCGTCGTGTCTGCATGAAGGGAGGTGAGAACAAAAACATTCTTCTTAACCCTCCACTTCATAGCGAGCAAATTATTATACTTCAAGCAGGCTCTCTCCCCCAGCCTAAGACGGGACTCTACAAGCCGCTGGGGAAAGCCCCGGCGATTAGGTCGCACGGTGCCACATGCTCCAATTTGATGATCAAAAAGTGACTAAAAAGTGGCACGCTCGTATAATAATGGTCCACGTACAAGTGGTACCCCTTTCCGAATAAGGGTGACACCAAGTCCCACACTATCTTGCCAGCGCTTCCTATGTAGTCAGGGCAGTTTGTCGGCTCTACGTGACTATCTTTGCCCTCGTAAACCATAAAACTACATGTATAGCCTGTGGCCCTGTCACAGAGCTTATACATCTTGACCCCGTATCTGGCACGCTTGCTGGGAAGGTACTGTTTGAAGGACAAGCGGCCAGAAAATGTAATCAGGGACTCATCAACGCAGACAACTTGATGGGGAGTAAACAAGTCTGCAAAACGTTGGTTGAAGTGGTTTACGAGGGGCCGAATTTTGTAGAGCCGATCGTATGCAGGGTCTCCACGAGGACGACAGAGTTCATTGTCGTTGAAGTGCATGAACCGAAAAAATTTGCTTGTATCGTGCCCTGGCCATTGAAGCAGAGAACACGGGCATATGGTGAATTGGGTCAGTGGACCAATATGACCGCAACTCACTCTTTTTGGTTATGCCCATGTTGAGGGAAAGGCCCAGAAATATCTTAAATTCGGAGACCGTAATTGGTCTCCAATCTCTGGCAAGGGAGGACTGGGGATTAGCGGCGATGTGTTGACCAGCGTATAAATTGCTTTGGTCCACAATAGATCTATAGAGATCTTCGGTGAAAAACAGTGAATAAAAATCCAGTGGCATAAAGTCAACTGTTTCCACCTGAATTCCGGGTTGGCCAGTGAAAGGGGGAAGTACGGGTGCTGCAGAAGTGGTGGGTACCCAATTCGGATTGGCGAATGCAGCAGGAAGGGCAATATGGGCACGACGGGCCTGTGTTCGTCTTCTTGGTGGCAGCGCGACACTACTAGTGCTTGCCACCTCACCAGCTTGAACTGCACTTATGGGACTCGCCACGTCACCACGTGATACTGCAGTGCTGGATGTACGACCAGGGTGTACTAGGCCGCTGGTGCTTGCCAGTTCACCAGAAGGAGTAGCGGCACTAGTACTTCTCTGCTCCATACGAGAGCCCTGCGGTTCTTGCACTTCAAGGACAGAAGAAGTTCGGGGTCTGGTACGCCTGACCCTAGCAGGGACCACAACTCCGTCGTCAGAGCTATCTGTCATGGAGCCGCTGTCCTCTACAGGTTTGTATTCTGAGCTTGAACTTGACAGATGAGTGACTTCCTCTTCACTATCTGTCATGCTCAGAAACGTGTAGGCCTCTTCACTAGTGTACCTTCGATTTGCCATTTTGGGCTCTAAATTTAGGGGTACACTAGTGAGACTCACAGGCAAAAAAGCTCCTGTCAGCGACTGATTCAAAGCGCTACCAAAAAACTGTTAGAAATCGCAGGGATCAGGCCTGACTCTGCGAACGCTGCAGTTATGTGTGCTTAGTGTTTTGTGACAGTTATCGATCGATACTGCACTTGGGTGGGCTGGGTTGGGCTAGGCCGAGGGGCAAACCGCAGGTGCTAGCAGGTATCTGGGCTGATCCCGCTAACACTGCGTTTTTTTGGGGGACCCTAAACTGCTGGGGAGTATAGATCTGATCGGATATCGATCCGTTCAGATACTATAGCACTAAGGGAGGTGTATGCTGCGTGCGTGGGTGTTAGCGGTACTGGCGCTAACCTGACGCTGCCTGGGGCGACGCAGACCTTATCTGATCCTAAAAACTTAACTTCTATCACCGCCGGGCAATTAGGGGGTTAAACCTTTATAAGGTAATAAACGGCGGGTGCCCTAAAACTGTAATAAACTACAAAAAACAAACCAACTAACCAGCGTCACCCGTAACAATTATATGGTGGACCCCCCACCCGCGGGCAGGCAAGGACGTACCTGTAAGCCCTTTTGCCTGCCCGTGCCGCTCTGTCGATGTACATCGTCGTGCGGCGGTCGGCAACTGGTTAATAAGGTTTAAAGTGCACGGGTAACCAAACTATTAGCAAGTATTGTGTGTCAGATAGGGTGATGAGCAATACTGGAGTTCCATGGGGACAGTTCTCTTTCCTTTCCTCTTAACTATCTATACCAGGGGTCCTCAAACTATTTAAACAGGGGGCCAATTCACGGTTCCTCAAACTGTTGGTTGGGCTGGACTATAATTTGAAAAAAATATGAACCAATTCCAATGCACACATCTTATTTGTAGTGCAAAAAAAAAAAAAAAATAAAAAAAAAAAAAAAAACACACACAACAGGTAAAAACAATATAATATTTAAAATAAAAAACTATTTTAATAAACATAAAAAACTTAGTATTTCACAGAATCTCCTCATTACAGACCCCCATCACAGACTCCTCTCCATCACAAAGCCCCCATCAAAAAGCCCCCCCATCATAGACTCCCTGTAATCACAGAGCCCCCCACCCCCCCCCCCCATCATAGATCCACCCATAACAAAGCCCCCATAACAGACTCCCCATCACAGATCCCCCCCATCACAGAGCCCTCCAGTGGTAATACAGTGCCCTGTCCATGAGAATGCAGCACTCCCCCTCCCCTCTGCTACCTTAATCACACAAGGCGCAAAGCATGACAGGTCTGGACAAAGGGCAGGAATTTTCAAGAGAAAGGCAAGCGATTGATTGCTGGGACCGCCCCGCTGCCTAACCAATCACCCGCTTCTTAAATCCAAAAGTCCTGCCCTTTGTCCGGACCTGTCATGTTTCTCGTCTTGTGTGATTAAGGTAGCAGAGGGGAGAGGGAGTGATGCAATCTCATGGACGGGGCAGTCCACAGGCCAGGTAAAATTAGCTTGGCGGGCCGTAGTTTGAGGACCCCTAGTCTAAAACACTGATTTCAGCTACCAGACAGAGCCTTGCCATCTTCAGAAGTTTTCTGATGACTCTGCGGTAGTTGGATGTATCAGGGATGGGGAAGAGACTGAGTATAGGGCTGTGGTGGAGATCTTTGTCACATGGTGTGAGAATAATCATCTGTATCTAAATGTGAATAAGACAAAGGAGCTGGTTGTCAATGTGAGACGGAGAAATGCACTGGTGACCCCCGTCTCTATTCGAGGATTGGATGTGGATGCAGCACACGTTCACACCAGTGCGCCTTGTCATGCGATTTAACAGGTCAAGAGACATGACATGTCACACCGTATTGTGGGCAATGGGACGGTTCAAATCGATGGGACACCGACTTTGCAGTGCCGCACCGCTTTGAAAAAGTAGTTCCTGCACTACTTTTGGTGCTTTCAGGTGTGACTTGCATAGGCATCTGTGCATGAAGTCGCACAGATGTCAGCCAAGTTGCACCTGAAGTCGCACTGACATGCAGCTTTGAAATTGTGCAATTTCAAGTGAGGTCACATGATTTCAAAGCCACATTCAGTGAACCAAGTCTCAATCTGGTTTATAATACAGTTGCTTTTATATTATGTTGGTATTAGGTTAACTATGTGTAATGATTTTTGGGTAATGCTAGAGAAAGTGGGGTACAATTTGCATTGTGGTAGTTTTATTTTCTATTATTTTTCCATCTGTGCTATTTATTCTATTTTAATAGTGTGGATGGTTTATTAGAGTATAGTTTTAATTTATTTTACTTGGTACTATTATCTTTGTTGAATGTAACTCTGCATTCATCTGAACTCTGCAGAATCTTAAGTATTTACATATTCATAACAAGCAGTAAAAATAGCTTTAGGCCTTTTGTACACATTTACTCATGTTCACACTTGAGATCTTGCTAGCAAAAAAATCCTAGGTAAAAAGGAAAGTTAGATCCCACAAAGACCTCGTGTACACACGTGGAAAATTCTGCTTCATCCTCTTCCAGTCATTTAATTCACTGTATACAAACTATGCTTTTATACAGGTATACACATGAATATTACTCCAGTAAAGCATAAAGAATTTCCTATTTTTGTTACCACTCTGAAAGCATTGCTTCCTACAGATTTTTACATAGCTGTGTGCATTGTTGATAAACAATGCGCCTGTGTCCAGATCCATGAAAAAAAAAAATGCTACACAGCTACAAATGCAGATATGTTTTTTTTTCTATGCGGGTGTATGAAACTGTAGCCTGTTGAATTTTTACTTTTTTTGCATTAAAAATCTGGTTAGCCTGGCAGTTCCTCCTCTTTGCTTTTGCAATCTGCCCACGCCAAGCACAGAAGCATATCCACGCTGACATAGGTGGTTTGCTGATCAGAGCTACAGGACACTGTTCCAGAGGGTTTCATGATAATTACATACATTGACCTGGCTAACCAATAATATAAACTTATGTTTAGTATTTCTTACTGACCCGTAAGAGAATTCATATGAATTTAGTGAGGTATTACAAGTTTACAGGACTTAAATATGAAAAGAATTTCGGTAAAGAATTCATTTTGGTTAAATCCACCAATCTGTCAACTAAATTGTTAGCAAAAAGTGTGATATTAGCATTTAGAAACATATTCGTTAAAAATATTTAGGTAAGGCTGAGTCCTAATTTAAAATATTAAGCCGGCCAAAGATGGTCCGAATCATGGCCGTTTCAGCAGAGACTGGCCGAGATTTGAATTTGTAGTCCGCTTGTGCCCATTTTGATCAATCGATAAACTTAGGTACAACCAGCCTGTCAAATTTTTGATGCAATTTTTCACCCACCAGGAGACCACAATAGCTCTGCAGGAGGAATTTCCCTATCAACAGTGTCTGTGTTGATGGGAAAAATCGAGCAATTTTTTTCCTGGAGCCTGTGCTTGCAGGAAAGAAAATCATATCGTCTACGACCAGCTTTATAGTGATAAAGTAAAAGAGATCCAATTTATACTTAATTTTATCAATTATACAGAAAATGTAACTATACAACACCACCTATTGAATAGAAATGCTACAAACACTTCACAAAAAAACGAACAGCTTTCATTTCTCAACACAGGAAACATGATATCTGAAGAACTGTTCCCATGATTAATGCTTTTTGCAAGTAGATGAGGGCAATCCAATTCATATAAAAAATATGTAATAATAGATTATTGACATTTAAAATAGTTTTATATATTTTAAAAATACCTACAGTGTCCCAAAAATAAATAAATACACTTACCAACATGTCAGTGGCACTCAGATAGTGTTTGCTGGCCATACACTGTTCCAGTTTTTGAGGCACTTGTTTAATGTTTTCAATTTCATCCAAAAGGTTCAGGACATGCTTGTGCTCAATACCCTCAATCCAAAGTTTTCTCAGTTCATCACGCTTGCAGTGAAGAAGCATCTTACATGACAGAAGGTTTTCTTTTACCTGAAAAAAAATACATTTGGGGAAAATAGTTAAACAAATTGTAAAGTGAAAAAACATGGCAGCTGATGTTGCTGGTTTCTCCTCCCAAAAAGGCAAGTAGCTTACCCGATTGTTGTCGTGATCATTTGGGTTTAATATTTTCTGTGTCATTGACACAAAACGTACAAATAGATAAGGACTTGTGACTTTGTCCGATTATACTAATTTGCATACTTCCTCTAGGTCAGACTCTGAGAAGTACTGAAGGTCTAGGCAGAACAGTCAGACAACTAGAATTTTAGGCGCAGGCCGCCAATGGTAGTCCCAGTATTTCTCGGAAGAGAGGTTTACTTTAAGGCCCCTTTGCGTAAAGCTGCACACAATTAAACTTTTTATTTTTATTCTCTAAGTATGGGTTTTTTTTTTACCTTAGCCTAGCTTAATATATTAACTCATTATTCACTGAGGTGTATAGCCTGTGAACATTAATAATCAGTTACAGCTGATTTCTGCTAATTACCTAAGATTATAAAAAAAATAATATCTGTAACTTTGACCAGTATTGATCTTAAAATGAAGGGAAGAAAGAAGAAATGTATTCAAAGACATTCAATTGTTCAGCATTTTAAGAGCACTGAAGGAATTATTTTGTTATGCATTAGTATTGCAAGGCAAATGACAGAAGTCCTCAACAAACACAGATGAATTCCTTAATATACTATATACTTTTTGCTAAAAGTTCACAACTAATAAGTTTTCATGAACCTTGCATGGCTCCATTTGCCTTCTAATTAACTAAGTCAGTTGGGATCAGGCTGTAGCCATAGTCTTTACAGGACACCTTGTGGTCTTTTAGTCTTTTTAGTAGACTTACTGCTTAGACATTTGAACCACTGTTTATATAGAACAAGCTTAGCATATTGAAAAAAAAGTTGGCAATATATGTATATGGTTCACCTGTTTGATCTTGTTACGAGAGTTGGTGATACGTTCAGTTATGCTCTGGTAAGTACGTATGGCAGTGGTAAGCTCTGTAAAGTGCTGCTCAATCTTCTCATCCAGGTCTTTGTCACATTTTTCATAGGCGTGCTCCAAGCGTCCTCGCTCTGTCTCTCTGTCTTCCACATCATCACTAGTTGAAAGGGTTCTAAAAGAAAAAATAAATAAAAAATAAAAACTCAATGTATTATTCTTATATTACTATACAGTAATCACACAACAATGACAGATGTAGAGTGATAAACCGTTTTTTCTTTGTAAAATTATGGGCTAGATGCATTTCTTTACTAGAAAAATGCACTGCTGTAATTACGATCATTTTCAAAGAAATTATTGATGAATCCAACTGCCATTAACCGGGATCCGAAAGTATTTTTTCCATAACGAGAGGATAAATTGGCATTTACCTCACTGCGGTTTTGCTTTCTGAATTCGTTTGGGGGGGGGGATTCACATTATCAGGCCTCAAGCATATGGAGATACAGTATATAGGCATCAAATATGCCTAAAGTATTTTTCTGCGGCTGGGGGGCACACAGACATTCACTTCTATGGAAGTCTGTACTCCCCCACCTGCGTCTCCCCAGCAACGAGAAGAGAGGTTTCCCTTCTACCATGTTTGGGGAAATATGCTGTATGCACATGTACAAGTAAACACCAATACAATGAAACATCAGCATTTACATCACTACAGGGTTTATGGCCGTTCACTTATTTGCTGGATATATTAGCTGTATAGAGTAAAGGAGGGTTATAATCCCTGTCAGATTTGTTTTGTCATATATGTCCCATTGGGGAGATTTCCCTTCACTTCCCTCACCCATAGCAAAAACAGGAAGGGAGAGGAAATCCCTGCAAATTAACCTCTTGGTGCCTGAGCCCTTTAAGGGATTTAATATGCCGGGAGGCAGGGAGAGGTTTATGATCATGTGACCGCTATGATTGTCTGTCATAGCACTCACATGATCGAAACGTTCCCGATTGCAAGGAGCAATCGGGAGCTTTCCATTAGCCACTGCTAACTGTGCCAGGAGCAGGCAGGACAAAATGTCAATGTTTTTTCCCCCGAGCCACATTACCACTAATGATGGGCTCAGGCGTGCTTGGATCATACCCGCTAGGAAGCATTCACTGCACACCGCCAATCATAGGCAGCATGTGTATGTGCAGCTGTGGGCCGAGAAATGCCTCACTGCCTACGATTGGTGGTGTGCAGTGACGGCTTTCTGGCGGGTACGATCCGAACATGCCCTCTCTAAACAGACCACGAAAATCAGGGCTGCTCAGCCCTGATCACCGTGGTCTGATTGCGTCCCTGCATCCTACGTATCTGTCCCCTCTGCTCACCTCTCTCCCCCCTCACCCCTCTCTGTGTCTGTGCAGCTATCTCTGGCTATGGGACAGGAAGTGAAATTTCCCCAATGGTGCACAAATGGCAAAGAAAAAACTGACAGGTGTCATGACCATCCCTTACTCTAGCCAAAAAAAGTTTTGCCGATTGTTCTACTTTAATCTTGTAAGTTACAAAACTATACAATTGTGAGATTTACCAGTTTGTAATGTGGATTGTTCTTTTTAAATTGAGTGAATTGCAGCCATAGTAAAATTCTAAATAAAATAAAATGCAGTGTATAGTCTACTAGACAAACACAAATGAAAATCAAACAGTGCACTGAAAACAAGGCCTGTAGCTCTGAAATGTCCACACTTCAGTGTTGACAGGAACTGTGAATATCCTTTTGTTTTACAATGCCTTCCTGCCTAGATATTACTTCTGAGACCTGAGTAACTCCATAGATAGGGAAACCACAGCAACCAGATCATGTAAGGTTATTTGGTGGGGTGGTTCACAGTTATAAGAAAATATATAGGAAAACAAGCTGGACAGAGTGAAGCTCAGTATGTAAAACAGGGCAGTGCTACATCACTATACTATTTTTCATGTGGATAAAATTTTGCTGCATAACTCTCATTTATACTGTATACAGTAAATAAAACAAGTATTAAATGTGTCACCATTTTTCTAGGTCAATATATTTCTAAAGGTGCTATTGACATGAAATTTATACATGTCAGTAACAATCCATACATACAAAGAAACCAAAACAAATACGTTAAGAAATGAAGTTCTGTGTAATAAAATGGAATGACAAAAGGGAAAAAAGCATTGAACACATGAAGAAAGGGAGATACAAAAAAGGCAAGGAAAGCCAAGACACCAACTGAAATCTATCAGTATTTATAAAGCAATCCTGCCCCTTGTCAGTGCAAATTAATATCAGCTGGTTCAGTCTCAACTGATGACCTATAAAATGGTGTCTCATTACCAAGGTGTCACACAACAACCTAAGTTTTGCAAAACATACTAATGGCAATGGTTACAGAAGGATTTCTAAACTTCTGAATGATCCAGTGAGCAATTTTGGGACCATAACCCAGAAGTGGAAAGAACATCATTTCACCATAAACCAGGCACGACCTTGTGCTCCTCTCAGGATTTCTGACAGAGGAGTGAAAAGAATGATCAGAAGAGTTGTCCAAGAGCCAAGGACCACTTGTAGAGAGTTTAAGAAAGACCTGGAAGTAGCAGGTACAATTGTTTAAAAAAAAAAAAAAAAAAAAAAAAAAAAAAAAACAATAAGTAATGCACTCAACTGCCATGGCCTGTATGCACGCTCACGACACAAGACTCCATTGCTGAAGAAAAAGCAGGTAGAGGCTTGTTTAAAGTTTGCTGCATGACATTTATACAAGCCTGTGAAATACTGGGAGAATATAGTCTGGTCAGATGAGAACAAAATTGAACTCTTTGGATGCCATAATACACATCATGTTTGGAGGTCAAAAGGTACTGCACATCACCCCAAAAACACCATACCAACAGTCTGGGTATCTGGGCTGATTCGATGTCTCTTGCCCAGGAGCTGCGATGCACTCTGCGTGTCCTCCCTTTCCCCCTTTCTACCGCCCTGGCTGGGGGCGTGGGGGGCTGGGTGGGCACCCACAGCGCATCGGCGATACGTCACCGTATCTCACGTGGGACGTCCTTCAGGCGTCATGACGCGTGATGCGAGTTTTTCCAATTCAGCCGACACAGCCGGGAGCCTCGCTCGTGGGCGGTGTTTACCGCCTGAGTCGAGGCTCCTCCCTGTACACTACCTGCTGGCGTGGCGTGGCGCTGGTCAGAGCCGGCGTGCGGGCGTATATATGGCGCCTCCCCAGACACAGCTTTTCTTGCCACACATTCTAAAATGCTCTATGTCACAGAAGCACTTGCGCATATATATATATATATATATATAATATATATATATATAACAAGGTAACTATACTGTCATCCCTCACACCTCTTGGCTAGCCAGCCACCTTTCTCTCCAACTTGTATTGGCGATGTGGACTGTCCCTGATGTCACTGCACAATTCTCTTCATATTATTACTCTCACAAACTGGGTCTTTTGGTATATCATCACATGCACTGTTTCCTTATTATTTTCACCTTTTCAAACGATCACTTTTCATCTTCACCATAGTTTCTTATCAATATTATGCAGCACAGTGATACCCTATTTATTTATTATAGACTCTCTGACAGTCATCACTTATCCATTACTTGGATTCACCGTGAAGATTGGCCATCTGTGCTCTGGGGGGGGGGGGGGGGTCTGTGTGTACGCCCTGCTGCCATGCGACTCCATACTACCTCAGCTCCCGAGAACGACTACCCTTTGGGCCCTGGCCCCATACTTACATATTTAATCATTTGTAAGTATTCAGGACTGGCACACTTGCCTTTTCCTGTTATGTCTAGTGCCATATAAGATTAATTATATTTATTCTCTATAGATACCCTTGAACTTTCGCCCCTGATGAGTGTTCATACATGAAACGTGTTGGGCAATTTGGGATGCAGATACAAGCCTGCATCAGTAACTACTTCAGCTCACTATCTACATAATCATGTTTCCACTATTCTAGATTACTTACTTTGATTGCAATGTGCCGCCTATATGATGTTTATGTACATATATGAAATTTACAGAATCTATTTACTAATTTTTCTATATCCTCATGCGTTGCCAAGTCAATATACTCATGTATCCTTGATGTTCAGCACACATGCAGATGCATGTGTCTACACACATGATCAATACTTTTTACTTGTTTTGTATCATTGATTTTTACATTTTGCATGTTATTAAATATGTTTTCCTATCTACCCACCTCCACAATGGCATTAGTTTCATTCAAAGTCCCAAATTCCTTCTTTATGTACTTGAACCCAGGATGGAGGCACACTACATATGTGCTTCATTTAAATTCCCTAATTCCCCCCTTTATTCTATATGTGTACATATAGAGCTCTTCGCAGCCTGTGACAAAATCACTTGCAATGCTTCTAGGGACAATTACTTACCAATTGCCCTTTCCCATTTGCACATTTAATCATGTTTTCCCTGTGTTTGCATTGGGAAGAGATTCATAATTTTTGGAAATATCAGAAATTAAGCCCTTTTGGGAGGGACCCACTAAGACTAATCTCTCGAAGGAAGTCAATTTGAAAAATCGCAACATGGGGCAATGGAGGATGAATAGTGACCTATCTGAAAGTATCTGTAGTCCACACGATGCTGTAAATTGTGTTTTTCTCCAAGTAGATAGAAAGAAAGCAGCTTCTGCTTTCTAGGGTCTACCAGTTGATCAAAATGAAATAATTTTTCTGACATCCACGGGGAGGACATCTGGAGGGTTAGACTAGAGGTCGACCGATATGGGTTTTTCTCTGGCCGATGCCGATGCCGATATTTACAAATCGCGGTGGCCGATGGCCGATATGTGATGCCGATTTTTTTGGGCTGATATATTAGGCCGGTTTTTTTTTTTTTTTTTTTTTTTTTTTTTTTTTTACCTTCATCTCATAAAATCTAACAGTTAGACCCCTTTCACAATGGGGCGTTTTTCAGGCGCTTTTGGGCTAAAAATAGCACCTGTAAAGTGCCTGTCAAACGGCTCCCCTGCAGTCTCAGTGTGAAAGCCCGAGTGCTTTCACACTGAGGCGATGTGCTGGCAGGATATTAAAAAAAGTCCTGCAAGCAGCATCTTTGGAGCGGTGTATACCACCACTCCTGCCCATTGAAATGAATGCGCACCGCTGTCGAATCGCCTGCAAAGCGTTTCGGCAGCAGCGCTTCAGGGGTGCGTTTAACCCCTTCCTCGGCCGCTAGCTGGGTTATAAGCGACCTGCTAGCAGCCGAATAGCGCCGCTAAAATGACGGTAAAGAGCCGCTAAAACTAGCAGTTTTTTACCGTCAATGCATGCCCTCCAGTGTGAAAGCAACCTTCAGTGATACGGAAATTTTTTTACATTTAAACATTTATTAAACAAAACAAACCTCCAATCAGTTCACTTGTATGTAGAATTTAGATAAAAAAAATATAAAAAAACCTCTCTTAAATATTAAATACACAAAAACAGGTAATCAAAACTTCTGGATGAAAAAAAATGGGCTAACTTTACTGCTTAGTTTTTTTTTTAAATTTATTAGTGTATTTTTTTTTTTTTAAATTACATTTGAAAGACCGCTGCGCAAATACCGTGTGACATAAAATATTGCAACAACCGCTATTTTATTCCCTAGGGTCTCTGCTAAAAAAATATATATATATATATATGTTTGGGGGTTCCAAGTGATTTTCTAGCAGAAAATACTGGATTTTTACTTGTAAGCAACAAATGTCAGAAAAGATTTAGTCTTTAAATGGTTAAACTGAGAACTTCTACACACGGAATTTAGTTCATTCAGAAGTGTAAACATTGTATCCTTCAGGTTCTTTTTATCAGATTTGGCAGGCTGCCCAGAGAGGGGGAGAAGTCGCTTCACACAGACAACTTACACTGACTTCTATTACAGAAGTCTTTTGCAAGTCGCGCTGAAGCTATATCGGCTTTTTTATCAGCACAATCGGCCGATGCCGATTAAGTAAAAAACACCAAATATCGGCCGATATATCGGCCGGCCGATATATCGGTCGACCTCTAGGTTAGACTATCTGGCACTTTGGGGTTGAACAAAAAGGCAGTCACCAGAAAGGCTTCGGACAAAAGACAGTGTTAACGTTTCAACAGTCTCCACAATCCACGTAACAATGACAGAATGCAGGAGAGAAGAAGAGGCAACATCCGCAATGGCATTCTACAGTAAGTTGTTAGGATGAACAGGAGACAACCAAAGTTTCTCAACCTCTGTGCAACGACTATATGCAAAAAGTGGCACCCAGGAGGCAACAGCTCGCAACTGGGTCACGTAATAAATACCTCAGTAAATTTGGAAAGGCCAGGCCACCATCATTCCGAGAGGCAAAAATAACTGTGTTAGCTATCCTATGTCTCTTATAGTCCCGTATAAAATTCAAGAAGTCTGTCTGAAGTCGCCTGAGGTGCGTCATGGGTACAGGAAACCGGTAATGTTGCAAAAAGTTAAAAGTTTGGGCAATATAGTTATTTTAATAGAGGCAATACGTCAAGGAAAGGAGATGCGGTGATGTTTCCAAATTTGCTCTGTAAAATGTCCCATAAGTCGAAGTAATGCTGACTTTTAATGTCCACTTCCCTGATACCAGCATCATCTTTGCAGGGTGTCTGGCACATCAGAAAGGTTTGCCTGGCAACCCACACATGTAAACGGTCTATCACATGTTTCAACAATTTTGTCACAAACATGTAAAAATCTGCATTTATGAAGTGGAGGGACATAATCACATTGGGAGAGGGTCAAATGGTTATACCAATTCTTTCCAAATCACATAACAGCAGAGTACGGTAACAACATCATCTTACAGCTGAAGTCTAATCTGCTTATATTTTGCCTTCCCTGGTTGCTCCTTTGCCCCAACATCACAATGCTAGTATTGAACGTAAATGAAATAGAAATCTGTTTTTCATACATACCTTATTGTAGAGACCGCAATGTCCTCCCTGGCTTTCTGTGCTTCTCTATGCAATGCAGACAGATCAAGGCTAAAGGTAAGCAGGGTGCTACATATACTGTAGGTTCTTGAAAACAGGAAGTTGTGGTAACACCCAGATGTTATACTGAGCTTCCATGATTTAAAGAATTAAAGTCCAACGTATGAAAAGGGTAGGCCAGGGACAGTAAAGCTGGGTAGGAAAGGATTAGATGATGCTGGATGTCCTTCAGCCAAAAAATGAGGCATGTTTCAACTTGCTTACCTTATAGAAGCCTCTGAACTTAACTCTCTGGTGGGCTGCGAGTCAGCATGCCAAATTTCTCAAACGCTTGATGCCCCAGCTGCTTTTTGAGGTAAGACAATTCAGCGAAGCACAGGACCAGGCATCTGACACACCCTGAAATGTGTCGATGTGAAGATTCTGCCGGAGGCTGTAGCACTTGAAGGCAGCAGGGTTCAGGCTTGCTGCTCCCCAGAGAGGTAAACTTTGAGAAACTTTTACTGCAGACAGCTTAAGTGACAAATTTGCTAGGAAAAAGCTGACATCAGCAAATCATTTCCAAAGTAAGAGAAATCTCTGCTAATATCTCTAAATATACTGACTGTTTGACATTCAATGGTTTTCTGATATTATAGTGAACCTAAAGCCATTTTTTAACTTTTAAATGGGATGGGAAAGGTTTGGAATCCCTTTTAGGTTTTAAATTAGATAATTCACACTCTCTAATGCCCCGTACACACGGTCGGATTTTCCAATGGAAAATGTCCGATCGGAGCGTGTTGTCGGAAATTCCGACCGTGTGTGGGCTCCATCGGACATTTTCCATCGGATTTTCTGACACACAAAGTTCGAGAGCAGGAGATAAAATTTTCCGACAACAAAATCCGTTGTCGGAAATTCCGATCGTGTGTACGCAAATCCGACGGACAAAGTGCCACGCATGCTCAGAATAAATAAAGAGATGAAAGATATTGGCCACTGCCCCGTTTATAGTCCCGACGTACGTGTTTTACGTCACCGCGTTCAGAACGATCGGATTTTCTGACAACTTTGTGTGACTGTGTGTATGCAAGATAAGTTTGAGCCAACATCCGTCGGAAAAAATCAATAGATTTTGTTGTCGGAATGTCCGAACAAAGTCCGACCGTGTGTACGCCCTAAAAGTCCAGGACTAAAAGTGAGAAAAATCATTTAAAAAATCATTTATATTTTGAAGCTGAACTTTGGGCACCATATTAAATCTCTTAAGACACCCCCAATTGCCTCTTTTAAAATAACAAAAATAATTTTTCAAGTTCACTGTTCCTTTACTTAGTTATCCTAGTTATCCAATGTGACAATGCTGGGCTTCTACCACAGATCTGAGCTGCAGCATGTGGGAGGAACTGGCAGGGAACCCTGGTTAGCCTCCTGTGCGCTGCCAGATTACAACTCCCAAACATCCCTGGGCTACACACTGGATGTGGGCCGCACCTTGGGAGCTGTTATAGAGCTTGTAGGCCAGGGATCTCAAACTGGCAGCCCCCCAGCTGTTGTCCCATGAGGCCTTGCAAGGCTGAAAGTTACAAGCATAACTCCCACAGGCAGAGGCATGATGGGACTTGTAGTTTTGCAAAAGCTGGAGGGCTGCCAGTTTGAGACCCCTGTTGTAGGCAAACCAATGGTAATGATAGGGAGGCAGAGAACTCCCCTGTCAACAATGAAGAGGAGTAAAAGAAAAGAACAAATTAATGGAGTGGGCAACTACATGGCAAGTGAAGTTTAATGTGGAGAAATGTAAAATAATGCACTTGGGGGCTAAGAAAATAAACGCAAACTGTTCACTAGGGGAGAACCTCTGGGGGAGTCAAGGATGGAGAAAGATCTGGGGATCCTAGTGGAAGACAGACAATGCAATGTCAAGCTGCAGCTACCAAAGCCAGCAGAATATTAGCATGCATAAAAAAGGGGATATACTCCAGAGATAAAACTTTAATTCTGCCACTTTATAAAACTCTGGTCCAGCTACATCTGGAGTATTCCGTCCAGTTCTGCTCATCAATCCTCAGAAGGAATGTGCTGGAGCTGGATATAGTGCAAAGAAGGGCAACTAAATTAATAAGAGGACTGGAGGATCTCAAATACGAGGAGCAACAAGAACTAAATTTAGTCTCGCTGGAGAAAAGATGCTTGAGAGGGGACATGATAGCCAATGACTATTACCTGAATGGTGATCCCAGCATAGGAAAAAAGATATTCAATCTCAGGGGGTATAAGAGGACATGGGGCCACACAGTGAGATTGGAGAAGCGGTTTATACTTAAACTGCACAGGGGGGTTTTCACTGTCAGGGCGGTAAGAACGTGGAACTCTATTCCACAAGTGGTGGTGTCAGCGGGGAGTATTGATATTTTTAAAAGACTCTTGAACGCACATCTTAAAGAACACAACATACAGGGATATGGGAAATTATCAAAACTAACACACATACACCTACACAGGTTGAACTGGATGGACTATTGTCTTTATTCAACCTTACCTACTAAGTAGGTATGTAACAAATGGGCCAGTGTTCAGTAGCAGGTGGAGAAAAGCAAGCTTAGTTTGTACCCACTGCACTACTCTGTTGTCCTGCTAGAATGTGCATTGCACGGGGCTGGACATTGCCCAGCAATAAAGGACATTGACATCTCTGTGAAAGGCAAAAGAGTACTGGTATGGCTGAGAAGTAAGCATGCCCTTCTCTACTCGCTCCAGAACTCAACCATTCTGTCATTTTCATATAGTGACTTGCCAGGGTTTCCTTCTGCTCACCCAGTGTGGATATATTTGTCAGCTGCTCATCCTGAGCCACCATCATTTCCTTATAGCAGGGACAAATGTGCTATGTGTTATTAAACCCACAACAGTAAAATCAGTCTGTATATTTTGGTTTTTTGGGGGAAGAGTGAATGTAATCATCACAAAGCCAATCACTGTCCAGACAGAGGGCCAGGAGTCATGCAGCCTCATAGGACAGTCAGAGGAGATTGAAAACTCCTCCAAGAAGCTTTAACCTGTGCTCAGCCAGACACTGATAGAAGTCACAAACTGCTATATACTGCTGATGAGAAAAGGTATTTAGCAGTTTATATTTACTAAAATAATTGAATTTCCATGCTCTGTATAATTAATTAGCCAGAAGCTCATCAAGTGCAGTCCCTGCTGCTTGTGGGTGGTTACTGGGAACTCTACTGAGTTCTGTTCTCCCTCCCTTCACATGATGCAGTGTTATAGAAGGCAGGAAGGGGACAAGGTGAGCTCTGCAGGAGGGATAGCAATTACATTCAGTACAGACTAGAGCTGCACAATTAATCGTTAAAAAAAATCGTGATCTCGATTCACCTCCCCTGACGATCTCTCCTGCTGAGTTTGACGATACTTTCATATAAACAAGTGGAGAGATTATCTGCTCACTCAGCTGTCAAAAGAAAACATCTGGGCAGTCTGCCAAGTTTAGAACTTGAAACATTGTATCTAACTTCCTTCTTAGATCAAAGGGATAGAACTTCTCTGTGTAAACAAATAACCTGGGCAATCTGCCAAGCTTTAAACAACGTGTAAATGCAGGAAGTTTAACCACTTAAAGTCTAAATCTTTTTCTGACACTTCTTTCTTAAGTTAAAATCAATATTTTTTGCTAAAAAAAAATTACTTGGAACCCCCAAACATTAGAGATAATATATATATATATATATATATATATATATATATATATTTTATAATATGGAATAAAATGGCAATTGCTGCAATATTTTATGTCGCACTGTATTTGCCCAGCAGTCTTTCAAATGCAATTTTTTGGGAAAAAATACACTTCAATAAATAAAAAAAAAAAGAAACCATAAAGTTAGCGCAATTTTTTTTTGTTTTAATGTGAAAGATGTTACACCGCAAGAATCGTGAGAGAATCGTGATCTATCCTCTAAGCAAAAAAATCGTGATTCTCATTTTAGCCAGAATCGTGCAGCTCTAGTACAGACTCAAACTTCGACCTGTGCCAGCACTCCAGAGCAGTCCTGCAGAGTGGCAATTGGGGAAAGTTGTGACAAGCTGGGATAAAGTGGAGAGTGTCAGGCCTTGTTGTTGGCCATAGTGCATACAGTAGTATGGAGCTGTCAGTGTACTGTATTACTAGGTAGCAGCAATTTACAGGGCACTGCACACTATCAGGGCATCAGAGTAATGGCGTGTCAGAAAACTAAAGTGTGCCTCATCCAAGCAGCATATGGGGACTGTCTAGCAGAGCACCTGTGACACAATAGAACAAGTGCTTAAAAGGAAAAATTAGTTCTCTACAAGCTCTAGAGTTGTACTGTAGACCTTTTTTCAGTCAAGGCATTTTTTACAATTATGGATAATCTCGAGGCATCCATTCTAAAAGGTTAAAAAATATTCTTTTACATAATATATCAACATCCACACATGTAGGACACCCAACGTTATAGGCGATTTATTCTTCAAAATCCAATACACTTTTGCACACTGGTACTGACTAGTATTCCAGTGTTTCTTTTCTCCCTCACTCAGCTAATGTGACCCCAGCACTGACAGAGGGGTAGGGAAGGGTCATTGGTTGTTAGGACGCCGGTGGCTAAAAGGTCGTAATGGTGCACAATGAAAACCTGTGGCTTTGTGTAACTAAAAGGTAGGCTTTATCCATCTGCCGTCTTGTATATAATGTTGGGGCAATTTTTAGGCATTTTGCCAAGGCACCCCTGAAGAAACCTTAAGGTACACTGGTTGAAAAAGGCTGCTGTAGAGTAACAGTAGGGCGGAGTAGGCAGTGCTGGGCAGGAAAACCTTACGAGCCCCCAAAGTAAGCTCCGCCTACTGAAACCACACGGACTTGTGTGGCAGCGTTCCTGCGTTCAGCCACAGGGGGTATTTTGCGATGGGTCTTACTGTTCATGTGAGCAGGCTCCTGGGACTCTTTCACATGGGCAGCCAGGAAGCAGTAAAAACAAGTGGCGTTTCTGCATTTTTACTGCCATTTAACCATTCTCCTACAAATGGACATGGTAGCTAAAGGGGTCTGTATGCACACTGTGGCAAATTTAAAGTGTGTAAAGTAAAATGTTTTCCATGGTACACTTACCTGCTCTGTGCAATGGCATTGTGGTCCCGATTCTCTTCTTCTGGGGTTTCCCGCCAGCATACCTGGCAACGCCTCTTCTTGGTGTGCCACCATTGGAAGCAATTTCCTAATGTGGCACATATGTGGGCTCGCTCCTGAGCCACACTGCATGTTATAGACACAGAGAGGTTCAGTCCCGCCCCCTCGTCACAGGATTTGACTTACAGCAGCGCTTGGCTCCCACAGCACTCTGCCACGCCTGCGAGAGCAAGGAGAAGGGAGAGAACCGCTGCAGACAGGCACAGCACTGGATTAAGTATAAGCAGGGGGAGGGGAGCGATACACTGAATTATTTTTTACCTTAACCCCTTCATGCTGACCTAACACATATATGCGGCCTCACTGCACTGGGCTTCTTTACGTGGGGCCACACATATGTTGTTCTCCCTTGTGCGGCGTGCTTCCAGCACAGAGACTGGGGTCTTGCTGAGAGCTCCGGGCCCCAGATCTCCTAATTCCCGGTAACCTAATTGCTGTGGTAGCCTCTAATTGGCTACTACAGTGATCAGTCACTGTGAAGCCCGCCCATGCGACTGTAAAAAATAAATAAATAATAATAAAAAAATAAAATAACGGAAAACACTGTCGCACTTGCCCATTGAATTCAATAGGACCATGAGCCAGATGTTGCAGCATGTTATTTAAAGCGATACTAAAGTCTCTGTTTTTTAATTGTAAAAGAACAAAAACATGTTTTATTTACCTGTACTGTGTAATGATTTTGCACAGAGCAGCCCAGACCCTCCTCTTCTCAGGTCCTTCTGGCCCCTCCCGTCGAGTGTCTCTACAGCAAACAGCTTGCTATGGGGGCACCCGAGCCGCTGCTCCGCGTGTCCATTCAGACACGGAGCCGCGGTTTGGCCCTGCCCCCTCTCTCTCATTGGCTCTCTGACTTTGATTGAGAGCGGCAGGGGCCAATGGCACCGCGCTGCTGTCTCAGCCAATGAGGGAGAGTTCCAGGCAGCCAGGACTCTCCTGAAACATTGCTGGATTGAGATGGTGTTCAGGTAAGTATTAGGGGGGCTGCTGCACACAGGTTTTTTTTTTTTATCTTAATGCATAAAAGTGATGTTCCAGTCATTTTTAAGTTTATTAAAAGTCAGCAGCTACAATAAGTGTAGCTGCTGACTTTTAAAATACATTCACTTGTCCCACAGTCCAGCGATGCAGCTGCCCGAAGCCTTGCTCCTCTCCCTCTCCTCTCCGTGGCACCGGCATTGCAAGCGTGAGCACCCAGCTGTGACAGCTTGCGGCTTCACAGGCGTGTGCGCACTGCGCATGCGTGAGTCGTGCTGTGCATCCTGAATGGCAGAGCAATCTTCTGGGACATGTGATGTGTCCCAGAAGATTTCAGGGAGGGAGGGGGAGAGGAGAACTTCCACTCAAGCCGCAGGGAAGTAAGTGGGAGCTGGGTACCTGTCAAAACTAGGTACCTGCTCCCCCCCTCCAAAAAAATGACATGCCAAATGTCATCAGCTCATGTGATAGACAGAACACTGCGTCTATCACACGAGTTGATCTAGGAGGAGGGCGGGACTTTTCTCACAGCGCGGCCAAAGTTTTCACACTCAACTCGGAGACACAGCGGGAGATGCCCGCAGACTGTGTATGACATATAGTGGAGGAGGGAGCGGAGCGCTGAGCTGCAGTCACTGCTTGGCCCAAAGCGGCCCCAGGGCAGGCAGCCTACCGATCAAAAAAATTTTGATCGATCAAAAAAAATTAGCGATTACTCAAGGAATTAATCATTAATTTCCGCAGCCCTAAAATAAATATATAAATATATATCTTTTATGTTCCTGTTTCCCCTTGGGAAAAATTCTCTGCTCTTCCTGTCCATTAAACACAAGAACAAAAAAAAAAAATGTATCTAATATATATAAAAATAAAACACAAATTAGTCATTAAACCCCTGACACAGCTTCACACAGCTAGCAAGCCTTGCTCTACCCATTCAGAATGACGCCCGTTTCCTCCTCCATGAGTCTTCTAACATGTTGTCACCAACAGCCTGAACACAAGCCATTGTCATCACCTACCTAATAACAGAGATAAGTAGCCCCGAAGGATCTTTGCTCTTGCTGATTTGGCCCCTGAATGCAGACATCTCTTCTCACTCTCTTCCTTCTTTCACACCAAAACACTGACACACACACAAACCGCGCAGCTGCGGGAAATCTCGTAGCCAATCAGATCTTGCAGCGAAAAGCGTTCGCCCGATCTGAACAGGACGGATACTCCAGCTTGTTCTCGGGAATTGTAGTTTGCTATATCGTTCAGTGGAGGGACGCCGAGGCTTCTTGAACTACGAGGACCGTCATGCAATGCAAAGCCGGCTGTTTGAATAACTTTATCAATTCAAGGAAAGGACAAGCGTGGAAGGTTGATGAGGGGTGTGGTTAGATATATGCGTGTTCATATGACTTAATGCAGCTCCTTATGATCCACGCCCTGTGACAAGAGATTATAGTTTCTGAAGACGGGACAGATCGGGAGGCGGCAGATGTGTTACAAAAAGAGTGCTGCTTCTCATAGAATGCGGGTTGTGCATTGCTATGTAACCATTCTTCCACACTCCCTCTATCAGTTGTGACTCTGGGAAAGTTTATGATGTTTCCAAAGGAAATGTGCATGATGGGCAGACTGTGACTGACCAAGACATTATTAAAGTGATATTAACCATTTGTCTACTGGGCACTTATACCCTCTTCCTGCCCAGGGCAATTTTCAGCTTTTAGTGCTGTCACTTTTTGGATGACAATTGTGCGGTTATGCTACACTGTGCACTCCTATAACATTTTTATCATTTATTTCAGACAATTAATCATCAATGGGGGGTTTTATTTTTTGCAAAACAAACAGAAAAAAAAATAACTTTTTCATAGTTTGTTATAAAATTTAGCAAACTGGTAATTTTTCTCCTTCACTGATGAGGTGGCACTGGTGGGCATTTATTGGTCGCATTGTTGGGGCTGCAGTGATAATCAGGATACTAATAATCAGTGCCGATGTCCCTAACACAAGCCGGTTATCAGCCTTCTTCTTCTCTCCTCACACTGTCAGCATAAGGAAGAAAAGTTGATAACCGACTTGTGTTTACATCCTGTGATCAGCTATCATTGGACACAGCTGATCACGTGGTAAAGGGTCGCTGTGATTTGCCCTATACCTCGATCTGTGAGTCCGGGCAGCAGGATCAAGGGAGGACGTCCATGTATGCCGTCCCGGTATTGGAAGCCTGTGCTGTAGCCCTCTTTTGGCTATAGCGTGGGGGCAATTGGTTAAAACCACACATGTATTACATTGCAGCTACTAATCATTAGGGTGCTTTCAACTGCTCCGTTGCAAAAATGCTTGCAAAAAAATGTTTTTGCTGCGATGCGGTGCACTTTTGCTGCGTTTCATTGCTTTTTCCCCTGGACAAAGCACTTCCCACAGGTGCATTGCGTTTTGGCCACTGTTTCCATTCATTTCAATGGTGAGGTGTGGTTTTGTTGCCGCACCAAAAATGTAGCACACTTAGAGCCCAAGTGAATGTAAGTTTTCTGCTTAGGATCAGTTTGCCAGGTGTTTGCTGCAGTGTTCCCCAGTCCTCTTTTACTTTCGGCTTCACAGCAGATTCCCTACTGTACATGCGCCAAGCTCGCTGCGCTTTCTAATTGGCCCGACGGCGGGGGAAGGAGGAGGGGGGGCCGAACTTCTGAGGCACAATCCCCTGGAAGTGGGGAAGGGTACCTGTCAAAAGTGGCGGGGGAGGGGGGGAAGGAAGCAGATTAGCGGAAGTTACACTTTTGGGTGGAACTTTGCTTTAAGTTCCACTAATCAGGGGTCTCAAACTGGTGGCCCTCCAGCTGTTGCGAAACTGCAAGTCCCATGAGGCATTGCAAGGCTGACAGTTACAAGCATGACTCCCACAGGCAGAGGCATGATGGGACTTGAAGTTTCGCTACAGCTGGAGGGCTGTCGGTTTGAGACCCCTAAGTAACTCCACTTTTGTTGAGAAAAAAAAAATCTCCTCTGGGTGAGTAAAGTGGTTCGCAGCAGATTCCCTACTGTACATGCGCCAAGCTCGCTGCGCTTTCTAATTGGCCCGACGGCGGGGGAAGGAGGAGGGGGGGCCGAACTTCTGAGGCACAATCCCCTGGAAGTGGGGAAGGGTACCTGTCAAAAGTGGCGGGGGAGGGGGGGAAGGAAGCAGATTAGCGGAAGTTACACTTTTGGGTGGAACTTTGCTTTAAGTTCCACTAATCAGGGGTCTCAAACTGGTGGCCCTCCAGCTGTTGCGAAACTGCAAGTCCCATGAGGCATTGCAAGGCTGACAGTTACAAGCATGACTCCCACAGGCAGAGGCATGATGGGACTTGAAGTTTCGCTACAGCTGGAGGGCTGTCGGTTTGAGACCCCTAAGTAACTCCACTTTTGTTGAGAAAAAAAAAATCTCCTCTGGGTGAGTAAAGTGGTTCTAAAGTTAGTTTTAACAGTTTAAAAACAGTTAATTCCTTGGCATGTGCTGGGAATGTAACTGTCACATTGGTTGTGCTCTCAACCAAACTGTCAAACCATCCAATAGCTGGTGTTTATAACTGATCACATGAGCAGCAGTATGGCAGTTGAAGATCAAACAGAGGCCAGAATCGCAGTTTCCTTGGCTGAAAACAATAGATGGGTTTAGTTCCACTTTAATGCATTAACTGCATTAATGTAAAAATCACTTCACTAATTGTCCCCCCCCCCATCCCTTAAACCTTCTCTGCCTCTTCTCACAATCCAGCACTGTCCTGGCTGCAGCACTGCTCTCTCTTCCTTTTCTTACAGGAGACACAGAATTGCAGAGGGAACCATTTGGGTTGATTTACAAAAAAATGGAAAGTGTACAATCTTGTGCAGCTCTGCATGGTAGCCAATCAGTTTTTAACTTCAGCTTGTTCAATTAAGCTTTAAAAAAAAAAAAAAACTGAAAGCTGATTGGTTTCTATGCATAGCTGCATCAGATTTTGCTCTCTCCAGTTTCAGTAAATCCACCCCACAGACTCCTGCTGTTTTCAGTCAAACCCCTGTGAGGAGGGAGCGGGGGGGGTGTGGCCAACCTGCGCTGTGTGTTTCTATGGACGCACACAGCCTGGCTCGGTAGCATGCTCACACATGTGTCCCCATAGCACACAGTTTGTTAAGAGGGCACCCAGAGGAAGGAGGAACAGACAGTACCAGCGGTGATGTGCTAAAGAATAGCATTGCACAGAGCAGGTAATTATAACATCTTTTTTATTTTACTTAAAAAATAGCCTTTAGTCCAACTGCAGTCCGGTAAGGCCCCCGGGGCTGATGGGATCCCAGTAGAGTGCTACTCTTTTTATCAGGATTTTTTGGCTCCCAGACTCACTGCCCTGCTAGCTCAATTCTCTACCCTGGGGTCTCTGCCTGAGTCTATGTCTGAAGCGATAATTGTGCTGGTGCCCAAACCGTGAAAGGACCCTGAGGAATGTGCATCTTACAGACCACTTACTTAACATGGATACGAAGATTTTAGCCAAGATCCTTGCCAGTCGGTTGTCACAGGTCCTGGATGAGCTCATCCATATTTACTGGACAGGGTTTATGCCCGGTAAAGGCACCGACATTAATCTGAGATGCCTCTTTCTTAACCTATCCACCACACATGACAACGAGGGCACCAGAGCCATTGCCTCTTTGGACACCGAAACGGCATTTGACTCAGTTGAATGGGGCTACCTCTTAGAGATAATGGGTAGATATAGGTTTAGTCCCCAATTCCTTAGTTGGTTGAATATGCTATACTGAGCTCCCACAGCTCGTATCTGCACTTATGGCAGGGTTTCAACAAAATTTCCCCTCCAGCGAGGTACACGCCAGGAGTGTCCACTCTCTCCTTCCCCTTTTGCTCTAGCTCTGGGGCCACTGACCATCTTGATTTGGCTTCCCAACAGGTTGAGGGGCTGTGGGTCGGTCCTTTTAGGGAAAGGGGTCGCTTTATGCGAACAATGCCCTTTTATATGTACAAGAAGCGAATTCTTCCCTGTGGGCTGCCCTGGCGCTCTTCGACAAGTTTGGGCACTACTCGGGTGTCCACATCAACTGGTCGAAATCTATACTCTTTTCTCTTGACACAAGCTACAGCGGAGAATACCCCAGTATTGTGGGTTGATAATTTCAAATATTTAGGCATTCACATCCAGCGCGACCCCGGTAAGTTTTATGACCTCAATCTTCATCCCCTACTTGTACAATTACATAATAGATGTTCCTCTTGGGGGACCCTTCCACTAAACCTGCTGTTAATCTAATAAAAATTTCTTTCTCCCCAAATTTAATTACATATTTCGAAATTGCCCCATATGGATTGCAGGTTGCTTTTTTCGGGAGCTGGACTGCTGTGTTGGTACCTTAATATGGGGTGGATCCTCACCATGTCTAACGAAGTCTACTTTATGTCTCCCCATATGATGCGGAGGGTTGGCATTACCTAGCTTCCATGTATACTACTAGGTAGCTATACTGGTCTCCGTTTGCTGGTGGTTCGTCCATTCTCGGGCCAACGCGGCTGTATGCTTGGAAGTGGCCCTCCTGGGCTCTCTCAATGAACTTGGGAACCTAGTTTATAGGGGCCTCAGGGCCTATGCTGACTTTTCGCATCCGACTGAGATGACTGTGTATGGGTGGCTGCTAGGAAGCAAACTTTGGTATAAAGATTCTAAGAGACATGCCGGCAGGGGTATTACTATCATTTAGAGACCTCTCGAATAAACTCAAACGCCCCAGATGGATGCATTTTCGTTATCTTCAGCGGCAACATGCTGCCCGGGCCCAATTTCAACAAGCCGTTACTCTAAAAAAAATAACCTTTAATATTTAAAGAGGAGCTTCAGTCTCCCCCCCAAAATTAAAACTTAGAAGCTACAAATATAGGAAAGTGATGGCCACAGACAGGAAGATCTGACAGCATGAAAGGAGATTCTTATATTTGATTGGCAAAGATACCCATTGTTTGTATTGTTGAGCAAATTTATCATCATATTTTATAAGAAAAGAGCAGAGCTTTGAATGTGTGGGAGATGCTTGCCAGAACAGTAGGGGAGTAGTTTATTGCACACCTGTGCAAGGCCTAATTTTACAACAATTGTCAAAATTGATCACAATATGCAGTTTGCAAGTTATACGCTTACAAGAGGATTTACAAAAGCTGGAAGCTGGTGTATTGTGGTTTAAAGTTGAATTCTAGACAGCAGTGGTGGCTGGTGTAAATTTTTTGGGGGGGCCAGCCACCACACACCCAGCCAGCCACCCACACCCCCCCCTTCCATCCAGCCAACCATCCCCCCACCCCCGGCCCTCGATCGCCGCTCCCCCCATTGCTCGCTCGGTCGCCACTTCGCTCGCCCACCAGGCCTCCCACCAGCCCTGCACTCACTCCATCCCGGTCGTGGCTTAGTCGGCTTCCTGTCAGGGCTGGGCTCAGCCCTTCCTTCTCTGAGCTGGTCGCTCAGCTGTTGGCTAATTGCCAGCTCCTATCTCTCCAAAGTTACTCAGCTGTTGGGGATATCCTGCTCGTCAGTCCTGCCTTCTTAAGCTGTCCAGTGCAGAGGAGCTCTGCCTTCGCCTTAGTCAGCATCACAGTAAAAGGCTAAAAAGATATACTCGTATGCAATAGTGAAGATACTAGTGCGGTCTTACACGTATCTTCACTATTGCATACCAGTATATCTTTTTAGCCTTTTGTTATATATTACTTTATGTATATTTCTATTTCTTTACTTTGTATTCTGTATTTTTGTACCAAATAAAATTTTTTTTTACTACTCTGTTGCCGTTAAAGTCCCACCAACCTTTTGAGGGGGTATTTTTATTTCTCTGTCCCAGGGATTGTGGCAACTTCTATGACCTAGTTGGATGGTTTCCCCTTTTCTTTAGTCAGCATCACAGAGACGCTCTCTTGCATTCTTGTTAAAAGACTTGCTTGGCTGACATCCCTTCTGGCTCCAGATCCTGCTTGCTGTTTTACTAAGCTCATCTCAAGCTCCCTGACGTTTGGCTTGTCTGACTCTCCATTCCGGTTCCTGAACTCTGGCTATGTTTTGACTACGTTTGTTCTATTTTACTTTTATTATTAAACAAAGTGTGATTTAACTGTACTTCTGTCTGATTTCATGGTTTCTGTCAGTAGGCGAAAGCCATGAATTCAAAAGATACAGTCAGTCCACTTGTTGGTAATATTTTTTCCATATTGGATGAACTGGATCACCTCATGCGTCAGTTTGCAACGGAGTTACAAACGCTCCTGAGTCGCATGGCTCACCTGGAATCTCCCACTGTGGCAGCCCCAGTACAACCTATGTTGCAGGCCGTCCCTGCTGCTGCTCCAGTCTCTGTGCAGGAACCTGCCTCGAGCATTACCCTTATAAGAGGTATGTTTGGTTCCGCTCCACTTCCCCAGAGATTTGGGGGTGATCTAGTCCAATGCAGAGGGTTTCTCAAACAGGTTGAGATATTTTGAGATGCTACCTGAAGCATTTCCCACAGACAGAAGTAATGTAGCTTTCATGATATCTTTGCTTTCTGAAAGAGCCTTGGCCTAGGCAAACCCTCTATGGGAGACACAAAAACCTGTTGTCTTGAGCTACCCTGCGTTTGTGGCTTTGTTTAACCTGCTCAGATCCGGGCCATTGCCAAATGACGGCAACAGCGCGGATCTGAAAAACCGGGACGACGTCCATTGACGTCCTCCCCTTTCCTCATTCCCAGCGCGCTCTCGTGAGCGCGCCTCGGGGAAAATCTGTGTTGGCTGTGTCCCTTGGACACAGCCAATCACAGATCGCTGTAAACGGCCAATCACAGCGGCCGTTTACAGCGCGATCGCCGCCTCCAATGAGAGATGATCTAAAAGGTAAACAATTGAGATCATCTCTCATTGCCGGCTCTCTCTCTCCTCACACAGAGACAGCGTGTGAGGAGAGAGAGATTCTGTGAGTAGTAAAACAGCAAAGTGTGCCCAAAAAGTGCCCAACAGTGCCCACAGTGACACCAATATAGAGCCATCTGTGCCCACCTGTGCACATCAGTGCCCACTTGTGCCATCAGTGCATCATCAGTGCCCATCTGTGCCCATCTGTGCCCGTCTGTGCCCATCAGTGCCCGTCTGTGCCCATCAGTGCCCGTCTGTGCCCATCAGTGCCCGTCTGTGCAGTGCGCATCTGTGCAATCAGTGCGCATCTGTGCAATCAGTGCGCATCTGTGCCAACTCATCAGTGCCCATCTGTGCCATCTCCTCAGTGCCCATCTGTGCCATCTCCTCAGTGCCCATCTGTGCCACCTCATCAGTGCCCATCTGTACCAATCAGTGCCCATCTGTCGCTTCAGTGCACATCTGTGCTGCCTTATCAGTGCCCATCTGTGCTGCCTTATCAGTGCCCATCTGTGCCGCTTCATCAGTGCCCATCTGTGCCGCTTCATCAGTGCCCATCTGTGCCGCTTCACCTGTGCCACATCAGTGCATATCTGTGCCCACCTGTGCCGCCTCATTAGTGTAAATCTGTGCACATCTGTGCTGCTTCCTCAGTGCTCATCTGCTGCCTCAGTGCCCATTTGTGCCGCCTCATCAGTGCCCATCAGTGCCCATCTGTGCCGCCTCATCAGTGCCTATCTGTGCGATCATTGCCCACCTGTGCCGCCTCATCAGTGCACATCTGTGCCATCAATTAGTGCCACCTCATCAGTGCAGGCTTAGCACACAGCTGTGCAATCTCATAAACCACCAGCAGCCATGTCCAAAAAAAGCTTTTCCGCTGAGGAGGCATACCAAATTCTTTCTACGGCCGACGAGAGCAAGGCGGAGCTCTCTTTTTCAGATTCCCTCTCCAATTCGGATTCTGACGTAAATTACGAGCCAGTCCTCAGTAGTGAAACACTTACAGACTCGGAGGAAGAAACTCGGCCCGCCAAACAAAGGCGTTCTAGTGAGGAGGCAGTGGCATCCACCAGCACCGCAGTGGCATCCGCCAGCACCGCAGTGGCATCCGCCAGCACCGCAGTGGCATCCGCCAGCATCGCAGTGGCATCCACTAGCACTGCAGTGCCATCCACTAGCACCGCAGTGCCTCGGCAAGAAAGGCCAAGTACCAGTGGGGTGTCACCCCAGCCCCAAAGGGTTAGGTCCCATGCCAGCCTTCCCTTTGCACTTCAGAACCCCTTGTGGCTTCCTCCCAATTCAGGAGAAGCTAGCGTTCCCCCTTTCACGGCCCAGCCAGGAGTCCAGGTGGATACAGGGAATTTCACCCCAATTAATTTTTTTAATTTAATTTTTACGGAGGACATGTTGGCGTCAATTGTGGCCCAGTCCAACCTGTATGCACAGCAATTTATTTTGCAAAATCCCACATCATATTATGCCCGTCCCTTTGAGTGGAGAGACCTGACAGTGGAGGAGTTCAAGGTTTTTTTGGGCCTCACATTGAATATGGGGCTCACTCAAAAAAACGAATTCCGTTCCTATTGGTCAACCCACCCCCTCCACCACATGCCGCTCTTCTCCGCGGTAATGCCCAGAACCAGGTATCTGATGATAATGAGGTTCCTACATTTCAGCGACAATACCCAGTGCCCTCCCCGAACTGATCCAAATTTTGACAGGCTTTACAAAATTCGCCCAATATTAAATTATTTTTCCGAAGTATTCCCCCAGCTGTTCACCCCGGACCAACAAATATGTGTAGATGAGTCCCTTGTGAAATTTAGCGGCAGGCTTAAAATTAAGCAATATATCCCCAGCAAAAGGGCCCGCTATGGGGTGAAGGTGTACAAACTATGTGACCGAGCCACAGGGTACACATATTCCTTCAGGGTGTACGAAGGGAAGGACACCCAGCTGCAGCCTCCTAATTGCCCGGACTACTTGGGAACCAGCGGGAAAGTTGTTTGGGACCTCATATACCCCCTACTCAACAAAGGATACCACCTGTATGTAGATAACTTCTACACTTCTCTGCCCCTGTTCCACAACCTTCATCGGAAGAAGACGCCAGCATGTGGCACCGTGAAAAAAAATCGGAAGGGCTTTCCTCAAAGTGTTGTTAATAAGAAGTTGAGAAAAGGAGAAACGGCATGTCTGCGTAACAAAGAGATTCTGGCAGTGAAGTGGAGGGACAGAAGGGATGTGTATATGTTGTCTTCCATCCACAACAACACCTATGTGGAAATCCCCAGAAGGAATGGCCCCATCCAGAAACCCACATGCATCCATCAATACAATTTGTTTATGGGGGGAGTCGACTTTAACGATCAAATGTTGGAACCATATCTTGCCTCAAGAAGGACATACCACTGGTACAAAAAAGTAGCGATTTATTTTTTTCAATTGGCCATATACAACTCCTATATCATTTACTGCAAATCCACCCAAAACCCCCAACGCTTCCTTGGCTACCTGGAGGAAATTTACACTGCCCTTATATTCCCGAACGGCCCACCAGTAAACATCCGATCAGATGTTGTTAGTCGACTCTCCGAGCGCCACTTTCCAGATAAACTCCCTCCCAGACCAACAGGCCAAAGACGCCAAAAAAGATGTAAGGTGTGTACCAGAGCAGGAGTCAGAAGAGACACATCTTATTATTGTGCAGAATGTCCTTCCGAACCAGGCCTCTGTATAGGTGAATGCTTCCGCCGTTACCATACTTCACTAAATTATTAGTGAAGTATGGTAACCGTAATCCTCAGTTCCTGCCTTCACACCCCTTATGCCACTGCCTGCTCTGTAACTGACCATGGCTTGTTATTTGACCACGCTTCTGCCTGCCGATTTTGTACATACCGCTGCCTCATCTGGAACTGACCCTGGACTGTTTTTTCGACCATGCTTCTGCCTAACGATTCTGTACATACCTCTGCCTGATATGGAACTGACCCTGGACTGTTATTCGACCATGCTTCTGCCTAACGATTCTGTACATACCTTTGCCTGATCTGGAACTGACCTTGGACTGTTTGACCATGCCTCTTGCCTGCCTCTTGGACTGATCTTGTACCCAGCAACTGGACTAGTGGGATTCAACACAGGGGTCTCACATATGTGAGGGGCTCCAGAATAGTTTTTCTGGATGAAGAAAACAATTTTCTTTGTTTTCTCATTCCTAGATTAGGGTCTGGAGACTCGGAGGCTTCAAAGAGATTTGGGTGGGAGAAGCCTCTACCCCTGTCCCCATTCTGTCCTGAACGAGGCCCTACTTCTGCCTGCTGCCTGTAGGAGTTACTGCTGTCATGCCTCTGTTTGTCGCACTGACCACAGCACATGGACCTTGTTTCTGCCTACTACCAAGACCAATATTTTGGCACTGCTGACAATCTCTGCCTGCACTGACCCTGCACTGCACTGACCTATGGACAGTATCCCTGCCTGCTGCCTGTACTGACTATGGACAGTATTTCTGCCTGCTGCCTGAAAAATTGTGTTCGCTGTTGCTGACCAAGTCCCTGCCTGCTGCCTGGACCAGTGCTATCCTCCTGGGGACAACTATACTACTAAAACCACAGGTAATCTTTTGTTTCTCTTTGCTCAGCATAATGTATTTTGGGGTGTAATTCTTGGTATATGCATGCTATGTGTCCCTGGAACACCTGATGGTGTTCCTTGCATGTTGGATCTCTGTATGTGGCCAGGCTGTGTAAAGGTCTCACACATGTGGTATTGCCATACTCAGAAGGAGTGCCACAGTGTATTTTGGGGTGTCATTTTTGCTATGTAAATGCTATGTGTTGGAAATATCCTATAAACGGACAACTTTGTGTAAAAAAAAATGGGTTTTCATTTTTTTTCCACATATTCCAAAAACTTCTGGAAAAAAATGAACCATTCAAAAGACTCATTATGCCTCATAGATTATATGTTGGGGTGTTAGCTTTCCAAAATGGGGTCATTTTGTGGGCGTTTCCATTGTCCTGGTGCTCCAGGGCCTTTAAAAGTGTAATAGGTGGGTGAGAAATGAGATGTGTAATTTATGCTCCTAGAACACCTGAAGGTGCTACTTCAATGTTAGGCCTCTGTATGTGGTCAGGCTGTGTAAAAGTCTCACACATGTGGTATCGTTTTACTCAGGAGGAGTAGCAGAATGTATTTCGGGGTGTTATTTTTGCTATGTAAATGCTATGTGTTGGAAATATCTTATAAACGGACAACTTTGTGTAAAAAAAAATGCGTTTTCATTTTTTTCCACATTTTCCAAAAACTTCTGGAAAAAAATGAACCGTTCAAAAGACTCATTATGCCTCATAGATTATACGTTGGGGTGTTAGCTTTCCAAAATGGGGTCATTTTGTGGGCGTTTACATTGTCCTGGTGCTCCAGGACCTTCAAAAGTGTAATAGGTAGGTGAGAATCGAGATGTGTAATTTATGCTCCTAGAACACCTGAAGGTGCTACTTCAATGTTAGGCCTCTGTATGTGGTCAGGCTGTGTAAAAGTCTCACACATGTGGTATCGTTTTACTCAGGAGGAGTAGCAGAATGTATTTCAGGGTGTTATTTTTGCTATGTAAATGCTATGTGTTGGAAATATCTTATAAACGGACAACTTTGTGTAAAAAAAAAATGCGTTTTCATTTTTTTCCACATTTTCCAAAAACTTCTGGAAAAAAATGAACCGTTCAAAAGACTCATTATGCCTCATAGATTATACGTTGGGGTGTTAGCTTTCCAAAATGGGGTCATTTTGTGGGCGTTTCCATTGTCCTGGTGCTCCAGGGCCTTCAAAAGTGTAATAGGTGGGTGAGAAATGAGATGTGTAATTTATGCTCCTAGAACACCTGAAGGTGCTACTTCAATGTTAGGCCTCTGTATGTGGTCAGGCTGTGTAAAAGTCTCACACATGTGGTATCGTTTTACTCAGGAGGAGTAGCAGAATGTATTTCGGGGTGTTATTTTTGCTATGTAAATGCTATGTGTTGGAAATATCTTATAAACGGACAACTTTGTGTAAAAAAAAATGCGTTTTCATTTTTTTCCACATTTTCCAAAAACTTCTGGAAAAAAATGAACCGTTCAAAAGACTCATTATGCCTCATAGATTATACGTTGGGGTGTTAGCTTTCCAAAATGGGGTCATTTTGTGGGCGTTTACATTGTCCTGGTGCTCCAGGACCTTCAAAAGTGTAATAGGTGGGTGAGAATCGAGATGTGTAATTTATGCTCCTAGAACACCTGAAGGTGCTACTTCAATGTTAGGCCTCTGTATGTGGTCAGGCTGTGTAAAAGTCTCACTCATGTGGTATCGTTTTACTCAGGAGGAGTAGCAGAATGTATTTCGGGGTGTTATTTTTGCTATGTAAATGCTATGTGTTGGAAATATCTTATAAACGGACAACTTTGTGTAAAAAAAAAATGCGTTTTCATATTTTTCCACATTTTCCAAAAACTTCTGGAAAAAAATGAACCGTTCAAAAGACTCATTATGCCTCATAGATTATACGTTGGGGTGTTAGCTTTCCAAAATGGGGTCATTTTGTGGGCGTTTCCATTGTCCTGGTGCTCTAGGGCCTTCAAAATGTAATAGGTAGTCAACAAATTAGATGGGTAATTTATGCTCCTTGACACCTGATGATGCTCCCTGCATGTTGGGCCTCTGTATGTGGCCAGTTAGTGAAAAAGTCCCACACATGTGGTATTGTAATACTCAGGAGGAGTAGCGAATGTATTTTGTGGTGTCATTTGTGGTATGCACATTCCATGTGAGAGAAATAAGCTATTACAATGACAATTTTCTGAAAAAAATATAAAAAATAAAAAAAAACCTTAATTTGCAAAGAATTGTGGGAAAAAATGACAACTTCAAATAACTCACCATGCCTCTTACTAAATACCCTGGAATGTCTACTTTCCAAAAAGGGGTCATTTGGGGGGCATTTGTACTTTCCTGGCTTGTTATGGTCTCAAGAAAGGAGATGGGCCTCAGTACATCAGGTGTGATCAGATGTGATCATTTTTTTATGATTTGTACCATAGCTTGTAGACTCTATAAATTTCACACAGACCACATAATATCCACTAATTTGGGTTATTTTTACCAAAGATATGTAGCAGTATAAATTGTGGCCAACATTTATGAATAAAAATTGCTAATTTGCAAAATTTTATCACAGAAACGAAGAAAAAAGCATTTTTTTTCCAAATTTTCGGTCTTTTTTCATTTATAGCACAAAAATAAAAAAACCCAGAGGTGATCAAATACCACCAAATGAAAGCTCTATTTGTATGAAAAAAAGGACAAAAAAATTGTTTGGGTACAGTGTTGCATGACTGAGTAATTGTCATTCAAATTGTGAGAGCACTGAAAGCTGAAAATTGGTCTGGGCAGGAGGGGGGTTTAAGTGCCCAGTAAGCAAGTAGTTAAAAGGGTATTTGATGTTCCCGCATGCTCCGCTTCTGCTGGCAATGCCTCATGTCCATCAAACAGAGTACGAGAACTGTTGCAGACTACGCCATTAAATTCCATACTCTGGCAGCAGAGGTTGCGTGGAACAATGAGGCCCTCGTGGCTGCTTTTTCCCATGGTCTCTTGGATACCATCAAGGATGAGATAGCAGCCCGCGATATACCCACTGAGCTGGAGAGGTTGATCACGTTTGCCATCCTCATTGACTCCAGACTCAGAGAAAGACTCTCTTTCAAGGAACGATTGCGGAAGCCTCCTGTAAGTTTGTCTCCGAGCTTTGCAGTCCCACCTGTGCCTGCCTCACCTCCCATGCCTCCTGGTACCGAGTCGGTCAGTGAAGATGAACCCATGCATTTGGGTTTCACACGTCTCTCTGCAGGTGAGAGAGCCTTTAGGAGGAGGGAGAGATTGTGCCTTTATTGTGGCCAGGCAGGTCACTTTTTGAAGTCTTGTCCTACCCGTCTAGGGAACGCCCGAACCTTAAGGTCCTGTCACGGACAGACCTTAGGTGGCATTGTTTCATCCCCAGTTATCCAGAAGGATAAGCCCCTGGTTTCGGTCACCCTTTCTTGGGCTGAGTCGTCCGTCGAGATACAGGCTCTATTCAACTCTGGGGCTGCAGACCTGTTCATTGATGCTGTCTTTGTATTGAAGCACTTGATTCTGTTGCAGCTGCTTGACACTCCACTTGCCATTGAGGCTCTTGACGGGCGACCTCTACAGCCTGCTTATGAGACGGTTCCATTGTCCATGGCCGTAGGGGCTCTTCACCATGAGATAATCCAATTCCAAGTTATTTCCTCACCTAAGTTTCTGCTGGTTATTGGTTATCCTTGGTTACAGAGGCACAACCCTTCTTTTGATTGGCTCCGTGCTGAGGTTCTCTCCTGGTCACCACAATGCAGTGAGACATGCTTCCAGAAGGTAGCCAAGGTCCTGTGCACCTCTTCACTCTCCTCCCTGCCAGAGGAGTACCGCGATTTTAGCGATGTCTTTGACAAAGGTTAAGCCGGTAGTTTTCCTCCACACCGGCCATATGATTGCGCAATTAACATTCCATCTGGTGCCATACCCCCTCGTGGCCAGGTTTACCCTTTGTCGGTCTTGGAGGATAAGGCCATGGAGGAGTATGTTGCAGACGCACTTTCTCAAGGTTTCATGCGCAAATCCTCGTCTCCGGCTGGTGCTGGTTTCTTCTTTGTGAATAAGAAGAGTGGTGAACTGAGACCTTGTATTGATTCTAGGGGTCTCAATCGTTTCTGATTCTGTTGATTACGGAATTTTTTGACCGCCTCAAGGGAGCAAGGGTTTTCACAAAGCTTCATTTGAGAGGGGCATACAATCTCGTGAGGATTAAGGAGGGCAACGAGTGGAAAACTGTGATTAATACCAGAACAGGGCATTATGAGTACCGTGAATGCCTTTTGGCCTTTGTAACGCCCCGGCAGTTTTCCAGGAATTTATTAATGATGTCCTCCGAGAGTTGTTGCAGTTATGTGTCGTGGTTTATCTCGATGATATCCTCATATTTTCCAAGTCCCTGGAGAGCCACCACACAGATGTCTGTCGTGTGCTTCAGAAACTAAGAGAGAACAATCTCTATCGTAAACTGGAGAAGTTCTAGTTCCATCGTGAACAGGTTAAATTCCTGGGTTATGTCATTTCTACTGCTGGTTTTTTGATGGACCCAGAGAAACTTTCGGCAGTCCTACAGTGGCCTGGACCCGTGGGTTTACATCCTCTTCAGCATTTCCTGGGCTTTGCCAACTATTATCGGAAGTTTATTTGTAACTTCTCGTCTCTGGTCAAGCCCCTGACTGATATGACCAGAAAGGACAATAACCCACAGAGTTGGTCTCCAGAGTCCATTAAGGCCTTTGGGAGTCTCAAGGCTGCCTTTGTTTCTGCTCCTGTGTTGGCACATCCTGATCCTACGTTACCCTTTATCCTTGAGGTTGATGCTTCTGAGACTGGTGTTGGTGCCCTTCTGTCTCAACGCCCTACCTCTGAGAGCGCTATGCATCCTTGTGGCTACTTTTCCAAGAAATTGTCACCTGCGGAGTGCAATTATGAGATTGGTGACAGAGAGCTGTTGGCGATCATTTTAGCCCTGAAAGAATGGAGACATCTCCTCGAAGGTACCACTGTGCCGGTTCTTCGTTCTAAACGCCTCTCTCCCATAAGGACGCGATGGGCTCTTTTCTTGTCAAGTTTCAATTACATTGTCTCAGTGTCGCCTTGTCACGACAATTTTCCTCCACTTCCAAGTTGGAGTCGGTTCCAGTTCCTGTGATTCCTCCTGATCGTATTCTGGCTACAGTTCGCACCAGTCTCACTTCTTCTTTGGGTGACAAAATTCTTGCTGCTCAGGTCTATGCTCCTCCTGAGAAACCTTGTGACCCCTGCTTTGTCCCAGAGAGTCTCCATACTGCTGTGCTCCAGACTTACCATTCTACCAAGGCTGCTGGCCACCCTGGGAGGAATCAACTCTTTTAGGCCATTTCCCAACAATTCTGGTGGCCTAGTCTACGTGATGTAACTGCCTTCGTAGCTGCCTGTTCCGTGTGTGCTCAGAGTAAGACTCCACAACACCTTCCAATGGGCCTCCTACAACCCATACACAATGGAGAGAGGCCCTGGACCCACCTGTCTATGGATTTCATTGTGAAGTTACCCAACTCCCAGGGCAACACAGTTATCCTTATGGTGGTTGACCGGTTCTCAAAGATGTGTCATTGTATTCCACTTAAGAAGTTGCCCACTTCTAAGGAACTGCTTTCCATTTTTGCATGGGAGATCTTTCGCTTACATGGGCTACCCAAGGTGATTGTTTTGGGCAGGGGTAGTCAGTTTGTGTCCCGGTTCTGGCGAGCCTTTTGTGCACAGTTGGGCATTCAGCTTGCTTTCTCCTCTGCGTATCACCCACAGTCTAATGGAGCCGCAGAACGAGTCAATCAGTCCTTGGAGCAATTCCTACGTTTGAGTTTGCTCACAACAGTGCCTTGAATTCTGCTTCCCAATTGTCCCTGTTCATGGTGAATTATGGTTTCCAACCTTCCATGACTCATTTGTTTCGCAGAATATTCCTGCGTTAGAGGAGCATCTCTGTGGTCTTCGTTCCACTTGGGCACAAGTCCAGGAGGCTTTGCGACATGCTAATGATAGGTACAGACTCCATGCTGACCGCAGATGCCTGCCTGCGCCTACCTACCAGGTTGGGGACAGGGTCTGGCTGTCATCTCGCAATCTCCGACTTCGTGTTTCCTCACTGACGTTCGCACCTTGGTCTCTGCTGCTAATTCACATATGCTAGACTAATTTCAAGCCTCGATGTGCTCCCGCAGTACTCAAAGAAGAAAAAAGAACCATTGCGCAGATGGTATGACATAAAATTTCCTATATAGTTAGGATAAATTTCACTCACACATTCCTGCCAAGTAGATGGCATATAAATGTGGTCAGTTGCATACAAGTAGATGCTCCTCATACCCCGTCAGTACACACAGAGCACTGTGGGTGACGTCACTGGCTCCTCCCGACACGTTGCGTCACTAGACACGTGTCTTTTTCAAGGGTGACCATGTGATGGACTAGTTTAGTATTTATAGCGTGGTGTGCGTGCCGGTTGCCGTAGTGACAAAGGAGTTCAATGCATCATCATACCATTATATGCGTTCTGCATCTGATTTTAAATAGCAGTGTAATATATACTCAAAAGATACAATTTTACTATACATAAAAAAAAAACTTTTCATTATTCAAACGCATTAGAACAAGTTAAAAACAAATTAAAAACCATGACCTGAGCTAATTGCTATGATAGAGCTAGGCCTAGAGAACTCCCTCCAGTGGTGATCCATAATATTGCATCTAATTCTAATCACACTCTCCTGCGATGTTTGAGCGGTATTACATTTTTTATTTTTATTTTTTTAAAAGAGCATAAATCTATTAAAAATCTGATATAAAACAATTTAAATCAAAATCTATGTTTAATCCCATAGGTGAGAGAGTACACATATCAAATATCCATTTTGATTCTTTTTTGCTTAATTCTCTTACTCTATTACTATCCCTCCAATGCGATTTATATTTTTCGTAAGCCCAATTTTAGCAAAGTGGGATTTTCATTATGGTATAGAGCAAAATGACGTGAAACACTGTGTTTTGGGAATGTTTTGTATGTGTTCTTGTAGCCTTTTACACATTGGGCGTTTCGTTCTTCCTATTTATTGCAATGAGCACGGACATTGCAGCACATATACCACCCCCTCGGTTCTGCACGAAATGAAATCTTTTATTTGATATTCTTTGTTATTGCTGGTAGACTTAAAATTAATACATTTTTGTCCGTTTTGCATAGTGTTTCTGCAAGCGTAGCATCTCTTGCATGGAAAGGAACCCTTTCCCTGAAAAAAAGTGAGCTTGTGCGATTTTTTAGGAGGATCCATAACATTTTTAGCAATTATATCTCTTAAGGTAGGTGCCTTTCTGAAAACAAAGTGAGGTTTCTCCAGCAACATGGTTCGCAATTGTTGATCCGCTAAAAGAAGTGACCAATGCTTTTTAAATATGCGCTCAATTTGCCTGTGTTGAATATTATAATCCATAATCATAGGAATCTCTTGATACTTTGTCGTTTTCTTTTCTTTATCTTGGATTAATTCTTCCCTTGAGAGATCTGATACCTCCTTTATTTTCTCTTCTATAAATTGCTCATTATACCCTTTATGGACATATTTTTTACCAATTACTTTTGCTTGTTCCAAAAAAGTGCTTTTTTTCTGTGCAGTTTCTTCTTAAACATATCAACTGCCCTTTTGGGATGTTAATCAACCAAGGATCAAAGTGGCAGCTGTCCACAGGTATGTAGCTGTTTGTTAACAATCCATTCTTAGTTAATTGTATATCCAAATCCAGAAAATGTATTGATGTATTACTAATTTCATAAGTGAGCTTAATGTTTCTTTGATTGTTATTCAATTTTTTGAAAAATTCTATGAGAGAGTTTTCATCCCCGTTTCAGATTATTATGCAATCGTTGACAAATCTACGCTACATTACCAATCGCGTGGGAGTATTCAAATGCACCACATATTCCCCTCATTCGGCCATAAAAATATTGGCCACGCTTGGAGTGTACTTTGCACCCATTCCAATGCCATTAAGCTACCTATAAAATTCCGAATTGTACCAAAAATAATTATGTTGTAAACCGAATGCTAGAAATCTTGAAATAAACCTTTTTTGTTTTGAGATAATATTGCTATATTTATCCATAGTCCATCTTGATGCTTTTATAGCCTCCTCATGGCCTATAATTGTATATAGCGACGAAACGTCTGCTGTGGCTATCAAGTAATTTTGATCTGGCCTGATTGTAATATTACTTAGTTCCTGAATCAAGTGCTTGGTGTCCCTTACGTAAGCTGGTGTAATTGGTACCAAGGGTTGCATAAATTTGTCCACATATTCCCCTAATCTTGCACTAATTGATTGTATACCATTTATTATGGGGCGTCCAGGTGGGTTTCTCCTGGTCTTTATGAAGTTTTGGTACTGTGTAAATACCGTATTTATCGGCGTATAACACGCACTTTTTTCCCCTTAAAATCAGGGGAAAATCGTGGGTGTGTGTTATACGCCGATCCTCCCCCCGCTGTTTGTGAGCAGAGCAAGCTGGCCACCGATATACATACATAGCCCAGTGTATTCAGCTAGGCTCTGCTAGTTCTTCTCACAGTCATGCCCAGTCCCGCCCTATGATGGATATAACACAGGGACTGGGCATGACTGTGAGCGGCTGGGCTATGTATGTATATGGGCGGCGCTCTGCTCCACTCACAGTCACGCCCAGTCTGGGCGGGACTACGAGAGGAGCCGAGAAGTGCCAAGAAGAACCAGCTTTGTCTATCGGAGCCATTTTCAAACTGCAGTGACACTGACAAGTCACTGCAGTTTAACTGCAGCCTGGGCAAGGCTGCAAATTTCACTGACAAGGCTGCAGGTGGACACTGACAAGGCTGCAAGGCTGCAGGTGAACACTGATAAGGCTGTAAATGTCACTGACAAGGCTGAAGGTGGACACTCACAAGGCTGCAAGGCTGCAGGTGGACACTGATAAGGCTGCAAATGACACTGGACAAGCATGCAGATGAACACTGACAAGGCTACAGATGGACACTGATAAGGCTGCATTGATGGGCATTTAAATGTAAGTTTTTTTCCTTAAAATGTTTTTTTCCTTAAAATTCCCTCCTAAACTTGGGGTGCGTGTTATACGCAGATAAATACGGTAATTGGCACCCTACATGTATCTGGTATGAGATATTTTTCCTCCTTCTTTGTTAATATATTCTTTTTACTTCCTTTTTGTATCAGCTCCTGTAGTTCACTTTTGTATTTTCTGGTTGGGTTTCCTTTCAGGTTTATATAGGTATTTACATCATTCAGTTGTCCTAGAAGTTCATTAATATAATATTCTTTTGATAAAACTACAATTGCACCTCCTTTATTGGTCAGTCTTACTACCACTTTTTTTTTTTTCCTCTAATTCTTTAATCCCTTTTCTAATGTCTTGTGGGTCCTTCATTCTTTTAATTATCAATTTATCAACCTCCTGTGTCACCATTTTGTTGAAGACTTCTTTATGTTGGTTGTTATGGACTGGTGGATTAAAGAGAGATTTATTTCTCAATTGACTATGCATTATTCTTCCAGGCGTGTCAATTCTTCCTCCATTTCTTCCATTTTCCACAGGTGTTTCATTTAACATATACTTTTTGATATTTAATCTCCTCGTATATTTTTGGACATCCACATACAAATCAAACTTATTTAAGTTTCGTTTTGGTGCAAATTTAAGTCCTTTGTCCAATGTAAATAATTCTGTTCTCGTCAATTCTTTTCCACTTATATTGTATATGCCTTCCCCCACTACTCTCTTTTTCTTTTGGAACTTCAGTCCTCCTCAGCATCCTCTCTTATGTTTGGGCTTCTTGTATTTGTCGCTCTGTCGTGCCGAGGCGGTGTTCTTTTGATTGTGATTGATCATTTTCCCTATAATCTCTTAGTGGTTCATAACGATTTTGCGTATGTATAGGGCTATTTCTTGTTCCATATTGATGCTGATCATATTGATTTTGGCACTGGGGTACTCTTGTATCCCTTCTATCTTGATTATAATAATTAGGATGTCCTGAACCCTGATTACTATGCCCCTGGTAGCCATAACCCTGGTTTCCCGGGTTACTATAACTTGAATGGCCATAGCCCCTGTCCCCTGAATTATCATGTTGTTTATTAGGATGGTTTTGGGGTTACGAATGTCTTTGCGTCACTTCCGGTCAAGCGAAAAATAGGATTCTGATGGCATTCATTCACCCATGTTTACATTCTTTTAATATTTGTACAAAATGTGAGTATATCTCTTATCCTAACAAATAAATATATTATAAATATGGATTCACGCTATGGGCATCCCTTTTCTCCCATACATGATGAATAAATAACGTCTCTAACAACACTAAAAGTGAAGTCCAGGGCTTTCAAGGATTGCTACACAGTGGCAGATTCTGTGACCGCGCAGTACCCCTGGGGGATGAGGCTTTTTGGTGAGTGCATTCACAATAAGGACGAATAAGGATCACCAGCTGTCACCTAAATAAGAAGCCTTTCAAAAATATCATCTACTTTGAAGCACTGGACGTTTTATGAGCACAAGTCACTTTGATTTTATATACTGCTTATTAGCAAGCACTGGACACTTTTTGAGCACTGTTCACTTTCTTTTGTGTATTTGTTTGCGAGCTATTTGTATTAGCATATGCATTATTTATTATTTTATGTTATATATCATATATTGCACATAATTATTTTTTTAACCACTTCAGCCCCGGAAGGATTTACCCCCTTCCTGACCAGAGCACTTTTTACAATTTGGCACTGTGTTGCTTTAACTGCTAATTGCGCGGTCATGCAATGCTGTACCCAAACAAAATTTGTGTCCTTTTTTTCCCAGAGCTTTCTTTTGATGGTATTTGATCACCTCTGTGGCTTTTATTTTTTGCGCTATAAACGGAAAAAGACTGAAGATTTTTTGTTATAAAAAAATCCAATTAACTCAATTTTAGTCGTACATTTAGGCCAAAATGTATTCGGCCACATTTGGTTAAAAAAAATGTCAATAAGCGTATATTTATTGGTTTGCGCAAAAGTTATAGCGTCTACAAACTAGGGTACATTTTCTGGAATTTACACAGCTTTTAGTTTATGGCTGCCTATGTCATTTCTTGAGGTACTAAAATGGCAGGGCAGTACAAACCCCCCCCAAATGACCCCATTTTGGAAAGTAGACACCCCAAGGAAATTGCTGAGAGGCATGTTGAGCCCATTAAATATTAAATTTTTTTGTCCCAAGTGATTGAATAATGATAAATAAAAAAAAATGTACAAAAAGTTGTCACTAAATGATATATTGCTCACACATGCCATGGTTATATGTGAAATTGCGCCCCAAAATACATTTAGCTGCTTCTCCTGAGTATGGGGATACCACATGTATGGGACTTTTTGGGAGCCTAGCCGCGTACAGGGCCCTGAAAACCAAGCACCGCCTTCAGTATTTCTAAGGGCGTAAATTTTTGATTTCACTCCTCACTACCTATCACAGTTTTGAAGGCCATAAAATGCCAAGATGGCACCCCCCCCCCAAATGACCCCATTTTGGAAAGCAGACACCCCAAGCTATTTGCTCAGAGGCATGGTGAGTATTTTTCAGCTCTCATTTGTTTTTGAAAATGAAGAAAGGCTGAATGAAGAAAAAAAAATTTTTTTTCTTTTTTCAATTTTCAAAACTTTGTGACAAAAAGTGAGGTCTGCAAAATACACACTATACCTCTCAGCAAATAGCTTGGGGTGTCTACTTTCCAAAATGGGGTGATTTGGGGCGGGGGGTTGTGCCACCTGGGCATTCCATGGCCTCCAAAACTGTGATAGGCAGTGAAGAGTGAAATAAAAAATTTACACCCTTAGAAAGCCTGAAGGCGGTGTTTGGTTTTCGGGGTCCCGTACGCGGCTAGGCTTCCAAAAAGTCTCACACATGTGGTATCCCTGTACTCAGGAGAAGCAACAGAATGTATTTTGGGGTGTAATTTCACATATTCCCATGGCATGTTTGAGCAATATATAATTTAGTGACAATTTTGTGCAAAAAAAAAAAAATTGTCTTTTTCCCGCAACTTGTGTCACAATATAAAATATTCCATGGACTCGACATGCCTCTCAGCAAATAGCTTGGGGTGTCTACTTTCTAAAATGGGGTCATTTGGGGGGGGGGAGGTTTGAACAGTCCTGGCATTTTATGCACAACATTTAGAAGCTTATGTCACACATCACCCACTCTTCTAACCACTTGAAGACAAAGCCCTTTCTGACACTTTTTGTTTACATGAAAAATTTTTTTTTTTTGCAAAAAAATTACTTTGAACCCCCAAACATTATATATTTTTTTAAAGCAAATGCCCTACACATTAAAATGGTGGGAGTTTTTGGGGAAAAAACACACTTTTTTAAATTTTAATGCACTAAAACACTCTATATTGCCCAAATGTTTGATGAAATAAAAGGATGATCTTTGGCCGAGTACATGGATACCAAACACGACATGCTTTAAAATTGCGCACAAACGTGCAGTGGCGACAAACTAAATACATTTTTAAAAGCCTTTAAAAGCCTTTACAGGTTACCACTTTAGATTTACAAAGGAGGTCTACTGCTAAAATGACTACCCTCGATCTGACCTTCGTGGTGATACCTCACATGCATGGTGCAATTGTTGTTTACATTTGACGCCAGACCGACGCTTGCGTTCGCCTTTGGGCGAGAGCAGGGGGAGACAGGGGTGCGTTTTCTTTTTTTTTTTTTTTCTTTATTATTTTTTTGCTTTTTTATCTTATTTTTAAACTGTTCCTTTCATTTTTTTTTTAATCATTTTTATTGTTATCTCAGGGAATGTAAATATCCCCTATGATAGCAATAGGTAGTGACAGGTACTCTTTTTTGAAAAAATTGGGGTCTATTAGACCCTAGATCTCTCCTCTGCCCTCAAAGCATCTGACCACACCAAGATCAGTGTGATAAAATGCTTTCCCAATTTCCCAATGACGCTGTTTACATCCAGCGAAATCTAAGTCATAAAATGCTCGTAGCTTCTGGTTTCTTAGGCCATGGAGATGTTTGGAGCCATACTGGTCTCTGATCATCTCTATGATCAGCTGGCCGAATCACCGGCTGCATTCTCAGGTTCCCTGTTGGGACAGGAGAGCCAGAGAAAAACATGGAAGATGGTGGGGGGGGGGCATTCCCTCCCACTGCTTGTAAAAGCAGTCTAGAGGCTAATTAGCCACTAGGATTGCTTTTACATAAAAGCCGACCGCTGGCTGAAAAGAATGATACCAAGATGATACCTAAACCTGCAGGCATCATTATGGTATAACCACTCAAAGTCCAGCAACATACCAGTACGTTGCTGGTCCTTGTGGGGCATATATTGTAAACTTTTTTTCATGCAGCCTGTGGGCTGAAGGAAAAAAAGAGATTGATCAGTGGGTATGCCCACCATTAGAATACCTCCCTTCATCCACCCACTTCTAATGATGGGCATAAATGCACCGTTTTTATATATGCCGAAGCATGTGGGCATCCGCCCCAAAAGGTAGGAGCAAATCGCGCTGCAACTGAATGGCAACTGAATACCTGCTAAGCAAATGATGGTTAACAATAAAACAAAGTAACATTACAGTATAACAGTAAGACTTACCATACCTGCAAAGCAAATACAAAAAAAACATAATAAAAAATAAAACATTTTTTAACGCAACCTGTGCCTATAATATATTTATGCCGCAGCATGGGGGCATCCACCCACAAAAGGTAGGAGCAAATCGCTCCTCCGCCCCTACTGCCCCCATGCTTCGGGATATATATGCTCTTTTTTTTAACTGTGGTGGTGAAATCACCTCCGACCTGGTGCCCTGGAGTCACAGCTTTATGTATCGTGGGAGCAAACGCTGTTGCTGTCAAGATAAATAAATCCGCTCTGCAGCTGAAAACAAGAAAATGGTTAACAATAAAACACAGTAAACAGTAAAGTATAAAAAAATTGCATACCTATAAAGCAAACATGATAAAACATAATAACAATAAAACATTGCAGAATAGAATACAGTAAAAAAGAGCAGAACAATAGAGAGAGAATAGAGAGAGAGCAATAAAACAACAACTATTTTTGTTTTTGTTTTTTTATTTTATATATTTTTTGTGTTTTTTTTTTTTTTTGTACACTTTTTTTGTAACTAACTTTTGTAACTGTAATCGGTTCCAGGTTCGGGTATCTCAAAATGCGATGGCATCTTGGGAGACCCTGTGAAAGTGTGCCTAGTCTGTGCAGTGCTGTACCCTACGCTAATACTCAACTAGTGTATGGTAGCGTTCAAAACATTCACCAATGCAAAGACCAGGATTGTCAGGACAGGAGGGACAATAATAGCGGGTGTCACGCCTATATCCGCGCTTGCTGCAGACACAACAGCTTTTTTGGGGGGCTCGTTGGGTAGGGGTACTCGGAAGGACATAAAGAAAATGCCTCTCATGCAGCCGGCTTACTGCTTTTGGTTGGGGAAGGTGAGGTGGAGAACCGTCTGGATACAGAAGGGCTCTGACGATCTCTTCCTGGAATTTAAGAAAGGATCCAGTCCGTCCTGAAGCTCTATATAGCACATGAGCGTTCAGCAAAGCCAATTGAAATAAATAAACAGACACTTTTTTGTACCAGCGTCTGGCCTTACGGGCAATTAGGTATGGCGCCAACAACTGGTTGTTGAGGTCCACCCCTCCCATATTTTGGTTATATTCGTGGACACAGAGGGGTTTCTCCACAACACCAGTCGCTGTAGTAATTTGGACCGTTGTGTCTGCATGAAGGGAGGTAAGAACGAAAACATTCTTATTATCCCTCCACTTCATAGCGAGTAAGTTATTACACTTGAAGCAGGCTCTCTCCCCCAGCCTAAGACGGGAATCTACAAGCTGCTGGGGAAAGCCCCGGTGATTAGGTCGCATGGTGCCACATGCTCCAATCTGCTGATCAAACAAGTGACTAAAAAGTGGCACGCTCGTGTAATAATTGTCCACATATAAGTGGTACTCCTTTCCGAATAAGGTAACAACAAGTCCCACACAATCTTGCCAGCGCTTCCTATGTAGTCGGGGCAGTTTGTCGGCTCTACGTGACTATCTTTTCCCTCGTAAACCATAAAACTACATGTATAGCCTGTGGCCCTGTCACAGAGCTTATACATCTTGACCCCGTATCTGGCACGCTTGCTGGGAAGGTACTGTTTGAATGACAAGCGGCCAGAAAACTTAATCAGGGACTCATCAACGCAGCAACTTGATGGGGAGTAAACAAGTCTGCAAAACGTTGGTTGAAGTGGTTTACGAGGGGCCGAATTTTGTAGAGCCGATTGTATCCAGGGTCTCCACGAGGACGACAGAGTTCATTGTCATTGAAGTGCATGAACCGCAAGATCTGCTCGTATCGTGCCCTGGTCATGGAGGCAGAGAACAAGGGCATATGGTGAATTGGGTCAGTGGACCAATATGACCGCAACTCACTCTTTTTAGTTATGCTCATGTTGAGGGAAAGGCCCAGAAAGAGCTTAAATTCGGAAACCGTAATTGGTCTCCAATCTCTAGCAAGGGAGGACTGGGGAATAGTGGCGATGTGTTGACCAGCGTACAAATTGCTTTGGTCCACAATAGATCTATAGAGATCTTTGGTGAAAAACAGCGAATAAAAATCAAGTGACGTAAAATCAACTGTTTTCAACTGAATGCCGGGTTGGCCAGTGAGTAGGGGAAGTACGGGTGCTGCAGAAGAGGTGGGTTCCCAATTAGGATTGGCGAATGCATCAGGAAGGGCATTATGGGCACGACGGGCCTGTGTTCATCTTCTTGGAGGCAGCGGGACACTACTTGTGCTTGCCACCTCACCAGCTTGAACTGCACTTATGGGACTCGCTGAGTCGCCATGTGATACTGCAGTGCTGGATTGACTACAACCAGGTTGTACTAGGCTTGACAGTTCACCAGACGGAATAGCGGCGCTAGTACTGCTCTGTTCCATACGAGGGACCTGCGGTTCTTGCACATCAACGACAGAAGAAGAAGATTGGGGTCTGGTACGCCTGACCTTGGCAGGGACCACAACTTTATCGTCAGAGCTATCTGTGATGGAGCCGCTGTCCTCTACAGGATTGTATTCGGAGCCTGAATCTGACAGATGGGTGACTTCCTCTTCACTATCTGTCATGCTCAGAAACGTGTAGGCCTCCTTCGATTTGCCATTTTGTGATCTAAATTTAGTGGTACACTAGTAAGACTCACAGGTAAAAAAGCTCCTGACTGTTAGCGACTGTATCAAAACGCTACCAAAAAAACTGTTAGAAATCGCAGGGATCAGGCCTGACTCTGCGAACGCTGCAGTTATGCGTGTTTAGTGTTTTGTAAGTGACAGTGATCAATTGATACTGCACTTGGGTGGGCTGGGCGTAGGGGCTAAACGCAGGTGCTAGCAGGTATCTGGGCTGATCCCGCTAACGCTGCGTTTTTGGGAACCCTAAACTGCTGGGGACGCTTCTATAGATCTGATCGGATCAGATATTGATCCGTTCAGATACTATTCCACTAAGGGAGGTGTATGCTGCGTGCGTGGGTGTTAGCGGTACTGGCACTAAGCTGATGCTGCCTGGGGCGACGCAGACCCTATCTGACCCTAAAACTTAACTTATATCACCGCCGGGCAAACAGGGGGTTAAACCTTTATTAGGTAATAAACGGCGGGTGCCCTGAAACTATAAAAAATAAACTAACTAACCAGCGTCACCCTTAACAGTTATACGGTGATCACTGGTGAAAGGGTTAACTAGGGGGCAATCAGGGGGTTACAACCTTTACTAGGTAGTATATGGGGGTCCCTGACGCTATAAAACGCTGACGGCGAACCTAAATACTTACCTCCCTAACTAGCGTCACCTGTGACACTAATACAGCGATCAGAAAAACGATTGCTTAGTGACATTGGCAACGGGGGGTGATCAAGGGGTTAAAACTTTATTAGGGGGGGTTAGGGGGGTACCCGAGACCTAAAGGAGGCTAACACTAACTGCCCTACCACTTATAACTGTCACAAAATGACACCAATGCATTAATCAGAAAAAAAAAAAACTGCTATTGGTGTCACTGTGACAAGGGGTGCAGGGGGGGGTGATCGGGGGTGAAATGTGTGCCTAGAGTGTTCTACTGTTAGTGTATTGTTGGTGCACTTACTTGGATGTCTTCTCTCCTCGGCGCCAGAACGAAAAGACCGTCACGAGGAGAGATGACATCACTTCCTCTGCCGCTGTTTACATTACAGAGGCAGAGGAAGATTGTCATTCATTGGGAGCGATCGCAAGGGGGTGGCCACGAATGAGCGCCCTCCCCCCCTCAGCACGGATCGCTCCCCTAAGGATGCCGACCGCACCACCAGGTACGTGGTTTTGCCTGCCCGTGCCATTCTGCCGCAGTATATCTGCGTTAGGCGGTCGGCAAGTGGTTAACCACTTGACCACTGGGCACTTAAACCCCCTTCCTAACGAGACCAATTTTCAGCTTTCGGTGCTTTCACACTTTGAATGACAATTACTCAGTCATGTAACACTGTACCCATATGAAATGTTTGTACTTTTTTCCACACAAATAGAGCTTTCTTTTGGTGGTATTTGATCACCACTGGGTTTTTTATTTTTTGGGCTATAAATCAAAAAAAGACTGAAAATTCGATAAAAAAAAAAAATTCTTTGTTTCTGTTAAAATTTATTGCAAAGTATTGGCGAGTATTGGCAGAGTATTGGCAGAGTATTGGCAGAGTTTGGCAGAGTATTGCAGTGTTGCAGAGTATTGGCAAAGTATTGCACAGTGTTGCACAGTATTGGCAGAAAATTGCACAATGTTGCAGAGTATTGCATAGTGTTGCAGAGTATTGGCAGAGGATTGCACAGTGTTGCAGAGTATTGCACAGTGTTGCAGAGTATTGCAGATTATTGGCACAGAGCAGCGCTGTGGGCACTAAACATCCAGCCCACAGCGCTGCTGCAATCTCTCCCCCTCTCCCCTCGCACTGTACCGATCGGTACAGACAGGGGAGGGAGGAACCGGCGTCATGACGTGACGCCGGTTTGTTTACAAGTGATTGCTCCGTCATTTGATGGAACGATCACGTGGTAAACGCCCGCTATCAGCGGCTATTTACCGTGATGCGTCGGGTCCTGTTCCCGGGTGCGAGCCCCAGAGGGCGCGCGGGAGCAACATTCTGGAAGGACGTCCCACGGACGTCCACCCAGAATAAGCCGACTGCTCTGTAGCCATCTTTCGGCTATGGCCCGGTCGGCAAGTGGTTAATATTCACCAGAGGGTGTACACAAAACCACAGCGGTTAGCACCATTATTTATTTGGCCTCATTATAAGAACACTTTTAGTTCATAGATATTTTAATAACATATTTTGTTTTTTGTTTTTTTTTACACACCGGCCTGCTAACATTATTTGAGTAACCGGGTACAGAGGGTGTAACACATTCTGGAATTTTTAGTATCTGGATACAATTAATCTTTCAGCACAATAATTTATTTTACCTGCACTGAATATATGCAGAGGGTGTAGCACCGATAAACAATAGGATTAATCATTGCTGTTTTCCTTCACTCATTTTAGTATTCTCCTATTCACACATGAATTCCTCTTGCATCAGGGGTTAACCTACTCAAACTAACACCTCACAAGGTATTACATTCTGCAGAGGGTGTAACACAGGAATTTTTTTGCCTTTTGCTAAAGATTCATTTATATATCTTTGTATATTTTCTGTATTTTTTGTACTGTGTTGATTAAATCCCTCATACACCCACTTCAAGTTCCCTTAAAATGCAGAGGGTGTAACACAATGGGTTCACTACAATAAGTTTCCTATTTTACATTAGAACAGCGCCACACCTACATCCCATTTCTATCTAATTTCAGTACACTCCACCTGGGTGGTAGCGTATCTGTAGGGGCAGCAGTTCATTCTTAGTTCATTATTTTAGTCCATTTCTTATTGTACTTGTATCCTACATCTGCCTAAATCTGTCAATTAATTAAGCTTTTCTGAAATTGTTCTTCACCTGAGTACCAGTTGACTGATCCTTACACAGTAACAAATGCCAGCAAAAAAGAAAAAAAGTCATCTTTGGGCTGTAATAAAAGAGGATTACCACCCAAATATTACAAACCAGGCAACATCCAAGTATTACATGTGTATGTGTTCAGTACCCAGATAGCAAGCAATTGAGCTGCAAGTTTGAAAACGACTTGTTAAGCTATTGCTAGACTTGCCAGGCTTCACAAGTTTGTTGCACAATTGCAGCAATTCTGCATTGCATGACTCCAGATCAACTTTCTTTGAAAACATTCTGCAAGTCTTCTGCAAGTTCTGTTTCAGTTATGTTGTGCAATAGTCATACCCACCACAGGGTTTACTGTCACTTGCAGAGCACTTGCAGTAGACTCACCACTGCAACTTTCTAAAGACTTGCAAGGCAATTTCGCTATGAATTAGAAAAGTGTCAATTAGAACTTGTGCTTCAAGTGCTTTGCAACTTGCCGGTGATTTATATCAGACTCCTGTATTACTCCATACAGACCGGAGGTGGAAGGGCTTAGCCACAGGAGTCAGGCAAGGCCCTACTGCCTCTGCACAGTTCTGTTAGGTAAATGTGAGCATGCCTGCAATGGGGTGGGGGCACAGGATGACCTCATCAGTGTGCTGAGGCTTCCTTTGCTGTCCTTAACACAACCTTAGATGGGTTCTACATTGGTCAGTATTGCATAAGTGCTGTACAGTTTTCAGACAGAATCCATGACCTCATAGTACTGCCTGCAGCATCTGAATTCCAAGATTGGCTAAACAGAGCTCCAAATTATATGGCAGTGGACCAGTTCACATACATATTTCAACTGTGTATTTAGTTATATGTTTGGAGCTCACCTGTAAATGCTATTCCTTGTAATAGTTTGTATTTTAAAAAAAATACAGTACATATGGCTGATGGTCTCCATTTAAAAGCAGCCCACCATTTACTGAACAATTCTTAACATTTGTTTTTCTTTTTCATTATATTTTAAAAAGGGAAGGATTAGACAACTTGGCTAGTTGCTGTAAAAGTGTGTGATTTAATCAAATTCAGATATTTCCACTTTGCAATTCATTTATTTTATTCTGAGTTGTCACTTGGCCATGCACAGGGGATCCATGGAGAACCTGCTTAACTTTGGTTTGGATGTTTTTTTTTCTTCTCTCGAACAAAGTAGATTTTATTGAGAAAATACGTTCAAGGAGGCAAATTCCAATCTGAGCATACTACCTATGCATTTCACCCATTCAGCATGTGTAGGGGGTTCTGGAGATTACCAATGTTGGGATGGTCTTTAATTAGGACTTTCCTGTTGGCACATTCTGCCAAACTTTAATATATTTCAGTACAGTATATTGGCAAGCTATCTGGTGGAGGTTACAAAGTAAAGCAGTGCCCAGCCAATTATTTCACTTTTCACATACATGTAAAAATGCTTTTTTTTAACTAGATAATTACTTAAAACCACAAAACATTTATATATGTTCTGAAAGTAAAGACCCTGGAGAAAAATGTCAATCCCTTTCCACCCCCTTTAAAAGTGATCAATGATGCATACCAGTCATGTTCCTGGTAGAACCACTGAAACCCGAAGACATACAGGTACTACAGGGACATAAAAGTTTTTTAAGAGCCACCACGTCCACCACATCTGTAGCTATGCCACTGCAAATTATGCTAGTACAAACACACTGAACTCTTTTGGCCTATTGGATTTAGTTTACATTTGCTCTGATTTGCTCTTGTGATGGTCACAGGAATGTGGTCTCTGCCTTGATTCAGCTTAGCCAGGTGAATGACTTCACTTTTGCCTCTGCATTATAGCTGAGTCGTTGACCAGCCCCCCAGCCTGCTGATGTCCTCCTTACCCCACTCATTCTCTACCCGTTAGCAAGCTACCAGTGTTGGTTTGGCAGCACTGTCTTATGAAATGGCGCCTGATTGTCTTAAGGTGCTGTCCCTCCCTCTCCCTGTCTTTGTCCTGTTGAGCATTGCATTACACGAAATTAATATTAAGACAGATTCATATTTTTCGTTTTTGAAGATTTTATGATAAAAAAAAACTTAATTCAGTCTTGATCATTTATATCAGATTTGAGTATAGAGTATTTTTCATTTTTTGCTTGGTATTTCTCATATTAGTTCTACATATTACACATTTGTTGCCTGCTACTGCACAAAATAAAATAAAAAGCAATATGCATAGCATAAAACAAAATCCAGTATTTAGCAAAAGATAGATTGCTAAAACACTTGCAGGCATCCAGTTTCTCTTTTAATGAGATATAAAGTCAGGGTAACCTCGACTTACCCAAGACGAAATGCTCTTTTAATTACTGGATGTAAGTGAAACATGTTCAGCATGTACCTCTTATGTCCCTAGAGGTTCAGGATACAAATACTTTTGTTCAGCATGATCTTTTCTCTGTTAAAAAGAGGCTTTAGATGTAACCTATATGCTTCAGTAAAGAACACGCATTAAATGGGCCATAGCAAACACAGCCTGGGTCATTGGCTTTAGTCATGGGCCTCTGTGTTTTATGTTTTCTGGATAGCAGGGGATATGCAAGGTGTCAGTTCAGGGAATTGTTTATGACTCTGCTCACTGACTATACACTATTAGTTTCCCTAATCCAACCTTGTGAAGCAAAAAAACATAATTAGTTCCTAATATTATGAATGCAAAGAATATTTTTTTTTCTAAATGACTGTGATATCTAAAAAGTATATATATTTTTTCAATGAAAAGCAAGCATGGAATAAGTACAAGCATTCAAAAAGTTACATTACTCCTTTTTATGTGTTTGTTTTTTCCTTTTAGTTATTCATTTAAAACACAGATATAACTCCCCCTGCTGCTGTTATTTGGTAAAGCAGAACACTGGTCTGAACATACACCTTCCATGAGAGAGCAGTTGAAACCACTATGTACAACCCAGCTATAAAGTTGACTAAGGTTATAAAATTGGAGAATGGCTTTTATGTAAAATAGATTGTACAAAAAATATTTAGCCTCTTCTTCTACACAAATTAGCTGATCTAAAACCATCACCAGTCAGAATAGAAACATGAAGTTAAACCTGCTAACTTGTTTTTATGGTGCAAGCTCTGGGACCAGTGGCGCAGCCACCCTAATCCATGCGCCCAGCCCCTAATCTACATGCAGGGCACCAGATGCATGAATTTCAATGTTTTTTTTTTTTGAAGCACATGATTAGAGCCTGTAGCTCTAATTGGCTTAAAAAAGGGTGGGCTTGGAGCACAGAACACTGCGCCCTGAGTCCACCCAGTTGTTTGACAATAGCAAATTAATATTTGCTATTGTCTTCCTGATTCTCCTCCCAGACAATCAGGAAGAAGGTCCTGAGACAGGACTGGGAGGACTCCCAGCCTATTGGGTCTCAGGACCTACTTCCGGTTCAGCTGAGAGGAGAAGCAACAGCCCCGCATTGAGGAGTAGCAGCAAGGAGCAGCAGCCCTACCCTAAGCCCTGCTTCCTAAGATAAGGAGGCCTCTGATCGTCCGTCACCCACAGGGGGGGTGGGACGGGGGTGATCGCCACCTTCCCATCCATCTCCTGTGGTTGGGGGGGAATAGCTGCCTTCCCGTCCTCCCACACCAGCCGCCACTGTTTGGGACCAAAACCCTCATTCTTGAATTAATGATTAAGTTGTCACAGACCTAGAAGGTATGCTGGTTTGGATGCGTGACTTCATTTTGCATATTGGTCAGTGACTCATTAGGTGGTATTGTAATCAAAAGAGGGAGTGAAAACTAACCAGGGATATTTGGAGTCCCAGTAATCTTTGTCACATCCCAGTTATAGACATACTTGTAAAGAGTGCCCCAGGGATATTACAGACAAAGAAAAATAGTAGGGCAGGGTACACCAAGAAAGAGTAGCATGATATAAAAGTCTAACAATTTTATTGGTACAAAAAGGATAAATTTGATTGACAACAATAATATGTATACAAATGTATACAAAACACCTAAAAACGATGGATGGAACACATGCCAGATAATGAAAACAGCTGCTAAATTTGGAACACACCGAGGTTCCAGATTTAAAGTCGAATCAATATTGACCTACCTATAATATCTGACGATGTCAATGCTGTTCTTGAAGCAGGTATAACAGTGGAGGAGGTGGAAGGAGCGATTGCCTCCTTTGCCCCTCGGAATTCTTTTTGGATGGCCTACCCTCGGAATGGTATCATTCCTTCCGTTATAGTTTGGTGCCTCGCCTGTTGAAAGTATTCAATGCAGCGAGGTCGGACGGTAGATTACCCCCCTCTATGAGGGAGACACTGGTTGTTTTGATCCCCAAAGGGGGGAAGGACCCCAGGGAGTGCGACTCCTACTGTCCGATCTCGCTTATGAATGTTGATACAAAAATCTTGGCTAAAATAACCAGGGAGGTTACAAACAGTCATTCCAAAACTGATTGACCTGGATCAGATGGGATTTATATAGGGGAGATGTGCACAGATGAACATCAGGAGACCTTTTTGTGAATCTTCAGATGGATCATGACAACTCCGGAAACAGAATAGTGGCCTTGTTAGATACAAAAAAGGCGTTTGACTCTGTGGAGTGGGCGTATTTGTTTCGCCTCCTATTTCGCCTCCTGGAGTCATTCAGCTTTGGACCCGTTTTCATTTCATGGGTGAGATTATTGTACACAGATCCGATGGTCAGACTGCGGGTTAATGGCATTATCTCAGACCCCTTCCCTGTATTTATTGGAACCAGGCAGGGGTTTCACCCCTCCTGTTTGCCCTGGCCATAGAGCCCCTGGCGGTTAAATTAAGATCCACTCTTACTTTGACTGGGGTACAAATTGGGGTGTTTGAGGAACGTGTGTCTCTTTATGCAAACAACATGCTGCTTTATTTGGAGGACCCGGGACCTTCACTTTCGGGGGCTTTTCGACTGATACAGGAATTTGGAGACTACTCCGGATTTTGAATAAATTGGGCAAAATTGTCTCTTTTTCCTATTGACAATGCAGTGGTGATCCCTACGGACTATCCCAACCCCTTGTCCCCTTCTTTCAGGTATCTGGGGATTGAGGTGCAACTTCCTATCTCAGGGTTTCTGGAAGCCAATTTGTCGCCGATTACTAGGAGCTTTCGGGAGAAGGTACAGAGATGGCAGAACCTGCCGCTTACATTGTTGGGACGAATAAATTTGTTTAAGATGATTTTTCTCCCTAAGTTTCTGTACATCCTCTCGAACTCCCCGGTATTTGTGACATTGCGGATTTTCAAACACATTGACTCTATTATTGTTAGTTTTTTGTGGGGATCACGAGCCCCCAGGATATCTCTGGCGATTTTGAAATTACCTGTCACAAGGGGGGGAATGGCCCTTCAGGATTTGCGTTCATATTTTTTTGCCTCACAATTATCTTCCTTACACTGGCGGCTTTTTCCCCAGACTCCCAATGCCACTACTTTGCTGGAGGCAGCGGTGGCCACCTCACAAGAAACCTTGCAAAATATGGTTATAGGAGGGGGATCCCAGGAAGAAAGGTGGGTTCAGTCATGGCACTCCCTGGGAAAATATTCCACCTTTGCTCCCAACAGCGAAAAGATGAGCCCTTACAGCTATCTCCAAATAACCCCTTATGGTGTAACAGATCTTTGGGGGAATTTAGTAAACTACCAGATGGACAGGCGACATGGGCTAAATATGGTATAAAATATCTACATCATATATGTCAGGAGGATGGTCTGTCCACTTTTGCACTGTTGAGGGATCAGTTTGAGGTACCTGGGAATTGTTTTTTTTTGTATGCGCAGTTACGACATGCGGCGATTGCGCAGTTCGGGAACGATAATTTTCAGGTACAAAATATGGGACTGGAAAAGGTCCTGATTGACCCGGATCCATCTAAACAAATTACTAGATACTATAGGGCAGTTGGTCCTGAGGAAATAAGGTCCACGTCTAGAGCTCAGGCAAGATGGGTGGAGGTTGTTCCGAAATTGTCAGAGGAAATGTGGCAGGAGGTACTAGATACCTATCTGGGATCTGTTATTTCTTCTACGGATAAAATGATTCAATTTAGGTACCTTCACCAGTTATATTACAGGCCAACTAGACTTTATCGAATGCATAGAAGGGATTCTGTGCTCTGTCATAAATGTATGGGGGCGGAAGGTACTTTTCTCCACATGGTGTGGGAATGCACGAAGGTTAGACCACTGTGGTCTCAGGTATCTGAATTTATTTCAGATCACTTTGACCTACCCAATATATGCTCCCCCCTGCGTTGCCTTCTGGGGGTCTTAGACCAGGAAGAGATGAATGTTCACACTAAATTGTTTCTTGGGATCCTGTATTTTGCAGTAAGGAAACTTATTGCCAGGAGGTGGATCCACGAGGAACAGCTAACACTCGGAATGTGGTTAAAGACTGTTAATGCGGATGTGATGATGTATAAGATGACCTATGAAGCTAGAGGGGCTCCCAAAAAGTTTAAGCAAGTATGGTCCAGAAGGGTAGACTCTAAGAACACTCTGGAGGGAGAAGGGTAAATGACTACTAAACGTGACTAAAAGGTTTTTTTTTGACAGATTTTGGGATGAAATGGAAATGATGTGCAAACCAATACATAGAAGGAAAGTGCGTTTTTTTTTTTCTAAAAAAAGGCACTGAATGCTGATATCCCCAGGAGGGTGGGAGGGGAAGGTAGGTTCTTTCTCTTGGAGTTTTCTTCCCTGGAGGGAAGCGTCGGTTGTTCCTTCTAGGGGAGGGGGATTGGGAGGGGAGGGAGGGTTCTATTTTATACATGTTTCAGTTAAATAGTTCTTAACTGTTTTTTTTTTTTTTTTTTTTTTTTTAAATCAATAAAAAAAGCTACTTATTATTTAAAAAAAAAAAAGTCAAATCAATATGGTGTGTAGACCAAGATTCCCAACATGTTTCGGAAAACGGGGGGATGGGTTATAGACGTATATATTTCCTTCTTCAGGGGTTAAATGTAAGCATGTTGTTATGTTTCTATTAAAAAGAAAAATATATCAATTTAAATAACATTTTTAACATTTACATTTACATTGATTGGTTTGGCATAGCAACAAAATAACACATATATGAAAATGTACTTTGTATTCACAGTTCTGTGTTTCCTTTACAAATACCACATGTCACTAAAGTAGACGAAAACGTCAGGTCTCAAATTCTGCTGAACTGCATATTCATGCACAGAAGTTTTTGAATGGATATGGCTCTAGAATTCAAAGAGCTAATACAGCAGTTTGGAAGTTCTCTGTGTGTATTTGCATGCAGGTTAGTATAATTGCAGCTAAATAGATGGGAGCAGATTAGGCAGCCACCTTGAAGCGATGCATCAATGCTTATTATACAGTGGGGACAGAAAGTATTCAGACCCCCTTAAATTTTTCACTCTTTGTTATATTGCAGCCATTTGCTAAAATCATTTAAGTAAATTGTTTTCCTCATTAAGGTACACACAGCACCCCATATTGACAGAACAACACATAATTGTTGACATTTTTGCAGATTTATTAAAAAAGAAAAACTGAAATATCACATGGTCCTAAGTATTCAGACCCTTTGCTCAGTATTTAGAAGAAGCACCCTTTTGATCTAATACAGCCATGAGTCTTTTTGGGAAAGATGCAACAAGTTTTTCACACCTGGATTTGGGGATCCTCTGCCATTCCCCCTTGCAGATCCTCTCCAGTTCTGTCAGGTTGGATGGTAAACATTGGTGGACAGCCATTTTTAAGTCTCTCCAAAGATGCTCAATTGGGTTTAAGTCAGGGCTCTGGTTAGGCCATTCAAGAACAGTCATGGAGTTGTTGTGAAGCCACTCCTTCATTATTTTAGCTGTGAGCTTAGGGTCATTGTCTTGTTGGAAGGTAAACCTTCAGCCCAGTCTGAGGTCCTGAGCACTCTGGAGAAGGTTTTTGTCCAGGATATCCTTGTACTTGGCCGCATTCATCTTTCCCTCGATTGCATCCAGTCGTCCACATCATGATGCTGCCACCACCATGCTTCACTGTTGGGACTGTATTGGACAGGTGATGAGCAGTGCCTGGTTTTCTCCACACATACCACTTATGCCCCGTACACACGGTCGGATTTTCCGATGGAAAATGTGCGATCGGAGCGTGTTGTCGGACATTCTGACCGTGTGTGGGCTCCATCGGACATTTTCCATCGGATTTTCCAACACACAAAGTTTGAGAGCAGGCTATAAAATTTTCGACAACAAAATCCGATCGCGTCAATTCCGACCATGTGTGGCCAGTTCCAACGCACAAAGTGCCACGCATGCTCAGAAGAAATTCCGAGACGGAACAGCTCGGTCTGGTAAAATTAGCGTTCGCAGTGGATACAGCACTTTCGTCACGCTGCAATGTAAAAAATGGTTTAATACAGCGCACTCTCTTCTTCTTTATAATGTGAGAAGAATGAAGTAGTTTTGCTGCTCATATTCACACAGACTTCTCACAAACTTCTTTCTTTATTATTTATCGTGATTCCCTCAATATATTTTAATTCGTCACATCTGACAATTTTTTTTTTGTTGTTTTATTTATTTATTTTTCAAGGCTGATCTTTTTATTTTATTTTTAGTTTTACTCCATAATATTTTTGTGTGTGTTTTGTGTGTCAAGTTACCACAACACCATTATTATCTTGTATTATTTAATCTCAAGAAGGTTGCTTGGTGTTGGTGTCCCTTGTTAATTTCACATTGTATTTTTGAAATGTACCTGCCTCCTCACAAACAAACTGTCCTTTTTTAAGGAAAACACACATAGGCGAGTATAATTGAAACAAAAAATCCTTTATTAAGGGCTCAGAACCAAGCAAAGAGGGAGGCAACGCTGGAGAAACAGCAGAAATTGGCCTTGGACCCCCAGGGCAGACATCAAATTTTTTCCTGCAAAATTGGTGGCTTGAGGAGTCCATATCTAAGGGAGTGCAGTCTGGTCCAGAAGTCCCAGAGATCATGAAAGCAGCAGATGACATCTGTGTCCCCAGGCTGTGGTACTACAAGAGGCTCCATCTTTTGCCACACCAGACTGGACCCAGGGTCATCACTCTCTGGTCTTCTTTCCACGCTTCCTTCCCGGCTGTGGCTCTGGTGTTGGAGATGTGGCAGGAGGAGGAGTAGGACCTGGAGGAGGAGGAGTAGGACCTGGAGGAGGAGGAGGAGGAGGAGTAGTAGGACCTGGAGGAGGAGGAGGACTATGTGTGAGGTTACAAATGTGGGTAGCTAATGTTATTTGGCCCCTCAGCCCCTTATTGAGAGCTTCCAAAATTAAGGACTCACACAGGAGTCGTTGGCCCTCCTCCATCTGCAGCATTTTGCAGGCAGTTAGGCCAGCAAAGTCCTCCCCCACACTGTGGGGTCTTCTCAGGGCCTCTGTAGCCTTCCAAAAGAGGCCTATGGCAGCCTCCTCCAGGTTACTCATCTTCCTGCCACTTTGTCTTTGAAGGTGTAGGAGAGGGACCTGGCCACCTGCTTGGCCCGGGCACCTCCTGGCTGAGGCTTCCCTGTGTATGAAAAAGGGACATGGTTGTAGTTTTTGCATCATCAATCACAATCATAAATTAGTACTCCAAACTAACATCTAGTTAACATCATTGATTGGACAACCATGAAGTTTTAGAGGAATGCTATACTTGGCTCAAGCTGGGCTCCTCCACATGTTGCTGCCTGGAAGACCCAGTTTGGGCTTCAGAAGCCTCAGCTGGGGGGGAAGGAAGCGTGGAAGGAAGACTGGAGAGTGCTGGCCTGGGTTCAGTCTGACCTGCCAGAAAATGCAGCCTGTCATAGTACCACAGCCTGGGGACATAAATGTCATCTGCAGCTCCTGATCTCTGGGAATCCTGGACCTTCTTGTGCTCCCTTAGATAAGTGCTCCTCAGGCCACCAATTAGGATCTTCAAATAGGGGATGTCTGCTGTGGGGATCACCGTCTTCACAAATTCCAGCAATTGATCCAGCGCTGCCTTCCTCTTTGTTTGGTTCTTATATTCAGGGTGGTTTATCTCCCAGAGACAGGGCAGCTCCCTGAACATATCAATGAAGATTGCCATAAAGTCCTTATCTTTCAAGATATCCATTTTCACTGCAAGACATAACACAAGACAAACCCTAATGTCAGCCTAAAGTCTTCTAAACTTGTGCAAATACAGGCCTCAGTCTAGAAGCAGTATAGGCCCAATGTTAAATCTTACCTTCGTTATCATGATCGGCGCCTCCGTTACTCCTTCCTCCGCTCACAGATCATACGTATTACGCATGCGTGTTACGCTTTATAGACACTGCGCATGCGTGAAACTCCGCCCGCCCCTGACGTTCTTTCTAATCTATTCCCTGCCCCTTCTAGTTCGGCGCAGTGGGGAAGAGCACATGGCGGAGTCAGAGCAGGTGTCTGATATTTACACCAACGAGGAGGAGGAAAGCCTGGAGGCAGAAACGTCCCGATCCAGAAGGAGACGATTTAAGGCATCAAATATGTCCTTTGGGGAGATGTTGGAGATGGTTGACATCCTGAAGAGGGCCGACTATGATGGAAAGTATGGACCTTACCCCAACCCCAATGTCCGAAAGGCCAAGATCATGACGAAAGTGGTCAAAAGTCTGCACAAGAATTTTGGGGTACAACGATCGAAAGATCAGCTCAGGAAGCGGTGGTCGGACCTAAAATTAAGAGAGCACGAGCAGTACAGAAAGATCCGGAGAGTGCTGCAAAAAAGTAAGTAGTTGTGCTGTGTTCCTATTCTTTATTTTTATTACGTTCGTGCTGCTCCATGTGCTTTTCTTAACTGTTGTCCAGTTTAAAATGGCAACTTTCATGTTCATGGGCACATTATTCGTTCGTATCAAACATTGTTAGTTCAGCCTAGAAAACACCATGGTTTAGGCCATATGCATTTGGCCACATTTTTTAGGGCCTACTTGTCTGAAACTAATTTGGTTGGGTAGATGGGTTTGTAACTAGAATGAAATGCAAACTAGATTCTGTGTAAGGAGAGGACACTCAGCAGCAGTTTTCACATCTGGACGCTGGAGCACTAGTGTGGGACACAAGAATACCCTTTTTATTAGGGGGGCCACGCAGGTGCTCCAGTGTATAATATTAATATATATATATATATATATATATATATATATATATATAAGTATTCAAGTATTCAAGCTTGACAAAGGACAAGAAAAATGCTACATCTTGGAACTCTGCCCACAAAAAAATTGTACGCCAAACAATGTTTTATATTTATAGTTCTGCCATCAAATATCTGTGTGCTAAGTATACCATTTTTTTTTTACATAGGGGAGAAAAAACTACACCCCTCATCTGAGGAGACCAGAGACCCCCCACCTCTGGAAGAAAGGGAAATCCAACCAAGACAAGAAGAGCAGGAGGAGGAAGACGTGGTGGAAACTGGCACCACAACAGGTGAGTGTCTGCGACCACAGGCTCAGGTAAGAGATGGATGCCGGCATATTTATAGTACATGTTTTTTTTTTGGGTTTCTATCTTTTTCGGTGATCGTGATGTTGTGGATCCAGATCCTTTCACCTCGGAAAGTGCACAGATCCTGATTGGGGAGATCATGGGGTGTAATAGGGACTTGGAAAACATCAAGAAAAACATCAATGATGTCCTTCAAAAAAATAAGAACATCATTGATGTTTTGGGGAGAGTTTAAAACCCCTCCAAATCCCTTTGTTTTATGGTGTGCTACAATTTTTTAACATTTTTTGTCAAACTGGAGAAAAGCCAAATTTTGAAGATGCACACAGTGTGTCAACATGTGCTATCTGCTATCACGGGAGATCAATGGATGCGTTTTGGGGGTGCAACCCCTTCCTCAATAATAAAGTAGCTGAGAGGAAGGAGTTGCTCCCCCAAAACACGTCCCTTGATCCCCCGTGATGGCAGCTAGCACATGTTGACATTCGGCTATTTGTGTGCATCTTCAAAATTTGTCTTTTCCTGGGGTGACTTCACCCCATCTGAACGCAATATCAAACACAGTTTCAAAATACTCATGTCTGATATTGCCTTCAAGTTCTACCAAATGTGAACTTTGTAAGTTCAAGATTTGTGTCTTTCTTGTTGGTTTTAAACATGCCTGTTTTATCTTAAATGGACATTTCTACTTTTTCTAATGTGACCCCAAAAAGTGTTCTACAACAAACACGTTGGTTTGTTTTAAAAACCTTTTCTAAATGCACATGTGATTGTGCAGGTATTAAAAAGATTGTTAATCAAGAATTTGTGGATTATTGTCTCAACGCTACAACACTTTTGTGGTGCTCTAATTGCTGCTTTCTGTGACAATGGGTGTTATTTCCTAAGGGCAAATCCACTTTGCACTACAAGTGCAGTTTCAAGTGCACTTGTAGTGCAAAGTGTCTTTGCCTTTAGTAAATAACACCCAACGGTGCTTTGTAAGGTTACACAATCACGCCATTTTCAGGACTCACCACATTTCTGTCAGGGTCAGCTAAAACAAACACCAGCAGTAAATGTCACCAAAGATTTGCTTATTTTATTTGAAAAAGGTTTTACACATTGTCTGGCATATTGATAGCCCCCCTACCTGCAAAGAATTCAAGGTATCTTAGCCGGACATCACAGGCACTCAGGGGGGGCAAGCCAGGACGGCCACTTTCAAGCGCCATCAGGGTTGGTTCATTTTGAATTCCGGCCTCAGGCCCAACTGAGCCAGCATAGTTGGCAGAATGTTGCCGTAAAAAGTTGTGTAGACACAGCACACCAGGTTAATGTGATTCAATTTGTACTCCGCCATATGTATGGGTGTAAGAAATAGGCAGAACCGGCTGGCCATGATTCCAAACGTGTTCTCCACCACTCTTCTGACTCTGGCCAGGCGGTAATTAAAAACCCTCTGGTCCGGGGGGAGGGTCCTCATCGGAAATGGCCGCATAAGATGGTCCCCCAGCGCAAAAGCTTCATCCGCAACGAAGACGAATGGGAGTCCTTCCACATTGTCTTCTGGAGGTGGCAAGTCCAAGCTGCCATTCTGGAGATGCCTGTAGAACTCCGTCTGGGTGATGACTCCACCATCGGACATCCGGCCATTCTTCCCCACGTCCACATACAGAAATTCATAAGTAGCTGACACCACCGCCAACATCACAATACTATTGAACCCCTTATAATTATAATAGTACGACCCCGAGTTGGGTGGTGGGATGATGTGGACGTGTTTCCCATCAATTGCCCCTCCGCAGTTACGAAAGTCCCACCGCTGGGCAAAGTGGGAGGCCACAGTCTGCCATTCCTGTGGCATGGAAGGAAACTCTGGAGTAAAACAAAAAAAATTAGTCTTTTTGCACATAAACATGGAAAGCAGATTAGACACAAACATTCTTGGCAACATAAAGATAACATTTATTTATGTGAATTTTTAAAGACCAAAGTATAAGGTACACCTATCATATTCCCCCTCCCCCCTCTCATGGGCCATTTCTAACATTATAGGGGGGGGAGCTCTTGGACAGGTAACCCTCTCCACTTCATTGAGAGATGAATGCCTAAATAATGTGTATTACTTGGAACAGCCCCTCCTTAGTTACACTCTTGGCAGCCCACTGGACAGGTAAGAAGTGTCATAATACAAAGATAGAAATACACACTGTACACATTTTAGCACATTTGGACATTCTGCTATTACCTATCAAGATAATAATAGGATACCAAAACTTTAAACAGTACCATTTGAAAGTATACAGGCAGGCCCTTGCACTACATGCTTTGGGGAATTCATCCATAAATCTGACCACAAAAGAGATGGGTATAGTGTGTATGGGTTTGGCAAAGTCAGCAGATAGATGATTGAGGATAGATAGAGAATTGGTATCAGCTGACTTAGCAGTTGGGGGGAGGGAGGGTTCCAAATGATTTGTGGACCCCCCAAAAAAAGCCTCTGGCACTCTACCTGAATTTAAAGCACAAATCACATTTCAAAACATTTTAGGGATGTTTGGGGTAAAGCACTACTATGGAGCTGATATAATACATTGTTAAGTGACTACATGAGGTGAATATAGGGCCAGGAGACCATGCTGGGGAGGTAAGTGAAGGCAAATATGTATGAAGGAGCAAAAAAATAATTACAAAAATATCAAGCATGCATGAGGACAAAGGGGACATTCTCAGCATATTACAATAATGGTAATTAGGGAATGAGGAAAGAAATACAATATATTAGAAAACATTATATACAATAAAATGTGATATTAAAGGATAAAAATCTTACCTTAATATACTCCTTCTGCAGGACCTGGATGATGGCAGAACAGGTCTCTGGGATAATGATCCCCAGAGCCTGGGGGAGATGCCTGTCGAGAACTTCAAGTCCTGCAGGCTTCTCCCCGTCGCCAAGTACCGCAGGGTGGCGACGAGCCTCTGCTCCGAAGTGATAGCTTGCCTCATGCAGGTATCCTGTCTGCTAATATAGGGGGTCAGCAAAGCCAACAAACGGTGAAATACGGGGTCCGTCATCCGGAGAAAGTTCCTGAAATCATCAGGATTATTCTCACGGATCTCACGGAGCAAAGGCATATGAGAGAACTGGTCATGCTAGAGCAACCAATTCTTGGTCCATGAACTCCTCCCCACCCTGTTCATGGACTGGACTTGTGTCAAGGTCAGGACCCCAACACCAAGCCCCCGCACAGCACGAACTCTACGAGGAGTACGTATACGCAACATGGCTAGAAAACGGTCGGCTGCTCAGAACGAAGTAACAGAACGCACTGAAGAACAGCAAGGCCTGTGAAGAGCGACCTGAAAAACAGTAACGAACGAACAAGAACAGAATGACAAGAGTCACGCGTCACTTGCTGCACGCACTGAAGAGCAGATACAAACCCACAAGCACAAACTAAACAGCAGAAAACGATCTGAAAACCACGAGTCTGAAAAAGCGTGAATCGTCTCTCATCAAACTTTTACTAACACGAGATTAGCAAAAGGAGCCCAAAGGGTGCCGCGCTTGGTTCTGAACCGGCCTTTTCTAGTCTCGTCGTACGTGGTGTACGTCACCGCGTTCTTGGTGATGGGAAATTCCGACAACTTTGTGCGACCATGTGTACGCAAAACAAGTTTGAGCTAACATCCGTCGGAAAAAATCCTAGGATTTTGTTGTTGGAATGTCCGATCAATGTCCGACCCTGTGTACGGGGCATAAGAATTAAGGCCAAAAAGTTCTATCTTGGTCTCATCAGACCAAAGAATCTTATTTCTCACCATCTTGGAGTCCTTCAGGTGCTTTTTTTAGCAAACTCCATGCGGGCTTTCATGTGTCTTGCACTGAGGAGAGGCTTCTGTCGGGCCACTCTGCCATAAAGCCCCGACTGGTAGAGGGCTACAGTGATGGTTGACTTTCTCCAACTTTCTCCCATCTCCCGACTGTATCTCTGGAGCTCATCCACAATGATCTTTGGGTTCTTCTTTACCTCTCTCACCAAGGCTCTTCTCCCCCGATAACTCAGTTTGGCCACACGGCCAGCTCTAGGAAGGGTTCTGGTCGTCCCAAACATCTTCCATTTAAGGATTATGGAGGCCACTGTGCTCTTAGGAACCTTAAGTGCAGCAGAAATGTTTTTGTAACCTTGGCCAGATCTGTGACTTGCCACAATTCTGTCTCTGAGCTCTTCAGGCAGTTCCTTTGACCTCATGATTCTCATTTGCTCTGACATGCACTGTGAGCTGTAAGGTCTCATATAGACAGGTGTGTGGCTTTCCTTATCAAGTCCAATCAGTATAATCAAACACAGCTGGACTCAAATGAAGGTGTAGAACCAGCTCAAGGATAATCAGAAGAAATGGACAGCACCGGAGTTAAATATATGAGTGTCACAGAAAAGGTTCTGAATACTTAGGACCATGTGATATTTCAGTTTTCCTTTTTTAATAAATCTGCAAAAATGTCAACAATTCTGTGTTTTTCTGTCAATATGGGGTGCTGTGTGTACATTAGTGAGAAAAAAATGAACTTAAGTGATATTAGCAAATGGCTGCAATATAACAAAGAGTGAAAACTGTAAGGGGGTCTGAATACTTTCCGTCCCCACTGTGTGTGTATATATATATATATATATATATATATATATATATATATATATATATATATATATATATATATATATATATATATATGTATATATATATATATATATATTTGCCAGCAATGATAACCCGTAAGGCAAAAAAAAAAAAGAGAAGGAGAAAATTTGCAATTGGTGGAGGACATTACCTGTGGTTGTTTTTTCTAAAGTGTTTACAGAGATCCCTGGCGTTTCCTGGCTGTGCAGCAATGTCTGCTGACACTGCCAGGTATATATATATACGCCCAGGGATCAGTGAGAGTGCCAATCATGGCCCTATAACATTGGGCGCATAGAGGTGGGGAGGAGGCACAGGTATTGCGGGCCATTGATCATGGTTCCCTTGCAACACCTGTGCCTCAGAAGCAGCCAGTACTTTGTCCTCCAATGGAGATCTCCCAGCTGATGCGGCGCCCAGCGTCACCGTGTCTGGCACGGAGACGTCAGACAACGATGCGGCCGCAGACACATCAGTGGGCGGAATGACTGGAACGGATGGAGGTGTCCAGTGCGCATGCGCGGAGAACAGCCATCTCCACAGAAGCGCTTGCCAAAGCAACCCATAGGGGAAGCTTCCCCAGAGTGGTACGGAAGCCAATAAGGGGCTCCTGTGTGTTGGGGAGCCTCCATGGATCACAGGGGGCGGAAACAAAATAAATCTACAAAAGATTATGGTATACATAAGGGGTAATGCAGCAGGATTCTTTTGAACCTTAGGTTATCATCTGTACATTTTCAATCCTATTCATTATTATCCATATGAGACAGTGTCTGTAACAAAAAAAAGGTATAGTCACAATATAATTATAACAGTACAATACATCAAGTGATTGTGCATTAAAACAGACACCAAAGGATACACAAGACGGACACATAACAGTACATAATGCTATAAATCAAACATTACAATATCATAAAGTGACTAGTGTTAAGTGTCCTTCGCGCTATCAATAACGTATGATAAAATAAATTAAAATAAAAACAAGATAAATGCAGCAAAATCTGAAATGTGCACAGTGACACATATAAATAAAGACAACAAATCAAAATGTGATTTCGCGCAGTGATCTAATAACCTGGGAAGGATTTCCTCTAGGTAAAGTGTTGTTAAAAATATAGTAACGCAAGACTAATATATTTCATAAGGTGCATAAGTGCATACACAATCAATAATAAAGTAATATATTCATAAATACATAGCTGATGCTTTTACATAGCTAGTGAGTGCTACCAAAAATACTGGTGAATAAAGTGCCAATAATAATGAATAAGTGCAATATATAGTGAATAGTCCAAAAATGAAGTAAATTAAAAGACTAGGTCCTCAAAAATAATTGAACTGTATTAGGAAGTCCTGAATAGGGATATAGTATGCTTGCAATAGATGGTTTCTTAATAATATAGTAAAGTGGTGTTGCTCTTATAAACTTCCTGTAAATATGGTCTCCCAGAACTCTCACCTCTAAGCTGTTAAATCATGGCATCTGTGAGTTCAGGTCCACAGGCGTTGTCCCTGACGTATGTTAGTGTGGCAGACTGTGAGTTTCTCCTCCAGGATCCCCTGCTGTGATTCCTAAAATAGCTCCGGTATAGCCCACACAGTAATAAGGGTAAAAAAGGGGGAGAGAAGAAAGGGGGCTCCACTGGTGTAGTATGTTAAAATATAGGGATGTTTATTAAATGAATAAAAGTGGACTCTAATGCCGCGTACACACGGTCGGACTTTTCGTCTACAAAAGTCCGACAGCCTGTCCGACAGACTTCCGACGTACCTTCGGCGGACTTGCGGCAGACTTTCTTACGAACGGACTTACACACACACGACCACACAAAAGTACGACAGCCTAGTACGCGGTGACGTACACCAAGTCCGACGAGACTATAAAACGGAAGTTCAATAGCCCGTACGACACCCTTTGGGCTCCTTCTGCTAATCTCGTGTTTATCTCGTGTTAGTAGAAGTTTGGTGAGAGACGATTCGCGCTTGTGAGACTCGTATTTTTCAGTTCGTTTTAACTGTTGTTCAGTCTGTGCTTGTGAGGTTTGTATCTGCTTTTCAGTGCGTTTGGTCAGTTGGCATTGAGAAATCTTTGTTTTATTGGCCGCTCGTTCCTGATTTTCAGGTCGTTCTTCACAGGCCTTGCTGTTCTTCAGTGCGTTCTGTTTAGTGCGTTCTGACCAGCCGACCGTTTTGAAGCCATGTTACCTGTACGTACTCGTCGTCGAGCTCGTGCATTGTATGTGCTTGGTGCTGTAGTTTATTCTTCAGCCCAAGACCAGTCCATGAACAGGGCGAGGAGGAGTTCATGGACCAAGAATTGGTTGCTTCAGCGTGACCAGTTCTGTCACATGCCTTTGCTCCGTGAGATCCGTGAGAATAATCCTGAGGATTTCAGGAACTTTCTCCGGATGACGGACCCCGTTTTTGACCGTTTGTTGGCTTTGCTGACCCCCTATATCAGCAGGCAGGATACCTGCATGAGGCAGCCCCCCCTCCTCCTCCTCCTCCTCCTCCTCCTCCTCCTCCTCCTCCTGCCACAACTGAAACACCAGAGCCACAGCCTCAAAAGAAGGCTACAGGGAAGGCTGCAGGGCAGCGTGGAGGAAAGGCTGCAGGGAAGAGAAGAAAATGATGACCTGGGTTCAGTCTGGTCTGACAGAAGACGCAGGCTGTTGTAGGACCACAGTCTGGGGACATCTAGATCATCTGCTGGTGCTGTTGATCTCTGGGATTCTTGGACCAGATTGTGCTCCCTCTTATATGGACTCCTCAAGATCCCAATTTTCTGGTACACCGACTTTTTCCAGCGTTGACTTCCTCTTTATTTTATTTTGACCATGAATAAATGGATATTTTTTGAGTTTAGCAAAAGACTTTATGTGTTTTCTTTGAAATCATTGATTTTACACACAATGTTAAATTAACAAGGGACAACAATCTCATTGAGTTTGAAAAAAAACACACCAAAAATACATTACTAATGTTAATAATGTTCAAGTGGTAAGTCTTGAAAATCAAAAAAATTACGTAACCAAAAACGGTGCTTTGGGTTAACTTTATCTAAAAACTAAAAAATAAACACTATAAAAAAAAAAAATAATAATGGGTTCTTTGTGTTAACTTTACAAACCTAAAAAAAAAAAAAAAAAAAAAAAAAAAAAGGGGGAAAAAGTATTATTAGTATGGAAACATTGTTTTAAAAAGGCATACTATATCATTCATGAGATCAAAGAGAAAAAGAATCCAGAAATCAGTTTGGGAGAACTCTGATTATGAACAGCAAAACACCTTCGTTCTTTAGAGCCTTCGTAAAGAAGAAATAAAATGCGCTGCATTGAACGATCACAGATTTTGCAGCGTGATGAATGTGCTACCTACAATACGAACACTAGTTTTACTAGACCGAGTGCTTCCGTTTAGTTTTTGCTTATGAGCATGCGTCGTTTTTTTGTCCGTCGGACTAGCATACAGACGAGCGGACTTCGGGGTCCGTCGTACTTACGACGTAAAGATTTGAAGCATGCTTCAAATCTAAAGTCCGTCGGATTTTAGGCTAAAAAAGTCCGTTGAAAGTCCGGAGAAGCCCACACACGATCGGATTACCAGCCAGCTTTAGTCCGTCAGCGTCCGTTGGACTTTTGTAGACGAAAAGTCCGACCGTGTGTACGCGGCATTACATTTAGACACAAGGTTAAAAGCATATAAAGCAAACAATGCTAGTCTGGCGCTTTCAGCGCCCTCTCACTTCTCCTCCTGTGTACTTCTCGCTCCGGCCAATCCCTACGCGTTACAACACCGTCATGTGTCTTCATCTGTGGAACCAGATTGGTTGTATTGTTCTATGTTATATAGCGAGATACCGGAAGTGTTGTAACGGCCATCTTAACTGTGGTCAATGTTAGGTTTGCATAGCGGCTATTTTACCATAGGCTAATAGATAGTGTATGTTGGCCATTTTGTTGTGGCTGAAATATGGTTTGTCTCTACATGTGTGGATTGATGTTTGCGGCCATCTTTTTGGTAGGACACTTCTAAATGTACATAGATGTACTTATATTTATTTCTCATAAGCCGCATGAGAGTATAAAGTGGAATATAACAGAATATTCAATCAAAGAATATATATTAAGTGAAACAAGGCTATAAATATATTAGTACAATATGGAGGTAGTCTTATGGATTAGTGAAAATTTAAATGATGTGAAAAATGAAAAAATATATAAAAATATACAAATCGAGAAAATCCAAAAACATTGGAATAATACATTATAAGTCCTGCTACCTATTAAACATTTTCAATGTATATACCAATAAAAATAAAAATAAAAATAAAAAATAAACTAGGAAAGAAAATCCTTCATGTTTTTATTCATCTAGAGGACGTAAAGTAATTATTAAATTTCAGGCTAGCATATATTTTAGATGGACTAATTCAGTTATACAGGTGAAGGGAATCTGAGAGTGCCCTAAAAGTGTGCCTATACATACAGGTATTAAAAATTCCCAAATATTTTTAATAATACAGTAATATTAAAAAATGAAAATACAAATTATTATTAAAACATTATTATTTTTAAAAGGTTTAAAAAAAAAAAAAAATTGTGAAATTAGTAAAATCGGCAACAGAGAGTATTTTGAGCAGGGAAATTGTTGAATGGAGACCCTATTGATATATAAAAAACTCTGAAATTCTTATTTTGGAGTAAAAAGGTGTATTAATATACATCCTATATAGTATGTCTACTGTATTTTATTAATCTCAGATATTAGAAAGCCTTATCCAGTAAGAAGGTGGAGTTGACCTATATAGGGCTAATATTAAGCTCATAATTAAAAATTGCTTAAAAAGCAATTTAGGTCAAACTCCACGTTGAGGCCTCCAGGTACAAGAGTCCGCATGGTATGAATCCATTTGGATTCTTTCTGGCTGATAGTTCTAACCATATGGCTTCCTCTCCATGCCTTCTTATATTTTTCTATGCCCCAAAATTGGAGATGTGTGGGGTCTTTGTTGTGTACCTGAGCGAAGTGTTTTGACACATTGTGTTTGGGGAAGCCTGATTTTATATTTTGGACATGTTCCTGTAATCTTGTTTTAAGAGCTCTTTTTGTCCGGCCTACATATTGAAGGTTGCAACTACACTGTAAAACATAAACTACTCCCTCAGTGTGGCATCCTATAAAATCTTTGATAGTGTAAGTTTGTCCTGTGTTGGTGGCTGTGAATTCTTTTCGTTTTCCTTGGAATTTCTGTGCGTGTCGACATGCATAGCAGTTTCGGCAAGGATAAAATCCTTTGCCCGAGAAAAAAAAATTATATCTTGGTGCAGGGGGAGGTTCCACTACTGATTTTACTAGAAGGTCTCTAATGGTTGGTGCTCTTTTATAGATTATATTAGGCCTTTCTGGCAGGATCTTCTTGAGGTCTTTGTCATTCTTTAAAATGTGCCAGTGTTTTTGAATAAGTTTAGCTACGTCTTTATGTTGTATGTTATAATCCAATAGGAGGGAAGATGCTTCTTGTTGGTATGTCTTCCTCGGGTGATCAGCGAGCATAGTTGTTCTGTCCATTTCATTGACCTGTTGGATCTGTTTGTCTATCCATAAATCATTGTATCCCTTCATCTTAAACCTTTCTCCAATCAATTTTGCCTGAGTTTGATAGTCATCTTCCTTGGTGCTTTTTAATCTAATGAGTTGTCCCTTTGGCATGTTGAAAATCCATGGTTTGTGGTGACAGTTATCAATAGATTGATAGCTGTTGGCATCAACATTTTTAAAGAAAGTTTTAGTGACTATTTTTTGTCCTTCTAGACTGATATTGAGGTCCAAAAAGTCCACTGTTTTTTCATCTATTCTCCGTACTAAATTACTATTTTTGTTATTTTTGTTCAATTTATTTAAAAATGTTTCGAGTGATCCTTTATCTCCATTCCAAACTATAACCAGGTCATCTATATACCTTTTGTAAAGGGACAGTTCTGCGGGAGTATCCGTATATACCGCTGTTTCTTCCCACTGTGCCATGAATGCATTTGTCACTCCTGGTGCAAATTTAGCACCCATGGCTATTCCTACTGCATGTTTATAGTAGGATTGATTATGCCAGAAGTAATTGTACTTAAGGCAAAAATCCAAACATTTAATTAAATACTTTCTTTGTTTACATATTAGATGGCTGTGTTTTCTAAGTAGCCACTTCGTGGCTGAACAGGCATCATGATGTTGTACTATTGTGTAGAGGGACGTAAAGTCCGCAGTCGCCAATAGTGTTCTACCTTCTAGGACTGGTAATGTTTCCAGAAGTTGTAGTATATGCTTCGTATCCTTGAAGTATGCTTGCGTCTGTTGGACAGCTGGTTGGATGAAGAAATCTAGATACTGTCCCATTCTAGATGTTAGGGAATCTATCCCGTTAACTATTGGTCGTCCTGGGGGATTCTCTTTACATTTATGTATTTTAGGGACTGTGTTGATGATTGGGATTCTACAGGTTTCTGGTATTAGATATCTGGATTCTTTCGGATTCAAGATATCCTACTAGAAGAAAATATTTACTAGAAGTTCCAGTTCTTTTTTGTATCTGGTAGTTGGATTCCCAAGTAGTTTGATATATGTAGTTTCATCTTGTAGTTGTCTATTTAATTCTTTTAAATATTCTTTTAAATATTGTTCTTTCGACTGTAGATGGGAGGAAAGGGAAAGATATATGGAAACATGTTTCGGACTAGAGGTCCTTCTACTGGACATATGGGGCATATATGCCCCAGTAGAAGGACCTCTAGTCCGAAATATGTCGGGTTGCAATTAGCTATTTTCTCTGGTACCACGCTATTTTTTACATTCTCCATTTGTGATCACTTTTAATCCGGATTTTTACCTTGTTTGGTTTGCACTAAACCTATTTATATGGATTCAAGCACCATGTGGGTTCCTTTATTCCCTCCTACATGTCCCCATGCTGGCTGATTGAAGGCTGCATTCCTCCATCATACCTTTGCAGGTGAGACACCTCCATCGAGTTCCGGATCAACCATCTCCCTCAGCTCACCAACGACTGCCACAGAGGAACCAGGGGAACCTGCTGTATACGTCCTCCCATCGAGCTTCCATTGGGATCGCTGATCCACAAGCCTGTATGACACCTAGCCGTATGGCAAACGTGTCCACCCATTCCAGTAAGGGTATTTGCTCCTTCTATACTTTTTTGTGGATATCGACTATTGGAACACCATCCCTGTGATTTACATGGCATCCAAGAGTTTTGAGACACCATCCCTGTGATTTATATGACATCTAAGATTAAAGCGGAGTTCCACCCTAAAGTGGAACTTCCGCTCATCGGATTCCTCCCCCCCTCCGGTGTCACAATTGGCACCTTTCAGGGGGGAGGGGGGTGCAGATACCTGCATAATACAGGTATCTGCACCCACTTCCGGGTATAGCTAGCCGCAGCTAGCCGCAGCTAGCCGCAGACTCCCCGCCCACCCCCGTTGTGCTGTGGGAAATACACAGTTCCCACAACACTACGGGGACCAGTATAGACGCGCAGCGCGACTCGCGCATGCGCAGTAGGGAACCGGGCAGTGAAGCCGCAACGCTTCACTTCCTGATTCCCTCAGTGAGAATGGCGGCGGCAGCACCCGAGGACCGAGGGACGGTTCGGTCTCGGGTGCCGACATCGCTGGACCCCGGGACAGGTAAGTGTCCTTATTTTAAAAGTCAGCAGCTGCAGTATTTGCAGCTGCTGACATCTATTTTTTTTTTTTTTCGCGAAACTCCACTTTAACTTCTTGTCCACCCATAAACATATCATCCCACCTTGTTGGACACTTATACGATTATAACACTCACTGAGTTGGACACTTATATGGCTATGGACTAAATAGTTATTTCATGGAAAAATATTGTTCATAATATTTTTTTTTTTTCACCTATTTTACACTACTTTTTTATATGTCTGGTAGTCACATATATGTGCACCGTTCACCTCTATTTAGCACTGCATTTATATCCCCCATCTGTTTTGCTTTGTTACTACATTGTGGATGCTGGCTGCTTTATGCGTCATCTTTTAATTTTTGTGAGTAGCGCAACATTATTGTATTTTTGTTAATTTTTAATTATGAGCTTAATACTAGCCCTATATAGGTCAATTCCACCTTCTTACTGGATAAGGCTTTCTAATATCTGAGATTAATAAAATACCGTAGACATACTATATAGGATGTATATTAATACACCTTTTTACTCCAAAATAAGATTTTAGAGTTTTTTTTATATATCAATAGGGTCTCCATTCAACAATTTCCCTGCTCAAAATACTCTCTGTTTCCGATTTTACTAATTCCACTAATTTTTTGTTCGTGATCTCCATTGGCAAATTTTCTCCTGGAGCATCAGGCAAGTTTCTTCTATCATGAGTGGTTTCAGATGTTACAGCATGATGGTGTGTGTGTGTGTGTCCCTACTCACCCCCTTTTATGTGTCAGGCTGTTTGCCATGGTTACCAAACAACAAAAAACATGCCTGTTTACTGTAGCTGTAGAAACAATGGACTGTTGAAAACTGCATCTATGTACCCATTGTCTAATCAGGCCAACACCTGACAGTAATCTAACAGTCATTCTTTCAGTTTGAAAGCTGAAAGAACCTCAAACAACTAACTATCTTTCTTGTGTACTGTAGCTCTAGAGACAATAGCCTGTTCAAACTGTAATACAACAATGGTATCTAACCCTATTGTATGAACCCGCATTTGTTTGCGAAATCTACTCAAGCCAAAAAAAATACCATATCTCTATGACCAACCACTATTGTAATGTTATGTCCCATGTATCTTATGTCTGATTAATAAAAAAAATCATATTGTAACAAATGCAACACATTCTGCCCTAGATTTTTTTTCCTTTCAGACTTCATACAGAAAATCACTTCATTACTAGGAAAACTCATTTTAAACATTCATTTTTGAATGCAACACCTCCCATATTTCTGTCATTGAGAAGGTGTTTCAGTCTTTAAAAATTCATTAGAAAGTCCATTCTAAAGTTCTTTAGAAAGTCCAGGCTTGTAATTCATCAAAGGCCTTGCTCTCCACAGCTCTTGTGATCTTCCGTCATTCTTTCCATCATGTCCTATGGATCAAATCGGAGACAGCCTGTGGAGTGGAAAACAAAGCGGATTATCTGTTCCTTCTAATAATACATAAACAGTAGATCCAGGCCCTTCAGCTAAAATCTCTCCTCTAAATGGCTTCTTGCCTGGATATCTGACTAACACTTTGCCCCCTGCCTGTACCCACTTCTGACCCTCCCAAAGAACATCAATAGGGAGGAGTGGAAATATACGGATATTTCCCAGAAGATCACTGCTGTTTATTTTGGAAGGTTTGATGTTATGTAGCCTCACTTTCCACTCTTGCTGAGAAGTATCCACTAATCAGTCAGAGTCCCAGCCACTGTCTTGAAGCTCATCTGCCAATGCAAATGTAACTTCAAACCTTCCTGCCAGATTCCCTCTCATTCCTAGATAGGCTTCAGCTTCAGATATGTCACTCTTGGTTTCTTTGTCATGGGAAGCAGTAACATGGTATCTGTTAAGCCCTGTTCTTTCAGGAACCTTACATAAATACTGAACTCTGCACTCCAGTGGAATCTGTGCCCCAGCCCCTACCATCCTCTCATATGGTGTGCTTTTGGCTATTGGCCTAGAATTTAACAACATGACTGCCTGTGTGAGGACTCAATCCCACCCCCTTAGTGTTTGTTTGGGTGTAAGTTTGCGTATCTGGTCCTTCAATAGCCCGTTGTATCTTTCAATTAAACCAGCTGCCTGTGGATGGTATGGGATGTGGCACAACCAGTACACTCCAGAATCTTTGGCCCACTGCTGTACTGTTGATCTGGTGAAGTGTGAGCCGTTATCACTTTGGACTTGTTTGGGACAACCATAAGCAACGACAAATTTCTGGAGCAGTTGAAGCGTTGCAGCTTGATCTGCACGTTTGCAAGGATGAACAAGTATAAGTCCTGAATAGGTGTCCACTGCAGTGCAACAATATCTCAGTCCATTGTTTCCCCGGGGCAGGGGAACGATGAAATCGATCTGCCAGACCTCTGCAGGCCTCTCACCCCTCTCAATCGACCCAGTGGAGTACTTTTGCAATGGCCATTGTCGCATTTCTCCACACACTGTACAGTTCCCCATTACAGTCTTTATCATGTCCATGGATATAGGCAGTCCTCTCTGCTGTGCCCATTCATATGTTGCTTTCTGCCCCAAATGTCCAGATTGCTTGTAGGCCCAGTTGGCCAAGTTCATCAAGTCAGGATCAATTGGCACAACTGCCTTCACTTTGGCGATTTCATCTGCAACTCTGTTATAGTTCTCAAAGTCTGGGACTAGGGGCACATGTGCATCAACATGCCCCACTTTTATGGTGCTGGAGTGAGCTTCCTTCCAGATGTAGTCCCAGAGTTCCTTGCCTCCCCACACTACCTTTCCATGAATCATCCATTCATTGGACTTCCACGTGGGCATCCAAGTTGTCAGTCCTTTAAAAACCGCCCAGCTGTCAGTGTAGATAGTGACATTGGAAGAAGGATCCTCCTGAAGAGTCATCATCACAGCTTTCAACTCTGCATACTGACTGGACCCTCCAATTCTGGTCTCCTGCAGGACTGTGTCTATACTTGGGTTGTAGGCTGCTGCTGTCCATTTACGTCCAGACGAGGTGACTATGGCTGAACCATCAGTGAACCACGCTGACTCCTTCATGTCTTCTGACAGAGACTCAAAGGGTGGAGCCTCTTGAATGGGGGATGACTGCAGCACAGGAATTTCATCTTCTGGCTGGGTGCTGGTAAAAGTGACAAGCCCAGCCAACTGTTTTGAAATGTCTCTAACATCCCCAGCTGCAATACCCCCTCTTTCTTGAAAGTACCACTTCCATTTCATCAGTGTCTGGTTCTGGGCTACAGCTGCCCTAGTGGTCAGTCCATTATCTCTCACCCATCCTGCTATTGGCAAAGCAGTATGGATGGTGGCAGTGTCCTTTCCTGTAATGGTCTCTACATGTTGAAGTGCTGTGTAGGCCCCAAACAGGTACATCTCTAGGGGCGTGTATCTCTTCTGTGCCCCTGTCAGTTGTTTGAACCAAAATCCAATGGGTATTGCTCTCAGTCCTTTTTTTTCATTTGGGTGCCACAGACTCCAAGATATGGTATCATTCTGCTCCACTACATCCAGCTGGAATGGTACTCCTTGTCTCATGGGTCCTAATCCCTGATGCTGCAAAATAGCTTCTTTAGCAGCTAGGAATGCAGTCCGCTGCTCTGAACCCCATGAGAACTCAGTCTTTTTTCTGGTAACATTATATATAGGCCTCAGAATCAGTCCAAGATGTGGGATGAACGATCTCCAGAACCCCACAACTCCAATTATCTTCTGTGCCTCCTCTTTGGTGGTAGGGGGCGACAGAGCCTGGATAGTTTGCACAACTGTCTCTGGAATTTTCCTCTGTGGCCCAGTCCACATCATTCCCAAGAATTTCACTTCTGTGGCAGGTCCTTGGACTTTGTCTCTGTTGATAGCCCACCCTCTGTTCTCCAAGTACTCTATCAGCAGGTGCAGTGCTTCAGTTACATCTTCTTTTGTTCCAGAGATCATGTCATCAATGTAGTGGAACACAGCAACTTTCAAACTCAGGGTACTTAAATCTTGGGCAATCAGTCCATGACAAATCGTTGGAAAATGAACATAGTCTTCAGGAAGCACGGTGAAAGTGTACTGGCGGCCGTCCCACATCATAGCAAACTGGTCTTGACACTCTGGGTCTATCAAAATTGAAAAGAAAGCATTAGCCAGGTCTATCAGCGCATGATATTCTCCTGCATTTTTAGCAATTTTCTCAACAATTGAGATCATATCTGGTACAGCTGACTTCAATGGAGGTGCCACTTTGTTTAGACCTCTGTAATCCACAGTCATTCTATATGTCCCATTAGGTTTTTTTACTGGGAACACCAGAGATGAGAAAGGACTTACAGCAGGTCTAAGGATCCCTACTCTCAACAGTTCTTGAATAGTCTCCCCAATTTCTTTGTGGCCTCCAGAAAGTCTGTACTGCTTGAGACAGACTGGCTTCTCTGGTGGAGGAATGTAGACAGGGGTCCATTTCGCATGACCTCTGACCACAGCCTTCACCGCCCTAACCAGATACGCTTTATCAGGATACCCGAATGTGAATGTACCTCTTTCAGTCTGAATTGACTGACCTTGAAGTACATCCATCCCAAGAATATTTTCGGGTAACTCTGATCCCTTGCCAATAGCCAGTTTCACCCGTATCTTAACTGTTGGTGTAGTTTGCCCTCCCAAACCTTCTACATAAATAAGTTCTCTTTGTGATGGGAAGGATTTCCTTGCAAAAGTGTAACTTCGGCTGCACTATCAACTAAAGCCATTACATATGTAGAAGAAGATGACTTCCCCCACCATACAGTGACAGGTGCATATGGCGTCGGTCTCCTGCTGTCACTACCCTCACGGCTATTACAGGAGACTCACCTTCCCTTCATAAAGGATAAGGAACCTCCCAATCCCCTTTTCTGATTCTCTCTAAATCCTCCCCAGGATAAAGGGATTTGGGTTCATGTTCAGTTTTGGGAATTGGTTTGGGGTTAACAGGAGGGGTCTGTTCTGTTTTCTCCAAGTCCAGGCTGCTGTTATCTTCACCCTGACAGTTTTCCCTACTAAAGGTTTCCACCTCTTCAGCATTTCTGCAGTAGAAATCCCATCTATCTCATCTTTAGGTACTCCTGCCTTTAATAGGTCCACCCACATTTCTTTCCTAGAAGTAACTATCCTGGTCTTCTCTTCACCTCCTGTCTTCTCTACCCCATTCCCTTTCTTCTCTGTTCTTTTCTGCTTGTATTCTTCCTGTCTGGCCTTGACCTTATCTACTGCCCTGACAGGTTTTGTTTTAGTCTGCTCTAGCTCCCCCAACTGGCTTAAAGGGTTGTGGCTTCATGAATCTTGCTGTTTAATCCCAGGCCTCCCAACAAGGACAATAATGGAGCCCTGAGATTAAATGGCGCAGACTTCATCAGCTTAGAGCGCAGAGCAGACGTAAAGGGTTCCATATCTGGACCCATCCATTCTGGAAACGTATTTAATCCAGTTATACAACCCATCTCACGTAACCTGGAAATACCCTCTCCTATTGCTCTCCATGAGTAGGTATTTTCCAGGTCAGTAGGACTAGCGTATACTCGGACTATTCCTTCTCTCACGATGTCTAACAGTGAAAAATTCACGCTAAACTCTCGGGCTTTTCGCATTGCCTGACGCAATTGTGGATCATGGGTTAACACTCCCATAGTCACTGCTTCCTTACCTGACAAAACAACACTGTCCGCCCCTTCATCCCATAAGTGTAGGAGCCAGGTCAATAGGGGCCTCCCAGACCTTTGTTTGTATTGTTTTGCCAGCTCATGGAGTTCAGTTTGTGTAAACTCCCATACTTCTTCAAATTCAACATCTCTGGGGTTGCGATAATGCACCTCCCCATCTGCCATATCCTCTCTATCATGTTGCCGTTTCCTATGCTTAGTAATGAGAGGTCTGGCATACTTTTTCACTAGCAGATCACCATGCGAAATATCAAACTCTATCTCCTCATCCTCACTATCATTTGAGGAGAGCACATCCTCACAATCCCAATTTTGGGATTTGACAATGGTACGTACCTGGCTTTACTAACAGGTTTATGGCCCTTCCTTTTCCTTAAGGCATTAATTGATTTGTTCATGAGGGCTGCACACCGCTCTTGCAAATCATCAGCCCGATTAGCAGTTGAACGCACACACTCTGAAGCAACTGCTAGCTGGTCTTTTAATACCTTAACTTCTGCCTCTGCCTTCTCCCTTCTCTGTGATTCAGTGTAAATAGCATTAAGGAAATACCAGCCCACTGTGGACACTCTCCTCTTCTCTTTTTTACTTAAATCCAACCCCTTAAGGCTAAAATCTACAAAATGATCAGAGACTTTATCACCCCAAATCAGCTTCAAGGGAGAAGCATACTTCACAAATTCTTTAGCAAGAGGCTCCCACTCATTGTCTCTGGCCCAGATAGGTAAGCTGCACACTTCGTTCTGGCCACCAGAACCCTCTGCAGCCTTGCTTTTTCTAAACAGCTTACGCAGCATTTTACCTAGCACAAGCTACACAACACACTACAGAAAAACAGGTCTGCTTCAGTTGAATTATAGCACAGATCGCGGCATGAGCCCCAAATGTTTTGCTTGCGTCTATCTAGCAAGGTTACTCTGTGGTATAAGCAAGGAAGCTGAGATTTCTGCAGTGTGTAAATGTGCTTTTTACTATACAAAGATGCTGTACATACAAAACTATTACACTATTAGGAATACAATACAAGACTGACAGATATCTATAACAAGCAAAATGCCTAGCAAACTGAACAGCCTATGGTCTATAATAGTACGAATACACTTAAAGGTTATTTATCTTCTGTTATTGTATGTTCCTGATCTCCATTGGCAACGTTTCTCCTGGAGCATCAGGCAAGTTTCTTCTATCATGAGTGGTTTCAGATGTTACAGCATGATGGTGTGTGTGTGTGTGTCCCTACTCATCCCCTTTTATGTGTCAGGCTGTCTGCCATAGTTAACAAACAACAGAAAACATGCATGTTTACTGTAGCTGTAGAAACAATGGACTGTTGAAAACTGCATCTACATACCCATTGTCTAATCAGGCCAACACCTGACAGTAATCTAACAATCATTCTTTCAGTTTGAAAGCTGAAAAAACCTCAAACAACTAACTCTCTTTCTTGTGTACTGTAGCTCTAAAGACAATAGCCTGTTCAAACTGTAATACAACAATGGTATCTAACCCTATTGTATGAACCCGCATTTGTTTGAGAAATCTACTCAAGCCAAAATGACCATATCTCTATGACCAACCATTATTGTAATGTTATGTCACATGTATCTTATGTCTGATTAATAAAAAAAATCATATTGTAACAAATGCAACACACAATAGGGTCTCCATTCATCAATTTCCCTGCTCAAAATACTCTCTGTTGCCGATTTTACTAATTTCACTATTTTTTTTTTTTTTAAACCTTTTAAAAATAATAATGTTTTAATAATAATTTGTATTTTCATTTTTTAATATTACTGTATTATTAAAAATATTTGGGAATTTTTAATACTTGTATGTATAGGCACACTTTTAGGGCACTCTCAGATTTCCTTCACCTGTATAACTGAATTAGTCCATCTAAAATATATGCTAGCCTGAAATTTAATAATTACTACGTCCTCTAGATGAATATAACATGAAGGATTTTCTTTCCTAGTTTATTTTTTACTTTTATTTTTATTTTTATTGGTATATACATTGAAAATTTTTAATAGGTAGCAGGACTTATAATGTATTATTCCAGTGTTTTTGGATTTTCTTGATTTGTATATTTTTATATATTTTTTCATTTTTCACATCATTTAAATTTTCACTAATCCATAAGATTACCTCCATATTTTACTAATATATTTATAGCCTTGTTTCACTTAATATATCTTCCTTGATTGAATATTCTGTTATATTCCACTTTATACTCTCAAGCGGCTTATGAGAAATAAATATAAGTACATCTATGTACATATAGAAGTTTCCTACCAAAAAGATGGCCACAAACATCAATCCACACATGTAGAGACAAACCATACTTCAGCCACAACAAAATGGCCAATATACACTATCTATTAGCCTATGGTAAAATGGCCGCTATGCAAACCTAACATTGACCACAGTTAAGATGGCCGTCACAACACTTCCGGTATCTCGCTATATAACATAGAACAATACAACCAATCTGGTTCCCCAGATGAAGACACGTGACGGTGTCATAACGTGTAGGGATTGGCCGGAGCGAGAAGTACACAGGAGGAGAAGTGAGAGTGCGCTGAAAGTGCCACACTAGCATTGTTTGCTTTATATGCTTTTAACCTTGTGTCTAAATGTAAGAGTCCGCTTTTATTCATTTAATAAAAATCCATATATTTGAACTTACTACACCAGTGGAGCCCCCTTTCTTCTCTCCCCCTTTTTTACCCTTATTACTGTGCGGGCTATACCAGAGCTATTTTAGGAATCACAGCAGGGGATCCTGGAGGAGAAACTCACAGTCTGCCACACTAACATACGTCAGGGACAACGCCTATGGACCTGAACTCACAGATGCCATAATTTAACAGCTTAGAGGTGAGAGTCCTGGGAGACCATATTTACAGGAAGTTTATAAGAGCAACACCACTTTACTATATTATTAAGAAACCATTTATTGGAAGCATACTATATCCCTATTCAGGACTTCCTAATACAGTTCAATTATGTTTGAGGACCTAGTCTTTCCATTTACTTCATTTTTGGACTATTCACTATATATTGCACTTATTAATTATTATTGGCACTTTATTCACCAGTATTTTTGGTAGCACTCACTAGCTATGTAAAAGCATCCATTTATGTGTATCAGCTATGTATTTATGATTATATTACTTTATTATTGATTGTGTATGCACTTATGCACCTTATGCAATATATTAGTCTTGTGTTACTATATTTTTAACAACACTTTACCTAGAGGAAATCCTTCCCAGGTTATTACATCACTGCACAAAATCACATTTTGATTTGTTATTACAATATCATAATCATATTAAAATCATAAAGAGGGTGAAAATCAGAAAAAGGGAGGAAAAGAAAAGAAGGAAGGGGGGAAAAAGAAAAAGAAAATATGCAGAGGGTATTACAGACATCTGGGTATGGCAAGGGTAAATGAAATAATTATTGGGAGGTCTTCAAGTCTATATTGACCTATATAAATAAGTTCATTCTAAGACCAACATTTATCCTTGTAAGGGCAGGCTATAAATCTCTCTCAAAAAACCCAGAAGAGAAGCCTGATAGAAAAGTCTTGAAATTAAAGGCCTCATTGAGGCCAGGTGGTAATGTTGCATTCAGGTTTGATATCCACCTCAGTTCCCATTGTAGAAGGAGCTTATTGAAATCTCTCCCACGGGAGCTGGGGTGTATCCGATCCAAGACTTGTCTGCATTGCTGTGATATGGAGATATAGTCTTTGCCATAACTTCTGGGTGGTCTTTCCCACATAAAAGCAGTTACAACTGCATAGTATGAGATAGACCACTCCAGTAGTTTGGCAAGTCGAAAAGTGTTTTGGACTGAATCGCATTCCATTTGGTAAGAATATGTATTTCAAATACTTTAGTGACATGTGGTGTTTGTAAAGGAAACACAGAGCTGTGAGTACAAAGTACATTTTCCTATATATGCTATTTTGTTGCTATGCCAAACCGATCAATGTAAATATAAATGTTAAAAATGTTATTTAAATTGATATATTTTTCTTTTAAATAGAAACATAACATTATATTTAACCCCTGAAGAAGGAAATATATTAGTCTATAACCCCCCCCCCCCTTACCTCTGTTTTCCGAAACATGTTGGGAATCTTGGTCTACACACCGTATTGATTTGACTTTAAGTCTGGAACCTCATTGTGTTCCAAATTTAGCAGCTGTTTTCATTATCTGGCATGTGTTCCATCCATTGTTTTTAGATGTTTTTGTATATACATATTATTGTTGTCAATCAGATGTATCCTTTTTGTACCAATAAAATTGTTAGACTTTTATATCATGCTACTCTTTCTCTGTGCACCCTGCCCCACTACTTTTCTTTGTCCATAATATCCCTGGGGCACTCTTTCCAAATACATTAGGTGGTATTGTAAACACAATTCTTTATAGCACCCCTATGCATTGAAGAATGTGGTGTGGTTTCCCGCATATGAAAATTGCCTGGTGCGAAAGCTTTAAAGAAGGTGCAGGGACCTTTTCCCTGTAGAAAACGCAGGCACAGCAACCTATTCAAAGGAATGGGCTGCCGTGCCCGTGCACCCAGAGCTGCAAACATGTGAACCGGGGCTAAGAGTTAATGCATCCCATGTGTTTTCTGTGCAGCACCACATTTGTGTGCGGCTGCATGCGGGTGTGGGAATGCATGCATCTGCAATGTGTGAACATAGCCTTAAAGAGGACTTGTACCATAAATAGGTGTGCCATAAAAATTTGAGTTGAAGGTAAATGGAGTTTCACTAGTATTGCCAGGGAGGGGCGTGGCCTGGCGTAGAATGGAGCCCGCCGCAAGTAGGAAAGACCACGGCTTCGGCCTAGTCTTGGAAGTCCGCGGCCATCTTGCTACACCCGGCCTGCGAACCAGAATTATCTCCTGCTAGCGCCCTGTACCAACCCAGCGGGACCCCTGGAAGACCCCACTAGCATTGCCAGGGGTCTCCCTGAAGCTGATCCTTTCCCCGGGACTGATTTCCAAAACCTATGTCACTGTATGAAGGTAGCTATTTGGGTGGAGGCAGGTCTTTGCTGCCTTATATCAGAGTTCTCCCATCCTGATGACTTGTGATCTAATAACTAACAGAGAAATAGTACCAGCAGCTGGAAAGGTGCAGAAAGCACAGATTCACAGAATACCGTAAATGAAGCAGTAAGACGAGAACAATGAGCAGCACAGTAGTGACCACCAGTAATACTTAGGCACAATTACAATGTATAATTGTTCTCTATACCATAGCAGACCTTCATTTTTTTTAGTTCAGGTTGAGTTTAAAAATATTTCAAGGTGTCAGCATATTTCTAACCTGATTAGTGCTCTTCAAGATCATGGGGGTCTTATGTATATGCCCTTCCCCACTGACAGTCACAGCATTCTGCAGTGTAGAAGTGACATGCACATGGGTGTTGGGGACTTATGGCGTGTACACACGAGCGGACTTGAGTCTGACGAAAGTCCTAAGGACTTTTCGACGGAGTTCCACTGAAACGGCTTGCCTACACACGATCACACCAAAGTCTGACCGTCTAGAATGCGGTGACGTACACTAGGTCCAAGGAGACTATAAAACGGAAGTTCAATTGCAAGTGCGCCGCCCTTTGGGCCCCTTCTGCTAATTTCATGTTTACCTCGTGTTAGTAGAAGTTTGGTGAGAGAAGATTTGCGCTTTTCAGACTCGTGTTTTTTCAGATCGTTTAACTGTTGTTCAGTTTGTGCTTGTGAGGTTTGTATCTGCTTTTCAGTGTGTGTAGTCAGTTCACATTGGTTTATTCAATGCGTTCTTGTCCGCCCGTTGCTGATTTTCAGCTCGCTCTTCACAGGCCTTGCTGTTCTTCAGTGCGTTCTGTTTAAGTTCGTTCTGACCAGCCGACCATTTTGAAGCCATGTTGCGTGTACGTACTTGTCGTAGAGTTCGTGCTTTGCTTGGGCTTGGTGTTGTAGTTAATTCTTCGACCCAAGCCCAGTCCATGAACAGGGTGGGGAGGAGTTCATGGACCAAGAATTGGTTGCTCCAGTGTGACCAATTCTCTCACATGCCTTTGCTTCGTGAGATCCATGAGAATAATCCTGACGATTTCATGAACTTTCTCAGGATGACGACCCCATTTTTCACCATTTGTTGGCTTTGCTGACCCCTTATATCAGCAGGCAGGATACCTGCATGAGGCAAGCCATCACTCCGGAGCAGAAGCTAGTCGCCACGTTGCGGTACTTGGCGACTGGGAGAAGCCTTAAGTTCTCGACAGGTATCTCCCCCCAGGCTCTGGGGATCATTATCCCAGAGACCTGTTCTGCTATAATTCAGGTCCTGTAGAAGGACTATACAGTATTAAGGTAAGATTTTCCTTTAATATCACATTTTATTGTATTTAATGTTTGCTAATGTATTTAATGTCTTTCCTCAATCCCTAATTACCATGATTGCAATATGCTGTGAATGTTCCCTTTGTCCTCATGCATGCTGTAATCTTTTAATGTTCCTTTTTTGTCCTTCATGCATATTTGCCTTCACTAACCTCCCCAGCATCCTATGCTGGGCCCATATCCACCTAGTCTAGTCACTTAACAATATTGTATTTTATCAGCTCCATTGTAGTGCTTTATCCTGAACACCCCATTAAAATGTGTCCAAATGGTCTGTTTGTCCTTAAATTAATTTATAAGCCCCCCCCCCTTAAAATGTGTCCAAATGGTCTGTGCGTCCTTAAATTAATTTATAAGCCCCCCCCTTAACATGTGTCCAAATGGTATGGGTGTCCTTAACTTAATTTATAAGCCCCCCCCCCAAAAAAAGTGTCCAAATGGTATGTGTCCTTAAATTAATTTATAAGCCCCCCCCTGAAAATGTGTCCAAATAGTATGTGTGTCCTTAAATTAATTATAAGCCCCCCCCCCTTAAAATGTGTCCAAATGGTCTGTGTGTCCTTAAATTAATTTATAAGCCCCCCCTTAAAATGTGTCCAAATGGTATGTAAGACAAAATGCCAGAAATTACATCAGTTGGGCCTGAGGCCGGACTTACAGACAATCCTATGACGGATGACGGGCCTGGATACTGGCCGTGCTGGCTTGGCCCCCCCAAAGCGCCTGTGAAGTTAGGGAGAAATATGTTACTTATTTTACGGGTAGGGGGCCATTGCAGTGCCAGACAATGTCTGATTTTTATTAATAAAAAAATAATGATTAGATAAAATCTCGAAATGTATTTATTGCTTGCTTTTCTTTTTGGCTGTCTCCTAGGTTCTCCTAGTGCACTTGTAGTGCCAAGTGGATTTTCCTTTAGTAAATAAGCTCCATTGTCACTGTAAACACAAAATTACTTACAAAACTGGTATTGAGCATTGAAAGAAGAAGCCACACATTGTTGATTAGTAAACTTTTTAATCTGTGCACATTCACATGTGCGTTTATAATCATTTTTTTTAAATATATATTTCTTTTTTTAACAATATAATTTTTTTAAAATATATATTTCTTTTTTTAACAATATCATTCTTTTAATATATATTTATTTTTTTAACAATATAATTTCATTAAAAAAAAAAAAAAATTTTTAAGCTTTTTTTTAAAAAAAACTTTTTTTTTTTTTTTTTTTTGTTTTTATTACAAACAGGCATGTTTTAAAACATAATACACACAACCCTGGAACTCAACTCTGCATCTAAAAAGGAAATGGAGAACATAATCGTATTAGTTTAAGGGAAAAAGGGATTAAATTCTTCCCAAAACATCGATCATGTTCTTCATTTCCTGCTGCATGATGTCCAGCCGATTGCACATGGCATCAATCTCCCCATTCCAGGCCATGATCTGGCCAATCAGTCTTTGGGCGCTGTCACTGGAAAAAGGTTCCGCCACTTCCCCTTTCACAACCAACACATCACCTAAAATTAATGAAAAAACATGTATTTAGAAATATGCAGGCATACATAGATTACCTGAAGCTGGGGTGTCAGACACTCACCTGGTGGAGTACACATCTCGCCCACTTCCTCCACCTCTCCTTCCTCCACATCCTCGGGGGCGGCGCTGTCGGTGGAAAAAGGTTCGGCTGCTTCCCCTTTCACAACCAGCACATCACCTAAAATTGATGAAAAAACATGTATTTAGAAATATGCAGGCATACATAGATTACCTGAAGCTGGGGTGTCAGACACTCACCTGGTGCCCATGTCGCCCACTTCCTCCACCTCTTCTTCCTTCACATCCTCGGGGGGGCTGGGGCTAACTACCGATTCAGGCTGGCGAGGTCGGGGGTCCCTGGTAGCCTGTTGTCTGAGTCTTTTCTCTCCTATGAGAATGAAAAAAAGGTATACTTAGCACACAGATATTTGAGTCCAGAAATATGAATATGAAACATTGCTTTGAAGTGGTGTACAATTGTCTATTTGGGAAGAGATCCAAGTTGAAGACATGATTAAAAATCCCTTTTAACCAAACTGCAATACCTTTTTTGGCCAAGTTTCACAGATAGAGACACCCCAAGTATCCACTGGAGCACCTGTGTGGGTTACCCTAAAAAATGTGCTCTGGTGTGCCACAGTAGTGCTCCTGAGTCCAGATGTGTGAACAGCTGCTGAGTGTCCTCTCCTTACATTCCACTGAATCAAGTTTGCAATTCATTCAAGTTTCAAAGACATCTAGACAACAATGTCCTAAACTTCTTTTAATAAGACAAATTAGCAAGACCAAAAATGTATTTAAAACCATGTATCAACTAAATACATATATTGTCAAACGATGTTTCCTTTGAACGGTTTCCTACTAACGATGTTTCCTACAAACGAATTCTGTGTCCAGGAACATGACAGTAGCCATTTAAAAACTGTACAACAGTAAAGAAAAAGCACATGGAGCAGCATGAAAGTTAATAATCAGAATAGGAACACACGACAAGTACTTACTTTTTTGAAGCACTTTTTTTATTCTTCTGTACTGATCCGGCTCCCTCAGTTTAAGGTCGGACCGGTCCTTTTCTTGTTAACTCTATGGTAGCATAAGAATGGGTAGACTTTACTCTCACTCCTACCCCATAGGATCCCGCTCCCATAAATTTTGAGGATGATCCTGTGTATGTGTTCCATAACTAGCCTCCTCAACAACTGTGAGGGATCCTATGCTGCCGTGGAATTATTCAGGATAGGAAAATCAGGGTAAGTATTTGATAACTATTTTTTGTTTTCCTAAATAACTCCATAAAAGCATATGAATGGGTAATAACTAGCCACAAACAATGGGGAATGCAGAATAAGTAAGGTTTCAGCCACAGCTCTAGCTTAAAAATCTTTAAGGCTAAAAATTAAATAAGATTTATAAATAAAAAAAATTAAAATAAATTTAAATTAAATTAAATATTTAAAATAAGGATGCTTGCATCACTATCCAGTGAGCCATAAAGGTATTAGTGGAAGACACACCATCATGCTACAACTACTTTCAGCTACAACTTTAAAAAGTTCACATGAAATTCAGGCAGGTGCCTTTATTCCGCCTCAAGCTGCTGTGGCGCTCAGAATGTGTCCCAACCACTATAAGGGGGCCTAATTAGACCCAGAGAAGTATCCCCCAGGAAAAAATCAGATGTATGCCCAGAGACAATAAAACACATTTAAATCTGGTAGAATCTACATGCCAGAAAGCTACACAGCCATGGTGTCACCCTTGGGAACAGACCTACATTTAGCAAAGCAACAATCACAAGTGCCAGCTACAACACCTATGCAAAGAGCTTTACCTAAGAGTCCTCCAGAAAACAGGGTCTACACCTGGAGAACAACAGGTGGTTGGTCACAAATTTATCACAGCCTGGTAAGGGGAGTCATATGCGCATCATGTTAGATCTCAAGAGGTGAGAAGGACAAAATAAAAACAAATGGACTGGATCAGCCTCCATAATTTGTCACCAGTTTAGATGTAAACAGTGGACCTGTGAGGTTTAAACATTTACAGGTAGGTAAAAAATAAAAGTAATGGCAGGCATCTTGTAATGTCTGCATATCTGCCACTAAAATAAAAATAAAGTGGGCCCCTTGCAGGGTTAAGTCATAATGTACTAGTACACATCGGCATACTAGCACATTATGACATTCTTACCTGTACAACGGATCCCTCCCACACAGCGCTGTCAAAGATCCCTGCTGGTGCCATCTTCACCCAGTCTTCCATCCGGGTTCATGGGCTCCAGCAGTATAAAAGGCCGGGGTCGCAGTGACGTCATTCTGGTTCATGCGCGTGGGAGCCTTCGTCTCCGGCACGGAGCTCTGAAGTTACAGCATGGCGATGCCATCCCTTCAGTGCGCATGCAGCAGTGACGTCACCGGCAGCATCTTTTGTGAATATCTCCTAAACAGTGCAAGTTTAAGAGATGTTCGCTGCACCTACAGGTAAGCCTTATTCTAGCCTTGTACAAGTTCAAAAGTGGAGTTTACCTCCACTTTTATTCATGGTCAAGTAACGCACATCCCAATTGTCACTCTTGGAAATGCTTACATTTTTTTGAAATACCTCATTCAGAAGAATACAGCATTATGTATACTAAATAGAGCTGAAGATCATAAGAAATCACTGTATTAAGAAAATACAGCCATCAGGGACAGACAAATGATTGTCACGTTTGTCCAATGAATTTTTTATAAAAAGCCTCAAGCTCCGTCAGATTGGATGAAGAGCGTCTATAAACAGCAATTTTCTTGCCACAGATTCTCAGTTGGATTTAGGTCTGGACTTTGACTGGGCCATTCTAACACATGAATATGCTTTGATCTAAACCATTCCATTGTAGCTCTGGCTGTATGTTTAGGGTCATTTTCCTGTTGGAAGGCGAACCTCTGCCCCAGTCACAGGTCTTTTCCAGACTCTAGCAGGTTTTCTGCTAAGATTGCCCTGTATTTGGCTCCATCCACCTTCCCATCAACTCTGACCAGCATCCTTGTCCCTGCTAAAGAAAGGCATCCCCACAACCTGATGCTGCCACCACCATGTTTCACGTGGGGATAGTGTGTTGAGGGTGATGTGCAGTGTTAGATTTCTGCCACACATTTGCCCCGTACACACGGTCGGATTTTCCAACGGAAAATGTGTGATAGGACCTTGTTGTCGGAAATTCCGACCGTGTGTAGGCTCCATCACACATTTTCCATCGGATTTTCTGACACACAAAGTTTGAGAGCAGGATATAAAATTTTCCGACAACAAAATATGTTGTCGGAAATTCCGATCGTGTGTACACAAATCCGACGGACAAAGTGCCACGCGTGCTCAGAATAAATAAAGAGATGAAAGCTGTTGGCCACTGCCCCGTTTATAGTCCCGACGTACGTATTTTACGTCACCACGTTCAGAACGATCGGATTTTCCGACAACTTTGTGTGACCGTGTGTAAACAAGACAAGTTTGAGCCAACATCCGTCGGAAAAAATCCTAGGATTTTGTTGTCGGAATGGAAAACCGTTTATAATTTTCCTTCCACTTCACAATTATGTGCCACCTTGTGTTGTTCTATCACATAAAATCCCAATAAAATAAATTTACGTTTTTGGTTGTAACATGACAACATGTGGAAAATTTCAAGGGGCATGAATGCTTTTTCAAGGCACTGTATTTGTGATGACTTGTTTTTTGAACAATAAAATCTTTGGATAGAGTTAAGCAATCATTTATCAGACAACATTAGTTATATCATGTCTAGATATTTTTTCATAAACCACTAACAAGATAAAAACAAGATAAAAACATTTAAAACAAGACACAATTGCTAAAAATGAACCAATATAAAATAACTTTTAATATATTAAATAAATAATGTGTTAGGAGAAAAATCACCCCTCCCCCAGGGAATGAGCATAAAGTACAGCACTATCATTATAATCATCTTTTTAACACTGACAATGAATGAAGAATGTATTCAGTATTACTAAGTGAAGCATAAAAAATGTGTTCATAACATCATGTCAATGTTATGTTGTACATAGCGGAATGGATAAAAGACATTTTCCAGAACAGAACAGTTATGCCCCGTACACAGTGTCGGATTTTCCGACGGAAAATGTGTGATAGAACCTTGTTGTCGGAAATTCCGACCGTGTGTAGGCTCCATCACACATTTTCCATCGGATTTTCTGACACACAAAGTTTGAGAGCAGGCTATAAAATTTTCCGACAACAAAATCCGTTGTCGGAAATTCCGATCGTGTGTACACAAATCCGACCGACAAAGTGCCACGCATGCTCAGAATAAATAAAGAGATGAAAGCTATTGGCTACTGCCCCGTTTATAGTCCCGACGTACGTGTTTTACGTCACTGCGTTCAGAACGATCGGATTTTCGGACAACTTTGTGTGACCGTGTGTATGCAAGACAAGTTTGAGCCAACATCCGTCGGAAAAAATCCTAGGATTTTGTTGTCGGAATGTCCGAACAAAGTCCGACCGTGTGTACGGGGCATTAGGGCTTGTTCACACTAGATCTGCTCTGATCAACGCAGGCTCAAAGCAAAGACCCTCTAAAAACCAATTGTTGTCTAGGTGCCCTTGTTCACACCACACTAATGCCGCGTACACACGAGCGTACTTCTCGACGGACTGAACCCTGAAGGACTTTTCGTCGAAGTTTCGTCGAAACGAACTTGCCTACACACGATCCCACCAAAGTCCGATCGTTTCGAATTGATGACGTACAACGTTCAATAGCCAGTAGCCAATAGCTGCCCTCGCGTCGTTTTCAGTCCGTAGGACTAGCATACAGACAAACGTTTTTTTCAATAGGATTCGAGTCCGTCGGAAAGATTTGAAACATGTTCTATTTCTAAGGTCCGTCAGATTTTTCGACAGAAAAGGTCAGATGAAACCCACACACGATCGGAATGTCCAACGGATTTGTTCCATCTGACCTTTTCTGCCGCAAAGTCTGGTCGTGTGTACGCTGCATAAGGCATTATTGTGCTTTGAGGAAAAATGTGGGCATGCTGCATTTTTATTCAGCAAAGCATAAAAACGCGTCTGACAAAGGGGTTGATTTACTAAAGGCAAATACACTGTGCATTTTGCTAAGTGCAGTTGCACTCTACAAGTGAAGTTGCTCCAGAGCTTAGGAAATGAGGGAGAGCTCTGCTGACTTCCATCATCCAATCATGTGCAAGCAAATATGCTGTTTTTTTTTATTTTCCTTCCATGTGATTGGCTATTCTTTGCAAAGTGAAGCTTTCCATCATTTGCTAAGATCTGGAGCAACTGCACTCGCAGAGTGCAACTGCACTTTGCAAAGTGCATAGTCTATTTGCCTTCAATAAATCAACCCCAATGCGTCAACTCAAATCACCTTCAAAATAGATATAAGATGTTAGCATTTTGACCCTTGATGTGGCTGTACAGAAAAAAAGAATTAAAAAAACTGAGTTATCCACACAGTAAAATGCAGCACAATGCATTAAAAAAAAACATGTCAATGCGCATGTGTTTTCTGTGCATTTTATGTGCATCATGCTGTGAACGATCCCTCAGAGCTTGTGCACACCACAAAGCATAGCGCTTTCAAAACCTTCTGGAAGCTTCAGGCTAGTTTCACACTTATGCAAATTTTCCCGCATCTGATTCGCATGACATGAGATTTTGACCGGCTCTGTAGCTGCTGTTACAGTATGTGTAGATGCTGACTTTTTTTTTTCTAGTAAACAGCAACAGAGGAAGTGATGTCATCTCTCCTCGGCTCGGTATTTTCCGTTCCAGCGCCGAGGAGAGAAGACATCAATGTGAGTGCACGAACACACACACAGTAGAACATGCCAGGCACACATTACACCCCCAATCACCCCCCAATCACCCCCCCCCCCGTCACACTGACACCAAGCAGTTTTTTTTTTTTTCCTGATTACTGCATTGGTGTCAGTTTGTGACAGTTAGTGTGGTAGGGCAGTTAGTGTTAGCCCCCTTTAGGTCTAGGGTACCCCTAACCCCCCTAATAAAGTTTTAACCCCTTGATCACCCCCCCGTCGCCAGTGCCACTAAGCGATCATTTTTCTGATCGCTGTATTAGTGTCACTGGTGACGCTAGTTAGGGAAGTAAATATATAGGTTCGCCGTCAGCGTTTTATAGCGTCAGGGACCCCCATATACTACCGAAAACAGGTTTTAACCCCTTGATTTCCCCCTAGCTAACCCTTTCACCAGTGATCACCGTATAACTGTTACGGGTGACGCTGGTTAGTTAGTTTATTTTTTATAGTGTCAGGGCACCCGCCGTTTATTACCCAACAAAGGTTTAGCCCCCTGATCGCCCGGCGGTGATATACGTCGCCCCAAGCGCCAGTACCGCTAACACCCACGCACGCAGCATACGCCTCCCTTAGTGGTATAGTATCTGAACGGATCAATATCTGATCCGATCAGATCTATACTAGCATCCCCAGCAGTTTAGGGTTCCCAAAAACGCAGTGTTAGCGGGATCAGCCCAGATACCTGCTAGCACCTGCGTTTTGCCCCTCCGCCCGGCCCAGCCCAGCCCACCCAAGTGCAGTATCAATCGATCACTGTCACTTACAAAACACCAAACGCATAACTGCAGCATTCGCAGAGTCAGGCCTGATTCCTACGATCGCTAACAGTTTTTTTGGTAGCATTTTGGTGAACTGGCAAGCACCAGCCCCAAGCAGCGTCAGGTTAGCGCCAGTACCGCTAACACCCACGCACGCACCGTACACCTCCCTTAGTGGTATAGTATCTGAACGGATCAATATCTGATCCGATCAGATCTATACTAGCGTCCCCAGCAGTTTAGGGTTCCCAAAAACTCAGTATTAGCGGGATCAGCCCAGATACCTGCTAGCACCTGCATTTTGCCCCTCTGCCCGGCCCAGCCCAGCCCACCCAAGTGCAGTATCGATCGATCACTGTCACTTACAAGACACTAAACGCATAACTGCAGCATTCGCAGAGTCAGGCCTGATCCCTGCGATCGCTAACAGTTTTTTTGGTAGCGTTTTGGTGAACTGGCAAGCACCAGCGGCCTAGTACACCCCAGTTGTAGTCAAACCAGCACTGCAGTAACACTTAGTGACGTGGCGAGTCCCATAAGTGCAGTTCAAGCTGGTGAGGTGGCAAGCACAAGTAGTGTCCCGCTGCCACCAAGAAGAAGACAAACAGGCCGTCGTGCCCATAGTGCCCTTCCTGCTGCATTCGCCAATCCTAATTGGGAACCCACCGCTTCTGCAGCACCCGTACTTCCCCCATTCACATCCCCAACCAAATGCAGTCAGCTGCATGAGAGCCATTTTTATGTCCTCCCGAGTACCCCTACCCAACGAACCCCCCTAAAAAAGATGTCGTGTCTGCAGCAAGTGCGGATATAGGCGTGACGCCCGCTATTATTGTCCCTCCTGTCCTGACAATCCTGGTCTTTGCATTGGTGAATGCTACCATACACTAGTTGAGTATTAGCGTAGGGTACAGCATTGCACAGACTAGGTACACTTTCACAGGGTCTCCCAAGATGCATCGCATTTTGAGAGACACGAACCTGGAACCGGTTACAGTTATAAAAGTTACAGTTACAAAAAAAAGTGTAAAAAAAAAAAAAAAAAAAACACAAAAAAATATAAAAAAAAAATAGTTGTCGTTTCATTGTTCTCTCTCTCTATATTCTCTCTCTATTGTTCTGCTCTTTTTTACTGTATTCTATTCTGCAATGTTTTATTGTTATTATGTTTTATCACGTTTGCTTTTCAGGTATGCAATTTTTTATACTTTGCCGTTTACTGTGTTTTATTGTTAACCATTTTTTTGTCTTCAGGTACGCCATTCACAACTTTGAGTGGTTATACCAGAATGATGCCTGCAGGTTTAGGTATCATCTTGGTATCATTCTTTTCAGCCAGCGGTCGGCTTTCACGTAAAAGCAATTCTAGCGGCTAATTAGCCTCTAGACTGCTTTTTTTTGCAGTGGGAGGGAATGCCCCCCCCCCACCGTCTTCCGTGTTTTTCTCTGGCTCTCCTGTCTCAACAGTGAACCTGAGAATGCAGCCAGTGATTCAGCCAGCTGACCATAGAGCTGATCAGAGACCAGAGTGGCTCCAAACATCTCTATGGCCTAAGAAACCGGAAGCTATGAGCATTTCATGACTTAGATTTCGCCGGATGTAAACAGCGCCATTGGGAAATTGGGAAAGCATTTTATCACACCGATCTTGGTGTGGTCAGATGCTTTGAGGGCAGAGGAAAGATCTAGGGTCTAATAGACCCCAATTTTTTCAAAAAAGAGTTCACTACCTATTGCTATCATAGGGGATATTTACATTCCCTGAGATAACAATAAAAATGATTAAAAAAAAAAATGAAAGGAACAGTTTAAAAATAAGATAAAAAAGCAAAAAAATAATAAAGAAAAAAAAAAAAAAGCACCCCTGTCCCCCCCTGCTCTCACGCTAAGCCGAACGCAAGCCTCGGTCTGGCGTCAAATGTAAACAGCAATTGCACCATGCATGTGAGGTATCACTGCGAAGGTCAGATCGAGGGCAGTAATTTTAGCAGTAGACCTCCTCTGTAAATCTACAGTGGTAACATGTAAAGGCTTTTAAAGGCATTTAAAAATGTATTTATTTTGTTGCTGCTGCACGTTTGTGCGCAATTTTAAAGCATGTCATGTTTGGTATCCATGTACTCGGTCTAAGATCATCTTTTTTATTTCATCAAACATTTGGGCAATATAGTGTGTTTTAGTGCATTAAAATTTTTTCCCCAAAAAATGCGTTTGAAAAATCGCTGTGCAAATACTGTGTGAAAAAAAAATGAAACACCCACCATTTTAATCTGTAGGGCATTTGCTTTAAAAAAATATATAATGTTTGGGGGGTTCAAAGTAATTTTCTTGCAAAAAAAAATAATTTTTTCATGTAAACAAAAAGTTTCAGAAAGGGCTTTGTCTGTGAGTGGGTGATGTGTGACATAAGCTTCTAAATGTTGTGCATAAAATGCCAGGACAGTTCAAACCCCCCCCAAATGACCCCCATTTTGGAAAGTAGACACCCCAAACTATTTGCTGAGAGGCATGTCGAGTCTATGGAATATTTTATATTGTGACACAAGTTACGGGAAAAAGACAATTATTTTTTTTTTTTGCACAAAGTTGTCACTAAATGATATATTGCTCAAACAAGCCATTGGAATATGTTAAATTACACCCCAAAATACATTCTGTTGCTTCTCCTGAGTACGGGAATACCACATGTGTGAGACTTTTTGGGAGCCTAGCCGCGTACGGGCCCCCGAAAACCAAGCACCGCCTTCAGGCTTTCTAAGGGCATAAATTTTTGATTTCACTCTTCACTGCCTATCACAGTTTCAGAGGCCATGGAATGCCCAGGTGGCACAACCCCCCCAAATGACCCTTTTTTGGAAAGTAGACACCCCAAGCTATTTGCTGAGAGGTATAGTGAGTATTTTGCAGACCTCACTTTTTGTCACAAAGTTTTAAAAATTGAAAAAAGAAAAAAAAATTTTTTTTTCTTGTCTTTCTTCATTTTCACAAACAAATGAGAGCTGCAAAATACTCACCATGCCTCTCAGCAAATAGCTTGGGGTGTCTACTTTCCAAAATGGGGTCTTTGGGGGGGGGGGGTTGTGCTACCTGGGCATTCCATGGCCTCCGAAACTGTGATAGGCAGTGAAGAGTGAAATCAAAAATTTACACCCTTAGAAATCCTGAAGGCAGTGATTGGTTTTCGGGGCCCCGTACGCGGCTAGGCTCCCAAAAAGTCCCACACATGTGGTATCCCCATACTCAGGAGAAGCAGCTAAATGTATTTTAGGGGGCAATTCCACATATGCCCATGGCTTGTGTGAGCAATATATCATTTAGTGACAACTTTGTGCAAAAAAAAAAAAATTTTTAAAAAAGTGTCACTTTCCCACAATTTGTGTCAAAATATAAAATATTCCATGGACTCAACATGCCTCTCTGCAAATAGCTTGGGGTGTCTACTTTCCAAAATGGGGTCATTTGGGGAGGGGTTTGTGCCATCTGGGCATTTTATGGCCTTCAAAACTGTGATAGGTAGTGAGGAGTGAATCAAAAATTTACGCCCTTAGAAATCCTGAAGGCAGTGATTGGTTTTCGGGGCCCCATATGCGGCTAGGCTCCCAAAAAGTCCCACACATGTGGTATCCCCGTACTCAGGAGAAGCAGCTGAATGTATTTTGGGGTGCAATTCCACATATGCCCATGGCCTGTGTGAGCAATATATCATTTGGTGACAACTTTTTGTAAATTTTTTTTTTTGTCATTATTCAATCACTTGGGACAAAAAAAATTAATATTCAATGGGCTCAACATGCCTCTCAGCAATTTCCTTGGGGTGTCTACTTTCCAAAATGGGGTCATTTTGGGGGGTTTGTGCCACCTGGGCATTCCATGGCCTCCGAAACTGTGATAGGCAGTGAAGAGTGAAATAAAAAATTTACACCCTTAGAAATCCTGAAGGCGGTGATTGGTTTTTGGGGCCCCGTACGCGGCTAGGCTCCCAAAAAGTCCCACACATGTGGTATCCCCATACTCAGGAGAAGCAGCTAAATGTATTTTAGGGGGCAATTCCACATATGCCCATGGCTTGTGTGAGTAATATATCATTTAGTGACAACATTGTGCAAAAAAAAAAAAATGTGTCACTTTCCTGCAACTTGTGTCAAAATATAAAATATTCCATGGACTTAACATACCTCTCAGCAAATAGCTTGGGGTGTCAACTTTCCAAAATGGGGTCATTTGGGGAGGGGTTTGTGTCATCTGGGCATTTTATGGCCTTCAAAACTGTGATAGGTAGTGAGGAGTGAAATCAAAAATTATATTTATAGCGCAAAAAATAAAAACCGCAGAGCTGATCAAATACCATCAAAAGAAAGCTCTATTTGTGGGAAGAAAAGGATGCAAATTTTGTTTGGGTACAGGATTGCATGACCGCGCAATTAGCAGTTAAAGCGACGCAGTGCCAAATTGCAAAAAGTGCTCTGGTCAGGAAGGGGGTAAATCCTTCCGGGGCTGAAGTGGTTAAGCAAAACTTTGATGGCCCATTCAAACTAGTGCATTCTGTAACACATTACTGTGTATTGATTAGCATTGTGTTAGGGCACTTCACTTCAACAAACTATGCTTATCACAAACTCAGAGCAGTCACATTTGTGCATTATGGTGCACTGTAGTTGCTGTGGGGGCATTCACATTGGCGTGCCAAACAAAATGAATAGATCAGCATATTAGGGTAACACACAGTAAAACAAGCCTTTACCACATATTACCATATAGCTGGCCATACATGGATCTAAGTACATATGCATTTAGTTCCTCAAAACTGTATCTCATTAGGAGGGACTGTCGTCTTTTGGAACCAAATCCTTCCATCCTTTTTTCTTCTCAGTTATCCCTCATTTTGGACAGATGGGTAGACCTTTATAATAATTGCAATACTTAAAGTAATATTAACCACTTCAGCCCGGGAGAATTTACCCCCTTCCTGACCAGAGCGTTTTTTGCGAATCGGCACTGCGTCGCTTTAACTGACAATTGCGTGGTCGTGCAACGTTGTACCCAAACAAAATTGACATCCTTTTTTTCCCACAAATAGAGATTTCTTTTGGTGGTATTTGATCGCCTCTGCGGTTTTTATTTTTTGCGCTGTAAACAAAAAAAGAGCGACAATTTTGAAAAAAAAAACACAATATTTTGTACTTTTTGCTATAATAAATATCCCCATTTTTTTAAAAAAAAGCTATCTTTTTCTCAGTTTAGGCCAATATGTATTCTTCTACATATTTTTGGTAAAAAAAATCGCAATAAGCGTATATTGATTGGTTTGCGCAAAAGTTTTAGCGTCTACATAATAGGGGATAGTATTATAGCATTTTTATTATTATTTTTTTTTCAACTAGTAATGGCGGCGATCTGCGATTTTTATTGTGACTGCGATATTATGGCAGACAAATCAGACAATTTTGACACATTTTTGGAACCATTGGCATTAATACAGCGATCAGTGCAATTAAAAATGCATTGATTACTGTAAAAATGTCACTGGCAGTGAAGGGGTTAACACTAGGGGGCGGTGAAGGGGTTAACTGTGTTCCCTGCTACATGATTCTAACTGAAGGGGTAGGGACTAACTACAGGAAGTGACAGATCTTGGTTCCTAGCCAATAGGAACACACAATCTGTCACTACTGTCAGAACAGAACAGGTCGCGATGGCCGGCGGTCAACGCGACCATTGGCCGTGAGCATCGGCACCCCTGTTATGCAGCGGGCGGGCGCGCCTGCTATCCAGGCCCCCGCGAGCCAACGTACAGCTACATGGCTTCGCGCAGGGGAGCCAACCTGCCGCAGTTATACTGCTGGAAGCTGTTAAAGAAATCTGTGGGGGGGGGGGGGTATTTTGCTTGCCCACACCTTCCCCTGGACTTTACATGTAGAATATAAGGTTGAATGAAGGAGGTGCCTTTTTGTGAAAGACAATGCCTACCATCACCTAGTCGCCGCATTCCAAGACAGGCAATATAACATATTAAAATCATGCTCCTGTGCTGCTGTCCCTTGCCTGGGGTCCTAAGATTTCTACATCCTGGTCCTGGCATTTAAATGACTGCCTTATGCAAGATCCGCTGACTGTGGTGGATCTCACACGGAAATTGGAGGCTTACTTCAGCATGAATACTAATGCAGATCTCTTCCTGCCATGTGTGTGGGAAGAGCATAAAGCTGTAATTTGAGAGGGTGCTAAGTAGGCTTGGGGGCAGGATCAAGAAAGAGGATACCCAGTGTATAGCTGAACTCCTTACTCAGGTAGCCCAGTTGGAGCATGTCCACAAGCAGAGGAGGGCTCCAGAAGTATTAGTAGAGTTGACTGTTCTCCACAACCATCTTAAGACTATTCTTCTGGATACCACTGAAGCCACCCTTGTTAAATGAAGAGTATATCTCTTGCTACTGCACTCAGACAGCAGTGGTGCAAAACATATATACCAGTAATACACCACCAGCATACGCCACCTGTTAATATGCCCTTTGAGATAGCAACCTGGGCTAAACAAAGGCGTTTGATGATATGCTCAGGTTGAGGATTCTGGATTATGTTTGAGCTCCAGTATTCTCTTAACCTGGAAACAATGGATATTATTGTAGCACATTTTACTACACAGTTTCTTACACAAATATTTTGTCCTTTGTGGTGCTAGCAGCTGCCAAATTTTGAAATTAACAGCGCGCTGTTCTTTATATATTAACTGGAGATGATGGATAGCCTTGATCAACAGATAACTCCTTTGAATTTTTTTCAGGCAATCAAGCAAACGAAAACTGGCAAAGCCCTGGGCCTAGATGGCTTCTCCCTGGAAGTGCTTTCAGAAAAAATTTGCTCTGCACTTTGTTGCTGCTTTCAATGTCCTTTCCCACCAACACACTGTACATCTAGAAATATTGACCATTCATATTGCGGTTGTCCCTAAAGAAGGGAAAGATCCCACTCAGTGCGCCAACTATAGGCCTATTTCTCTGCTTAACCTTAATTTGAAACCCATCACTGAAATCCTAGCTACCCTTCTGATTCCTTAACTTAATGACATTATCCTTTTTTGACCAGATGAGCTTTATGCCAGGCAAAGAGGCACGTGATGGGAGGATCTGAGCACTTAATGTTATAAATTTTGCCCTGTCAGGGGCCACTCCAGCTTCCACACTGGAAGCCATAGGCCTTGGTCCTGCTATGAGAACAAGGATTGAGTCATTCTATTCACTACCCATAGCACAGGTTAGTACTAATGAGGTGGGCTAGTCACCTTTTTCTATTGGGAAAGGCACGAGACAAGGTTGTCCCTTGTCACCTCTCATTTTCATTTTAACGCTCAAACTGTTTCTACACTATGTTAGGCGCAATCAGAACATTAACAGCGACGTGATTGGGCAACAGTGCCATAATCCGCTATTTTTTATCAGTCATGTCACCATTCCTAACCTGATGGCCGAATGTAGGTACTATGGGGAGTTACCTAATTTCCAAATAAATTATCAGAAGTCAGAGGCATTTAGCTTAAACCTGTCATACTACAGAGACTCAAGTGGAAATTTTCCCATATCCATTATTTTGGGATTCAGTTGGCTAGTGATCCTCCTAGGCTGTACTCACTCAACATAGTGCCCCTTATCTCTTTCTTTAAGAAGTATATAATGGGATGGTCTAAACACACGTTCTCATAGATTGGTAGATGTAATGTGATTAAACAAAATTGCTGCCCAGGCTATTACAGTATATATGTTCAAAAAGTTACCCATATATATCCCGCTGCTTGCCTGTCTCAAAAATATTCAGTCTTTATGAAGTAAGTTTATCTAGGATTCTAAGCCAGCATGCATTAAACATTCTATTCTCCGTAGAAGCAAATCCAAAGAGGGTATAGCTTTACCAGACATCCATTTTTATTGAACAGCACTTCGCTTGACGAGAGAGTTGGACTGGTACAGGAACTCCCAGATAAAACAATGGTCATTCTCCTGTGGAGTTCAGTTCTCTCTTCTTCTGCATTACAGTGCCACCCAGCCATAGCACCTACATGGCGGATATTCTCTATGGCCTTTCACACTTATGGTATCTCCCAATCCCCTTTTCCATGTTACCTGATTCTGGAAAATCCTAAATGTAATCCTGGTCTATTGGGGACTGCCTTTCTATCTCTATGTAATCGAGATACTGTATGTATTCTGCCATACATTACGAATTCCAAGTGACTTTTTGTCTCTAATATGTGTCAAAATCAGAACTCTAACCTGGGCTATTTTCACTTAATAAAACGCTCTCATTTCCTGAGATCGCCACCTGCACTTTCTTTATTTATCTAACCATTGACTATATTTGAATGTTGGAGCCATGCTGACAGAACTATCAAGCATGCCCCCTTTCTCACTTACAAACCACTGCTTTCTGTGACCTTGCAGTCACCTCCTAAGTTTTTAGAAAAGTGGGAAAGGAAATTATTCATATGTGGGACACCTGCGGAGTGTAAAAAGATTCTAACTTTGTCATTTAAATCGTCCATCAGTAATAAATATCAATATCTGGCTACAAAATCCTAATCGGGGGGTACTGTACCCCAACTTTCCTACATCACATGTACTTCTCTGTGTCCGCGATGTGTTGGAGATGTGGTATGGATAGGGGTTACAAGTTACATATATTCTAGTCATGCCTGAAGCCCCACAATTTCTGGACGCGCCATAAAACAAATATTTTACCGATAGACCAATACCATTTCCACCCTCCTTTTTTCTACTGCACCATAATGAGGTCCTATTATCCTCTTTAAAAAATCAATGGTATGATACTTGGTCAATGCTGCTTGGGCCTGCATTCCACCCATGTGGAAATCACTGAATCTACCTTTAACCACTTCAGCCTCGGAATGATTTACCCACTTCCTGACCAGGCCATTTTTTGCGATACGGCACTACGTCACCTTAACTGACAATTGCGCAGTCGTGCACCACTGTACCCAAACAAAATTTATTACCTTTTTTTTCCCACAAATAGAGCTTTCTTTTGGTGGTATTTGATCACCTCTGCGGTTTTTATTTTTTGCGCTATAAAAAAAAGACAGACAATTTTGAAAAAAAACACAATATTTTTTACTTTTTGCTATAATAAATATCCCAAATTAAAAAAAAAAAAATCTTCTTCAGTTTGGGCCAATATATATTCTTCTACATATTTTTGGTTTAAAAAAATCGCAATAAGCGTATATTGATTGGCTTGCACAAAAGTTATAGTGTCTACAAAATAGGGGATAGATTTATGTCACTTTTATTATTATTTTTTTTTTTTTACTAGTAATGGCGGCGATCTGCGGTTTTTATTGGGACTGCGACATTGCGGCAGAAAGACCGGACACTTTTTTGGCACCATTGACATTTATACAGCGATCAGAGCTAAAAATAGCCACTGATTACTGTATAAATGTCACTGGCAGGGAAGGGATTAACACTAGGGGGCAATCAAGGGGTTCACTGCGTTCCCTATGTGTGTTTCTAACTCTGGGGGGAATGTGGCTGACTAGAGGAGGAGAGAGATCATTGTTCCTACTTAGTATGTTCTAACTGTAGGGGGAATGGGATTGCCTGGGAGAGGATACCAATTGTTGTTCCTTTATACTAGGAACACACAATCTGTCTCCTCTCGCCTGCCAGAACAGGGATGTGTTCTGGCTCTGTCAGGAGCGATCGCGGATGCCCGTTGAACATCGCGCATTGGCTCCTCAGTGACACGGCAGGTGCGCGTGCACGCCTCTAGCGGCGCGCGCGCCCCATATACCCCTTATAGCAGCCGCTGTACAGCTACGCCGATTCACGCAGGGGAGCCATTCTGCCGCCGTCAAACGGAGGGCGGTCAGCAAGAGGTTAATGAAACATGGAATATGATAAAGAGGAATGTGAGAAATTATCATATTGATGTAACTTCTTCTCACACCATTTTTATTTTCAGTCTACCTTGTAACTCTGCAGGATGATATATGGAATATCATAAGAGGTTGGGTCACTTCCCATGCAGCCCACTGGGCTAACTGGTACCACAACATAGACCTTTTCTCAGTTCTGTTTTGAGATAATTTTGTGCATATCAGTGGCGGCTGGTGCTCAATATTTGGGGGGGTGGGGGGGTGGGTCAGCAAACAAATCTGGCCCCCTCACCCACACTACTGGCACCCCCCTGGCGCTCGCACTACCCCCACCATTTGGGCCCACCCCCACCCTTTTTGAAGCCAATTAGAGCCTCAGGCTCTAAACATGTGCGTAAAAAAAAAAAAAAAAAACCCACATTGAAATCAATGTGTCCAGCGCCCTGCATGGAGATTAGGGGCTAGGCACATGGATTAGGGAGGCAAGCCCCTGCACCCCTAATGAGCGGGCTGCCACTTTTGCATATGATGTCCAGTCTCTTTATAGTTACCTGTATGTTTGTGTGTATGTATATTCCTATAACCTATATTTGTTGCACTTTAACAACTTTCTTACTGTTGTAAACCTTTTTTTTTTTTTTTTTATAAATCTTTTTATTTAATTTCCTTAACAGACAAACAAAACAAAGCACAACACAACAAAACATCATAAACATTGAACCTAAAATATAGTATTTTATCTGGGCCTAAATCTAGGCCTTCCCATTTGTCCACTCAAATGTCAAACCTCACCCCAAATATATATATAAAAAAGAGGAGAGGAGAAAGCAAATGCTAATCCCTTCTATCACCGATGGCCCCAAGCATCCCTTATAAAGAAGCACCCATATTATGATGAATGACCCCCATCGGCATTAGATGCAGTGTACGGTTTGTCCAGCCACTTTGCCGAGACTTTATCGTATTTACTAGGGCAACCCCTATTAATATAGGTGTCTCTATACAGTGGGAGATTTTGTTATTTATCAATTCTTTCCAGTATAAAAATTGTAGGAGAGCAAGGTTTCTTCCAATGCATAGCAATAGCTTTTCTTGCGTAGAATAATGTTGTGTTAGCGAACCCTTTGCTCAGACACTGTAGGAACGATAGCCTCTACCAGACCCAGCAGGCAAACAGACATTGAGACCGGTAAAGGAGCAGAGGTAATAGTATTTAATAAATCCACCACTTTCTCCCAAAAAATAACTATATATGGGCAAGTCCAAAAAATGTGTGTGAAATCCCCCTGAGATGCTAAACACCGCCAACACTTGGAAGAGCACGCAGGATTTATCTTTTGAAGTCTATAAGGCATAATATACAGTGGGGACGGAAAGTATTCAGACCCCCTTAAATTTTTCACTCTTTGTTCTATTGCAGCCATTTGCTAAAATCATTTAAGTTCATTTTTTTTCCTCATTAATGTACATACAGCACCCCATATTGACAGAAAAACACAGAATTGTTGACATTTTTGCAGATTTATTAAAAAAGAAAAATGGAAATATGGTCCTAAGTATTCAGACCCTTTGCTCAGTATTTAGTAGAAGCACCCTTTTGATCTAATACAGCCATGAGTCTTTTAGAGAAAGATGCAACAAGTTTTTCACACCTGGATTTAGGGATCCTCTGCCATTCCTCCTTGCAGATCCTCTCCAGTTCTATCAGGTTGGATGGTAAACGTTGGTGGACAGCCATTTTTAGGTCTTTCCAGAGATGTTCAATTGGGTTTAAGTCAGGGCTCTGGCTGGGCCATTCAAGAACAGTCACGGAGTTGTTGTGAAGCCACTCCTTCATTATTTTAGCTGTGTGCTTAAGGTCATTGTCTTGTTGGAAGGTAAACCTTCGGCCCAGTCTGAGGTCCTGAGCACTCTGGAGAAGGTTTTCGTCCAGGATATCCCTCTACTTGGCCGCATTCATCTTTCCCTTGATTGCAACCAGTCGTCCTGTCCCTGCAGCTGAAAAACACCCACACAGCATGATGCTGCCACCACCATGCTTCACTGCTGGGACTGTATTGGACAGGTGATGAGCAGTGCCTGGTTTTCTCCACACATACCGCTTAGAATTAAGGCCAAAAAGTTCTATCTTGGTCTCATCAGACCAGAGAATCTTATTTCTCACCATCTTGGAGTCCTTCAGGTGTTTTTTTTAGCAAACTCTATGTGGGCTTTCATGTGTCCTGCACTGAGGAGAGGCTTCCGTCGGGCCACTCTGCCATAAAGCCACGACTGGTGGAGGGCTGCAGTGATGGTTGACTTTCTACAACTTTCTCCCATCTCCCGACTGCATCTCTGGAGCTCAGCCACAGTGATCTTTGGGTTCTTCTTTACCTGTCTCACCAAGGCTCTTCTCCCCCGATAGCTCAGTTTGGCTGGACGGCCAGCTCTAGGAAGGGTTCTGGTCGTCCCAAATGTCTTCCATTTAAGGATTATGGAGGCCACTGTGCTCTTAGGAACCTTAAGTGCAGCAGAAATTTTTTGTAACCTTGGCCAGATCTGTGCCTTGCCACAACTCTGTCTCTGAGTTCTTCAGGCAGTTCCTTTGACCTCATGATTCTCATTTGCTCTGACATGCACTGTGAGCTGTAATGTCTTATATAGACAGTTGTGTGGCTTTCCTAATCAAGTCCAATCAGTATAATCAAAAACAGCTGGATTCAAATGAAGGTGTAGAACCATCTCAAGGATGATCAGAAGAAATGGACAGCACCTGAGTTAAATATATGAGTGTCACAGCAAAGTGTCTGAATACTTAGGACCATGTGATATTTCAGTTTTTCTTTTTTAATAAATCTGCAAAAATGTCAACAATTCTGTGTTTTTCTGTCAATATGGGGTGCTGTGCGTACATTAATGAGGAAAAAAAGATGAACTTAAATGATTTTAGCAAATGGCTGCAATATAACTAAGAGTGAAAAATTCAAGGGGGTCTGAATACTTTCTATCCCCACTGTATGCTCTATGTAACAATTTAAATTGAATCATACGGTCTCTCAAAGATACCAGAGATCGCAGAGGGAAATCTCATACACCCCTCCAGTCCTCCATATCCAGATCTGGTATATCTCGCATCCACTTACCTCTGAGTCCTTCTAATGGCAAAATTGAAATTAACCACTTGCCGACTGCCGCATGCTGATGTACCTCCAAGCAACTAGCTGCCATAACCCCGGTATCCCCGTTTTCGTGCGGCGGTCGGCTTTCAGATAAAAGTGGTCCCTGCGGCGGATTCGCTGCAAGATCACTTTTATCGGTGGCGGGATAGGGCCCCCCCCTCTCACCGCAATCCGGTTCCCTCCGCCGCTTACCGGAGCCGTCGGTAGCAGCGGAGGCAATCGCGTCTGTCTCCCTTCTGTGCCTGGAGACGAGTGAGGCTAAGATGGCGCCCACTCGTCTTCATGACACTGCTGGGCGGAAGCGACGTCAAAACGTCACTTCCGCCCACGCCTATTAAAGGCACATTTTTTTCAATGTCATTTTTTTTAAATGACTTTTTTTTTTAATTGCATTTTAGTGTAAATATGAGATCTGAGGTCTTTTTGACCCCAGATCTCATATTTAAGAGGTCCTGTCATGCATTATCTTTCACAATAATAAAAAAAGGGTTAACTTTACTGTTGTCTTATTTCTTAATTCAGTGTATTTTTTCCAAAAAAAGTGCGCTTGTAAGCCTCCCTGTTCACAAGGGCGCATCAAAATAGTTTATTTGTAACTAGGGTTCTTGGATCCCCATAAAAAAGACAAAAAAAGCGTATTTAATCTTGTAAAAAAGGATACAGGGAGCCACTGAGGAGAATGTCTAAATAAATACATACATATTGGTATAATTTCCATTTTTAAGAGATGAATACGTCCCAATAAGGACAATGGTAGAGACTTCCATGCTTTCAATTTTGACCCAATGTCTCCTAGAATCTCCTAGATTATAGGGGGACAAAAGGCGAATCAATGGACGTCTCATTCTCCCCCCATAGGTCCATAAGTTCTTGAACAGCCTGGACCTCACGAATAATGGAAAATTTATATCAAATACTTACCGTAATTTTCCTTTCCTGATAGTCTTCATGGCAGCATACGTGTGGGTAGGCCCCGCCTCCATAACTACCCAATAGGACCCCTCTCCCATAAATCTTTGCTCTAGGCTGATATCCATGTTCCGTAACTAGCCTACCCCAGACATTTGGTAGGGACTCCTGCTGCCATGGAGTCTATCAGGAAAGGAAAATTACGGTAAGTATTTGATATAAATTTTCCGTTTTCCTGACAGGCTCCATGGCAGCATACGTGTGGGAAATAACTCGCCAAACACACCTGGGTGGGCAAAAATGTTTGAGCAAAGAAACCAAATTTTATTTAACATTGACAACCGATAAAACTTGTAAACCAAAATTAATGGATGACAGAGCAGCAGGATCAACACAGTAGTGAGAGACAAATGTGTTAATAGAAGACCGAAAAGCCGCTCTACAAATGATTTCGGGTGCGACATGCCGAGAAGCTGCCCAAGAGGTCGTGATACTCCGTGTCGAATGAGCCATCACTGCCTCTGGAGGAGCCAAGCCCTTTGCATTGTATGCCCTCTGAATGGTCTGCACAATCCAAGAAGAAATTGATCTGACCGAAGCTCGCATTCCCTTGTTTTTACCATGGAGAAGGACGAAAAGAAATTCTGTTTGTCTGAATGGAGCCGTGACCTCCAGGTATTGTTTTAGAGTGTGGCCTACGTAAAGTGGAGGAACATCCTGATTATCTGTTGTTTTAAAAAGTAGGAAGTACAATCTCTTGGCTTTCATTAAAGACTGAGGTCACTTTAGGGTTTGACCCTAACATGGGAATCAGCACTGCTCTGTCTGGCAAAAAGGTCAGAAAAGGCTCTTCTGAACCTAAATTTATCATTTCTGACACTCTTTTGGCTGAAGTCACAGCTACTAAGAAAGTGGTCTTGAGCGTGAGGTCTCTCGTGGAAAGAGGTTTGTCAAGATCTGATCCGAGATTGGAGAAAAAATCCAAGACAAGAGGGAGGTCCCATTTGGGGAACCTAGGTCTTCTTTGAGGTCTGAGCCTGATAGCTCCTTTAAAGAACTGACGAACCAATGCATGATTTGCCCATGAGACTCCTGTGAAGGCCGAGATGGCTGAAACTTGAACTCTTAGTGAGCTGACTGCTAAGGACAGATCAATTCCTGATGGAAGAAAACTCAGTATGTTTTGTACTGCTGGAGAGTTACAAAGATTCAACCTGGAAGACATATGATCAGTGAATCTAGACCATATACGCTCATATACCCTAGTAGTACTTCCCCTTCTGGCACTGAGAAGAGTTGGAATAGCTTCTTCAGGACAACCTAGAGCTTCGAGCCTTCCCCTCTCAAGAACCACACCCTGTGGTGTAGGCAGGATGGACATGGGTGTAACATCGTGCATTGAGACAGTAGATCCGGCCTGAGAGGTAGGAGAACTGGGTCTTGATAGCTGAGGAGTGATAACAGGGGGAACCACGGCCTGTTGGGCCAGAAAGAAATCACTGCAATGATCTCCACCTTCTCTGTTCTGAGCCTCCGGAGAAATTGAAGAATCACCGGTACCGGAGGGAAGGCATAAGCCTTCTGAAACCTCCACTGATCTGAGAGAGCATCTATTCCATATGCCTGAGGCTCTCTGAACCTTGAATAATATCTGGGCATTTTGTGATTGCATGGGGAAGCAAACAGATCGACCTCTGGAAGTACTCCCAGGGTCAGAAACCACTCGAACACCTCTCTGTGGAGAGACTACTCGTTGTGCATTTGAACCCGCGAGAGGAAATCCGCCTGTACATTCTGAATCCCCGTAAACCGCAGAGATGTTGGACAAATTCTTCTGAGCCCAGCTCATTATTGGCTCTACTTCCTGTATCAGAGACCAGCTGCGAGTTCCACTTTGCTTCTTTATGTAAGCCACCGCGGTTGTATTGTCCAACCTTAACATCGCTGATGAATTCACTATTATTTGTTGTTGTTGTTGTTGTGTTGGAATTGTTGGAAATCCGTTGCCACCGGCACGTGAAAGTAAGCATTCTTTAGATCGATTGAAATCATCCAGTCTCCCAGATGTACTGACTGTTGAATTGTGAGTAAGGATTCCATTTTGAACTTTTCCTTCCAGATAAAGGAACTGAGATGGGTTAAGTCTATTACTGGTCTCCAAGTACTGTTTTTCTTCTGTATCATAAACAGAGGCGAATACATGCCTTTGCCTCTTTCATCTTCTGGAACAGAGATGGCTGCGCCTTGAGCCAATAAACAGTTCACGTAGGTTAACAGGACCTGCTTTTTTTTCTTCTGAACCTGGAAGAGTTGTAGGGACAAATCTGAGTCTTGGGGCGTTGTTGAAGACCCACTTGTGACAGGAGGAGACCATCTTGATGGTCCAGTAATCCGGGATTGAGGCCGCCCAGACATGCCTGAAGTGGCGAAGACGAGCCCCCACCTGGCATTCCTGAGCGGGCCCGATCTCAAAAGGATTTAGTGGAGTCCTGGTTGCCAGAGGAACCACCTTTTGTGGGTTTTTTGAAAGAGGACTGCCTAGATTTACAGGACCTTGAAAACTCCCGACCAGGCCTATAGCTGCGCGCTTCCCTAGCGCGATCAGAATTTTGTCTTCTAGGAAAAGAGCGTTTCTGATTTTGTAGGCGCTGAGGGAGGAAACCAGACTTACCGCCTGTGGCCCGGGTTATGGCACTATCCAGCTTGTTGTCAAACAGTGAAGTTCCTTCAAAAGGAATTCGGCACCAAGCTTGCTTGGAAGCTGGATCAGCCAACCACGGACGGAGCCATAAGGCACAACGTGCTGAAACAGCTGCCAACATAACCCGGGACATCAGGCGGATGACATCAATAGAGGCCTCCCCAAGAAAGGCTGATGCCAGCCTGATCTCCTGGATAGGAGAATCTTTAGCTGTTTCAATAGAGATACCTCTTAGGAACTCATCCACATTATCAGACCAGGATTCTAAAGCTTTGGATACTGCAGCAAGTACTGGCTTGCATGCCATTCCTGACGTCAGGTAAATCCTTTTTAGATCTGAATCAATTCGTCTTTCCAGAGGATCTTTAAAGATACAGTGTCTTCTAAGGGAAGAGTTACATATCTCACTAGTCTCATCAGTGCTGCAACCACCAAAGTAGCTGACTCAAGGTGTTTTACTTCCTCTACCTTAAAAGGATACAGTTTCAAGACCTTTGATTGCATGGAACTCTTTTTGCCCATCTTGCTCCGTTCATCAGATATGATGTCGCCCAGTTTAGAGAGAAAAGGAAAATATTGTCGCTCCTTATTGAGCTGCTTAAAAAAATTTCCTCTGTTTTTGGGGGGAAGTAACAGGGTCTTCCCGCTTCAAAGCCTCTCTTACAGCTTTCACCAAAGAAGGGACTAAAGCATATTCAAACCCCACACCAGGATCTTCCAGATCCGATTCGCTGTCTGAAATAGGAGCAGAATGGCGACTTGGCTGGGAAGACTCCCATGTCTCATGTACTAAACCTTCTCCCACTGGAGAGCATAATGGGTCTGATGGGGAATCACGGGGCTGTTGAGCCTCTCTTTCCTGTAAGATTCTTTCACAACCCGTCTCACCATTCTAAACTCTGGCCTGCACCATCCCTGTCATCTGCGGCTTTAGAGAAGCAATGATCACAGAGAGATTTGTCTACTGGAACAGGCATCCTGCACCCCCAGTATGATTTTTCTGGTCTCTTGCTAGAGTGAGATGAAAGGGGGTGAGAAGGAGTTTTGCGCTGTTCAGATCTGGAAGGAGATTTATGATGGCTAGACCCGGAGGAAGATTGCCGGTGGTGTGATTTTGATGATCCACTTCCTTTATGGGAACTACGGTGTGGATCAGACCTAGTAGGGCTGTAAGGAAAGAAGCACAGAAAAGATAGAGACAGGAATCAGCTAGTGTCCTAGAATCCTACTCAAAATCCTTGTACAGGTAGACAAGCATATCTGCAAACATACCTGCTACAGGCAGGCTGGCCACTAGGGGGCAGTGAGGAGTCCATGGTGTCAACACAATAGGAAACTGCAGAGACAGATTCACACATCAGCTGGCTGACAAAAGACCTCAACCCCCAGACAATAGAGCTTGTCTTACCTTGAACCGCCAAGATATTTGCCTTGGGAAGTCGCCGAATCCCCCACGAACATTCCCGGGGCTCTGTAAGCTTTCCACAGCTTTTAAAAGTGGCGCCCGTGACGTCATCAAGGCGTCAGATGCGAGACGCTCGCACGCATGCGTGAACCAAGCCTTGACTTTGTATCGGGTCCGCGCATGTGCAGAGCACACGCCGATACCTGGAAGTAATAGAGCGGCTGCTGGAACGCAGGAGGCATCAGTGCTAACTAGGACACCAGTGATGAGGGAGAAACACAGGAAAAGGTACAAACAACACAAAAACACTGCTGCCATGTGTGTACAAATGTAAAAACTTACCCCTCCACCTACGATCTTCTGGGCCGAGAAACCACCATACACACACACACCGGACTTGGTAGAGATAATGGTCGCCTGGAACATTTAGGCAAACAGACCGTGCGCACACAGATGAACCAATTCCAATCTTCAGCGCTACTCTGTTATACACTCCATACCCTGCTTAACAGTCAGGGCCTATCGGAGGAATAAATTTGGCACTCGGCTGATTCGATCGTAGGGAGGTTATTTTCAGGTAGGAGAACCAAAACCTGGTCCTAAGAAGGAGGACAAAAAAGGAACATGGATATCAGCCTAGAGCAAAGATTTATGGGAGAGGGGTCCTATTGGGTAGTTATGGAGACGGGGCCTACCCACACGTATGCTGCCATGGAGCCTGTCAGGAAAGTAAAGTTATTGTCACCAGTGGATGAAATCAGACGGTCAATGTTTTGTGGTCTATGATATTAAACATAAGCCACCCAGGCAAAAAGGTGAATATCTTTGATAATGTTGAATCTATCTGCATTTGCAACAGGGCAAAAAGTTAAACCCAGCTGTAGAACCTGAGTATTTTTCAGCAGTCAGTATATGGGATGACAAATTTAAAATTTGGAGTTGTGTTTCTCCATTGGAGGTTCCATGGTGGAGATTTCTGGAGTCATTGGGACCCGTGGCTCCAGAGTGGGTGTGGGTAAAAATATAGAAGCCAATTTAGGATCAGTTTTAGTGGGTACTGACATAGTAGAGTCACTTACCTTGGTGTGCAGATAAAGAACCCGTTAAGTTTTGAAAGATAAGTGGTGAGGGGTGTTCAAACATTGTTGTGAATTTTTAGGACGAACTACTGGTGATTTCCGTTCGTGCATTAGTGCAGGTGCACTTTTCATACAATCAGAGAGTGACGTTTTCGATTCTCCTTTCTGTTATTTAGAGGATATTTCATCAGTGATGTTGTGATAAATAGTGGATTGACTGGAAGATACAGAAGAAACAGAAGATACATCAGATATAGGAACAATATGATTTTGCTGTGTTTGATTATTAGGTTTTTGAAACCGTCTGGGTTGTGTCTGTTGATTCCATTTATATGCATAGCCCATGTCATGTGCAGATTTATCCCATGAAAACTTACTTTCTTTGTTGTTAATAATATTGATGGTATATAGTTCAACATGCTCCCTTAGTTCACGCTCCTTAATAACAAAGGAAGGGAGAGCAGCAAGAGAGACATGCTCCCCATACCATTTCCCATTTCTACTCTTTAGTGTTCCATCTATTTTTTTAAGATTAGGAAAGATTTGGATTCTAAGACCCCATGGAGTAACTTTATTTTCAATGTATTTCTCAAAATATTTTTTATGCCCAAAAAGAAGTGCGAACATTAATTCCGTAGTGAAAAAAATATAATAAATCAAATGTAACATATAGTCCATCTTGAATAGACCATATAGAATATTGGTGTAAAAGGAAGTCCATGGGTGGTGAATAAAATGAAGTGATAAACCTTAGGTGATACTTGATCATGAAGTGCATACAAGAAAAAAGTAAGGTTGGCACGCTTACTAGACGGGAGGGACACACGTACTGTATAGCACGTGGGTCAAGCTGGTTTTGTTGAGGAAAAAGCCTCAAAGGAAATCATTCTCACGAGGCAATGATTAGAGGGTGGACTTCAATAAGGAACAGGTGATCCCTTCTCAAACGATAAACTCAGTGGTGAACAGCAAGTATATCTCAAATGTGAAGTTATCCCATGACATCAGACATGTAAGATAAATAAAATCCACACAGTGTAACACTGTATGGTCTTTTTATTTTAAAAAAGAGGGGTTTACACTTACAAAAAATCAAACAAAAAATGTGTTTTGTCCCACCAGACATCATCTGGGGTACTTTTCAAGTAATCGTTGAAGTTTGATAAAATATTTGTCTAAATTTGCCTCTTTTGGCCACAAAGAACTCTGGGAAAGGTAGATTTTAGTCATAAAATGTCTCTTATGGCCCTCTGCAGTCCTTGGTGCGTTGTGGCAGTTGAAGAATCTTTAACCACTTGCCTACAGGGCACTTACACCCCCTTCCTGCCCAGGCCATTTTTCAGCTTTCAGTGCTGTCCCAATTTGAATGACAATTGTGCGGTCATGCTACACTGTACCCAAACAAATTTTTTATCATTTACTTCACAGAAATAGAGCTTTCTTTTTGGTGGTATTTAATCACTGCTGGGTCTTTTATTTTCTACAAAAAAAAAGACAAAAAATGTTGAAAAAACTTTTTTTTAACTTTCTGTCAGTAAATTTTGAAACTAAATAATTTTTCTCCTTCACTGATGTGCACTGATGAGGCTGCATTGATGGGCACTGATAGGCTGAACTGGTGGGCATTGATGAGTTGGCACTTATGGGCACTGATGAGGAGGCACTAATATGCCGCACTTATGGACACTGATAGGTGGCACTGATATGTGGCACTGATGAGCACTGATAGGCAGCACTGATGGGCACTAATAGATGGCAGTGGTGGGCATTCGTGGGCAATAATAGGCATCACGGATAGGCGGTACTGATGGGCACTAATGCGCATTGATGGGTGGCACTGATGAGCGACACTGATGGACATTGATCGTTAGCAGTGATGGGCATTGATGGGCAGCAATGATAGGCGGCACTGATAGCCAGCACTGACTGGCATCGCTAATGGGCACTTATTGGTGGCACTTGTGAGCAGTGGTGGGCACTGATTGCTGCCACTGGTGGGCACTAATTGCTGCCACTGGTGGGCAATGGTGGGCACTGATTGGTGACACATTTGGCACTATATTGTAATCAGGGCACTGATGATCAGTGCCCTGATTACATGTGTAGATGCCCCCCTGCGTGGAGATGTCATTGATCATCTCTCCTCACCACACACTCTGTCAGTGTGAGGCAGGGAGCGCCGGTTACCAGCATCTCCGTGTTTACATGTGACTGGCTGTGATTGGACACAGCCGATCACATGGTTAAAGAGCCGCGTACGCGGCTCTTTACAGAGATCGGGGTCGCGCCGTGTCCTAGCAACACAGCGCAGCCGCAATTGTCGTGTTGCGCGCCCCCTGGGGCGTGTGAGAGTGGCCGTTTTGGGACTCCGTCATATGACGGAGCGGGCGGCAACTAGTTAAATTATCATTGATTGTAGTGTACACAATTGTTTCAAATCCTGGGGTGAGTAGGACTAACTTGAAGTTGAATATGCACATATTTGTAAATTGATTGTTTTATGTGTCTTTTGTTGTAATTTTTGCTGTTTGTGTTTCACCACTTCAGCCCCGGAATGATTTGCCCCCTTCCTGACCAGGCCATTTTTTGCGATATGGCACTGCGTCACTTTAACTGACAATTGTGCGGTCATGCGATGATGTACCAAACAAAACTTATGTTGTTTTTTCCCCACAAATAGAGCTTTCTTTCGGTGGTATTCGATCATCTCTGCGGTTTATATTTTTTGAGCTATAAACAAAAAAAGAGTGACAATTTTGAAAAAAGCAATATCTTTTACTTTTTGCTATAATAAATATCCCCCAAAAAATAAAAAAATAAAAATTTCTTTATCAGTTTAGACCGATATGTATTCTACATATTTTTTGTAAAAAAAAATCGCAATAGGCGTATATTGATTAATTTGCGCAAAAGTTATAGCGTATACAAAATAGGGGATGGATTTATGGCATTTTTATTATTATTTTTTTTTTTACTAGTAATGGTGGTGATCTGCGATTTTTATTGGGACTGCAACATTGTGATAGACACATTGGACACTTTTGACACTTTTTTTGGGACCAGTGACAATTATACAGCAATCAGAGCTAAAAATAGCCACTGATTACTGTAGAAATGTCACTGGCAAGGAAGGGGTTAACACTAGGGGGCGATCAAGGGGTTAACTATGTTCCCTATGTGTGTTTCTAACTGTGGGGGGAATGTGGCTGACTAAAGGAGGAGAGAGATCTCCTCTCCCCTGACAGAACCGGGATTTGTGTGTTTACACACACAAATCCTGGTTCTCGCTCTGTCATGAGCAAGCGTGGGTGCATCAGCTCTGGGGACACGCTGCGGGCCCACGCGCGCCTGCTACAGCACCTTAAAGAGCTGACGTACAGCTATGACGGCTCGCGCAGCTGTGCCAACCTGCTGCAGTATAACTGCGGTGGCTGGTCGGGAAGTGGTTTCATATATTTTTCTATAGTATTATATATTTTTTTTTTTCCTTACTAGAAGGCTTGTGCTCCAAGTAGACAGCATTCCCTGAGGAAGCCCAGATCGAGGGTGAAACATGTTGGGAACTCCATCAAATGCGCTGTACCCATAAGGATTGTTCCCTCTGTACTTGCTGTGGAATTGTTTTTAGACAAGTTTTCTTTATCGTTGTTTAAATAAAATGTATATCCTTTTAATATACCTCTTTGGATCAATTTATTAGTATATGCACCTTAAAAACCCCACAAGTACTCCTATAGCTATATAGCCATGCAGGAGAGACTCCATGTCCCTGTATGCAAACTGGCTGTGTTCAGGCAGCCTGCACACTGTACAGGAGCCAGCACCCCTCTGAAAGAGGCCTTAATTGCAAGATATCACATTTTGACCTCTGATGTTCCCCAGTTTCTGCGCCTTCAGACCAACCCCAATGCATGCACAGGCTTCATAGTTTGGAACAGCCCCAATGCATACATGCACTTCATAGTGTTGCGCACTACTGGCCCATGCCTGGGTGAGAAGGGAGTTAAGGGCTCCTGCAGGCTGTGTTGGGGCATACATCCCTATATGCATAAATCACTGAATGCAAGTAACTTCCAACTTCCAGAGGGATCCTACAGGTATGTTATATGCATAGTTATGTTGGTCCAAGCTGGGCAAATGTAACTATGTTAAAATACCCATACCTGGAATTATTTTTTTAAGTGAGATAATGGTGACTCACCTTTGTACTCATTTGACAGCAGAGTACCACGTGTAAGGTTTGTGTTTAAATAACACTGACCATAGTTACATAGGTACATAGTCTGGTTGAAAAAAGACAAATCCAGTCCAACCAAAATAAGGAAAAAAAAATGTATATATATATATATATATATATATATATATATATATATATATATATATATATATATATATACAGTATGTGGGAAAACTTATGGACACTAATGGAGAGTGAGAAGGCTTATCATATCTTCTGATTTTTTTCTATCCACCTATTCCATCATTTCATCTGGCAGAAAAACAGTTCTGGCAAGAACACCAAATATGACCATAATAACATCACTCTACTTCCTAAAATTGGGATTTGTAGACAGTTAAAGTTTGGTGTTTGTGTGTATTGAACGGCGAGATTAACACTTCAACATTTAAAATGACATATCGTTATTGCCTTCCTTGATGGACTTTATTTCTCTATCATATCTTCTCATAAAATATTGTAAATGCTGCATAATATTTACACATGACTTCAAAATGACATTACATAATCAACAGAATAAGGACATTAAAAATCACATAAAATATCCAAGTGAAAAAATATAAAACACATCCTTTTCTTTATTAAATGTATTGGATTATGTTGATTAAATTATTTTAATTATTGCGCATAGTTGGATATTTTGATATCAATAAAATGTTTTGTGGTAATAAAGTCAGTGATTCAATGTGTATTGGTTCACTGAAAAAGAAATTACTAAAAGTTGAAAGGTCCTACATTCATTACTTTTTGTTGTCGAAATCCCACGGATTGCTCATTCTGTTGCTTCCTGTTTGTGTCCTGAGGATTTAATTACAAAGAGCCGTCAGCCAATATCCATCACATCATCTCTGCTGCACAATCTGATCTGGGTCACTTGCTCCTTCCCACATCCCTTTCTTAATACTGTGACTTTTTTAAGCCACTGTTTCCTTGGACATTGAATCTGGGCTCAAATGTGTCGGTCAATTATGTTCTCCACTGACTCTTGTAATTACTTGTGTTGAGTCAATATAGTCTGGAATCAACAAATCATCCTGGATTTATTTGGGTCATTTGCTTGCTGGCCTTGTTTTTCCTTCTTGTTTTGGTGTATTTAGTAGATCTTGCAGCTGTGACATAAATAATAACACCTGCATCGCGGTATATTTTTCAGAAATAAAAACGTATGGAACAACCTCACTGAAGAAGTTATTAATGAATGGGGCACCATAACATTATCAAGGGCAAAAATTGTATTGGATGTGACCTAGACCAGGGTTTTCTCAACCCGTGGTACATGTACCCCTGGGGGTACCTGCACCAAAGGCAGGGGGTACGCCAAGTGCTATGTCTCCCGAGTCCTGCCTCCCGCACATATACAGTCCCCTTGCTGTAGCATGGTACTGTGGTACCAGCGGGGGAAGCGTTCTGCCCTGTGTGCGTGGGGGGTTTGTTAGGCCGACTGCAGCTGCCCGGGGTCCTGTCAATGCAATGAAGGCCATTGCGCTGCCCGCAAGATGTTTCCCCAGGCAGGGCTGACTGACCAGGGTCAGTAGGTGGCCCCATGTCCTCCCGGCTCCTCCCCCTCTCCAGTGCGCCTCAGATCTCCTGCCATGTGTGAAGAACCCATCCGGATGATGCCTGCTGTGGCTTCCTGATCTCCTCTCTACTCTGCAATACTGCACATAGCCAGCACACTGCAAACAGGAAAAAACAAGTGAGTCCTGTCTGCTCAGGAACTACACATCCCAGCATGACCACCTATCATGCCTCATCAGTACCTCTATCAGTGCCCATCAGTGCCTCCTATCATAAGGTGACCAGATTTTTAAAATGAAATCCGGGGACATTTTTTTTTTTCTATTGGCAAATGGTAAACTATTTTATAAGTATATTTTCCTCAAATGATATATGCAGTGTATGTGGTATGTGTTTATGGAATTATTGTATGACATATATGTTATTTCTCACATTTCGTCCATGAGATAAAAAAAGATACTTCTTATGCCGCGTACACACAAGCAGACTTCTCTTCGGACTGAACTCCGAAGGACTTTTCGTCGGAGTTCCGACGAAACGGACTTGCCTACACACGATCCCACCAAAGTCCGATTGTTTTGAACGTGATGACGTACGACCGGACTAGAAAAGGAAGTTCAATAGCCAGTAGCCAATAGCTGCCCTTTTTCGGTCCGTTGGACTAGCATACAAATGAACGTTTTATTCGATAGGAATCGAGTCCGTCGGAAAGATTTGAAACGTTCTATTTCTAAGGTCCGTCAGATTTTTAGACAGAAAAGGTCCGATGAAGCCCACACACGATCGGAATGTCTGACGGATTCGTTCCGTCGGACCTTTTCTGCCGGAAAGTCCGGTCGTGTGTACACGGCATTAGAATTTTTTGAGATATGACTATCAAATGTTATGAAGATATGACAGAAAAAAAACAGAGTGAAGAGTTTAGGAGTGTGTTACATAAAGAATGCAGGGCTAAGTAGCACTCAGGAGCATGCTATATAAAGAACTCAGGGCTCAGAAGTGCATTACATAAAGAATGCAGGGCTCAGGAGTGCAATACATAAAGAATGCAGGGCTCAGGAGTGCACTACATAAAGAATGCAGGGCTCAGGAGTGCGCTACACAAATAATTCAGGGCTCAAGAGTGTGTCACATAAATAATGCAGGGCTCAGGAGTGCGCTACATAAAGAATGCAGGGCTCAGCAGTGCGCTACATAAAGAATGCAGGGCTCAACTGTGCCCATCTATGCAGCCTCACCAGTGCCCAGCAATGCAGCCTCACCGGTGCCCAGCAATGCAGTCTCACCAGTGCCCATCTATGCAGCCTCACCAGTACCCATCTATGCAGCCTCACCAGTGCCCAGCAGTGCAGCCTCACCAATGCTGATCTATGCAGCCTGACCAGTGCCCAGCAATGCACCTTCACCAGTGCCCAGCAATGCAGCCTCACCAGTGCCCAGGAATGCAGCCTCACCTGTGCCCAGGAATGCAGCCTCACCAGTGCCCAGCACTGCAGCCTCACCAGTTCAAAGGAATGCAGCCTCACCTGTGCCTAGCAATGCAGCCTCACCAGTGCTCAGGAATGCAGCCCCACCAGTGCCCAGGAATGCAGCCTCACCTGTGCCCAGCAATGCAACCTCACCTGTTCCCAGCAATGCAAACTCACAAGTGCCCAGCAATGCAACCTCAATTGTGCCCAGGAATGCAACCTCACCAGTGCCCAGTAATGTTGCCTCACCTGTGCCCAGTAATGCAGCTTCACCTGTGCCCAGGAATGCAGCCTCAGCTGTGCCCATGAATGCAGCCTCAGCTGTGCCCATGAATGCAGCCTCACCTGTGCCCAGCAATGCAGCCTCACCTGTGAACAGCAATGCAGCCTCATCTGTGCAGCTAATCAGAGAGGAGCTGGCCGGATTATCACACAGATCCTGGGCGGGTACTGAGGCAGAGGGGGGGGGGCGGTCCGCCCCAGGGACCACACACTGAAGGGTGTGTCAGGCCGGCTTCTCCTGCTGTGTCAGCTTTAATTTGAATCACTGGGCTTCCGCCGTCAAACAAGTTCTGCCTCCTGGACAGCACATGTCCTGGCATTGGACTAGTGTGCTGTCTGTCAAAGGAGAAAACCAGGAGGCGGGACTTGTGTGACAGCGGGTGCCCAACAATTCAAATTAAAGCTGACAGCGGGAGACGCCGGCCTGACACCCCCCCAGTGTTTGGCACCTGGGGCAGATGTGCCCGCTCTGCCTCAGCACCTGCCTAGGATCAGCCTGCACCTTGCACCGCCCCTGCAATCCAGGGACAGACAGGCTCAATCTGGAGACTGTCCCTGGAAACCAGGCACGTCTGGTCACCCTATATTATCAGTGCCACCTATCAGTGCTGCCTATCAGTGCAGCTTATCAGTGCCCCCTATCAGTGCCACCTATCAGTGCCCACCAGTGCCTCCTATCAGTGCCACCTATAAGTGCCTATCAGTGCAGCCTCATCAGTGCCCCCTATCAGTGCAGCCCCATCAGTGCCGCCCATTAGTGCCTCCTATCAGTGCCTCATCAGTGTCCCCTATCAGTGCAGCTTCATTAGTGCCGCATATCAGTGCCCATCAGTGCCTCCTATCAGTGCAACCTCATCAGTGTCAACTATCAGTGCCCCCTATCAGTGCAGCCCCATCAGTGCCACCTATCAGTGCAGCCTCATCAGTGACCCCTATCAGTGCAGCCTCATCAGTGACCCCTATCAGAGCAAGCCCCATCGTGCCGCCCATCAGTGCCATCTTATCAGTGCAGCCTATCAGTGCAGCCTCATCAGTGCCCCTATCAGTGCCTTCTGTCAGTGCCATCTATCAGTGCCTTTCTGGAGTCAGGGGTACTTAGGAATTTTTTTGAGACCTGCAGGGGTTCATCACCATAAAAGGTTGAGAAACGCTGACCTAGACCATCATAGAAAAGGTCATAAATGTAGCTTGTTGGTATAAAATGTATGTGAAGTCTAATGTATCAAATTACATAACTAAAGAAAAAGAAAGGGTGGAAGGGTTTTTATGGATCAGACAGGCATTAGGGCCCAGAATATTGCTACAGTTCAAAAACTACATTGGGAAGTTCATTTTACAGAAAAAATGAGAACTCTTGCAAGGTTTTTTTCTGTTTTATGATGCTAAAGGACATATTTAAAGCACATTTTCTGGGAAGATTAACTGATATTTACCATATGTATTCCTCAATTGGGAATGGTGCCCCTAACCTCCCAAGCAACAATTTGACATCAGTTATGTGGGTTGGAATTCCTGCAGAAGCAGCCAAGAAATTTGCACCAGTTCCTATGCCACTCACTTGATCTTTCCAGGAAAATATGTTGCCAAAGCCTTCATAATTAACTGGTAAAAATGTTTTTAATGTTCTAAAATCTTACAATTCAGCTTGTGTGGACAACCCACCTGAGTCTTCTCTTCAGCCATTCTTGCTATGTTCAATTTGGGGGGAACGCAGGGTCCAGAGGAAATGAGACAAGCCTAAATATCTATGCTGCCTGTCATCTGGAATCATGGGCTATCATTTGTAGTAATTTGTGTTTTTTTTATTGTATGTTCAAGTGGATTTTCAAATTTGGGCATTTTCGTACCCTGCAAGGTACACAGCAACTTAAGCAACAGGGGTAAATACTACTATGCAGATTAATGGTGTTTTTGTCTGCTTTTAATAGGTAGTAGTCTGTATTCCTGCTGCTCCCTTGCCAGGAGTTACCAATCCACATGCCAGATTAATTTTGAAGGGGGTCTAGGTTGTTTATTTTTATTTATGTATTTAATCAAAGAAAAGTAAAGAAAAATATTAACCCCCCCATTCTAAGTACTAATGCAGTGTAAAACACAACATATTTACTGCAACATTCCCTAGCTAAAAATACCCCAAGGGGCAAAAATAACCATAAGCAAAGCCTGACAAGTGAAGACAAGCTCGTCTTTGACCATTAAAGTTTACATTTGCACATACAATCAGATATGTACCGATAATTTTGACATGGATTTTTTTTTAAGCTAACCTACCTCTACTTATGCATTTTTTTTTTCAGTGCTCAGTTTGAATTTCTCAGGTTTACTTCAACTATTTCACTTTTATATATAGGATTTTAGCTTGAGCTGCCCATGCTAAATTATGTAATTGTTTAGAACTTGTTGAACTGCATGCATCAGAAATTCATTTCTTTGTGATCAAGTATCAGCATTTAATGTCAATTTCCTTTGTTGGGAGATGAGCTTTTTTCTTATTCCTGCCATCGAGTTGACAAGCTCTGATTGGCCCCTTGGTGGAGACTGGCAGCTGGAGACAAGTGGAACAGAATAAATACAGGTGTATGAAGATTTCATTGCAGACAGGCATCTGTTCCTGAGCTAAAATACACGAGGCTGTTTGCTCTTTCAATTACAGTGCAGACAGGCATGGTATTACTCACTTTCTTTTGCTCTTCAAACCTCCATAACAATTACATATCTTCTCACTAGCCATCTGATCAGTTTGACAAAGCAAAAAACTGAAAAAAGACCGTTTCTCCAATATTTTAAAATTTTATTTTATTTTTTTCTAGGGCTCTTGATTTAGTTGGCCTGGCGGCATTATTTTAGGTTCAGCTTTCACTGACAAAAATATTTTGTTTTCTCTGTATTTGTGCATTTAATCCAGCATAATCCTGCAATAATCCCCCAAATTCTACTCACCATCAAAAGCATGCTAGTAAGTTAATTGGTTTGAAATTATCTGACTGACTGTTATTGTGTACCTGCAATTATACAGGAATTATAGTGTGGATCACAGAAAGGAACTAATATTCCCGGTAGGTAATCAAAGTATATGGCAAGCAAAAAACATTTTTTATGCTCTGTTCATTGAATGGCACGACTGAGATCTTGATCTTTGACCATTGGGTGCCACATTCAGGAGTAGGACACTGGGCAAAAATAAGAGCACAGCCTAGGGGCAGCCCTTGATAGTAGCCAAATACCCCATGTGCTAGAGGCAGCTAAAGTCTGACTCTCTCCAAGTCCCCTTGAAGAGGCCTGTGGGCTCTTTGACAGTTTGTTTAAGTGGACTCTTGCACGTTACTCCAGGCTAGGGGTAGTCACTTATAGGGGAGGTCCAATATTCACTCCCTTGTTATTTCTTGCCTTGACTATTTTAACTCCCTCCTCATAGGCCCACCTCTTTGCAAGGCTGTCCCCTCTTCAGTCTATCATGAATGCTGCTGCCAGACTCATCCACCTTACCAACTGTTCAGTGTCCACCACCCCTCTCTAACAATCCCTCCACTGGCCTCCCATTGCCCAACAAATAAAATTGAAAACATTAACAATACCATACAAAGCTTTTTACAACTCTGTCCTGAGCTCTATCACCAATCTTGTCTCCGAATATCACCCAAACCATCCTCTCCGCTCCTCCCAAGAACTCCTGCTCTCTAGCTCCCTTGTCTCCTCCTTCTCTGATTGTCTCCAGGACTTCTCCAGAGCCTCTCCCACCCTCTGGAACACCCTACCCAAATCTGTCCAGCTATCTCCTACTCTCTCTACTTTTAAGCGATCCCTGAAAACTCATCTCTTCAGCTAATAACCAAATCTTTTATTTTTTCCATCAGTTCATCCCTCAGAGTTATTACCTTTTGTTCCACCACCCCCTCGCTATTTGATTGTAAGCTCCCAGAAGCAGAGCCCTCCTAACCATGGTTGTATTGAATTGTATTGTTGCTGTATTGTCTCCTCTTATATTGTAAAGTGCTGCGCAAACTGTTGGTGCTATAGAAATTCTGTATAATAATAATATTTCATTTGCAACCTGCACATCTCAAAACCAGTGTTGTTTTGGGGGAGTTGTTTTGTTTTTCCTACTCCTCAAAAGACAGTGCTTTGTGACATCCCAATGATCAGTGATCAAGATCTCAGTTGTGTCCTTTAATGAACTGAAAATATTGAGTTTTTTTTTTACTTGCAGATGGTGGTATGGTGACCACCAGAGGTTGCCCCAAGGTTGTGCTTTGGTTTTTCTTAGTGTCCTATTCACGAAGGTGGTGGTGCTATAACTCAGTGGTCAAAGATCAAGATCTCAACTGTTATCTTCAATGAACTCAGAATTTATTTTATGATAAATACAAAAATCTTATTTTTCTAAGTTTTTGGATTAAGTGGGAAAGAATTAGAACTTTTGAGTTTGTAGTGCTATCTGTGGCACCAGTAGAGTGAATGATTTCAACAGACAGAAAGTAAAGAAAAATCTGCAACAGAGACAAAAATCTGACTAGGGTTCTAATATTTTTTACCTAATGTAATAAAAAAAAACATTTGTATTCCTGTCCGTGTTGCTGTTGGAGAATCACTCCCACTTACTGTCCTGACACATTCTAACCCTTTCTTACTCTATCCAACACTATAATAAAAGCTTTGTCTGGACTCTCAGATTTCCCATCACCATCTGTCTCTGTGACACTATATCACTGAGACAGAAAGTTAGTGGGACTTTTCCATGTGGGGACATTGACAGCAGTAAAAACCTGGGGGTGGGGGTTAATCGTTTTTAACACTGTCCAAAAATTTGGAAAAAAAATCTTGGAGTTGAGGTTGGCTTGTAATATTTTTTTTACAAACAGGGCAATGTATACAATTTTCAGTGCTTTTGAGATCATGTCTGACATAAATCATCTCATCAATGTTATTTGTTGTAATTTGGTGTTATGTATTTTACTTTTCCTTAGAAGAGTATTAGGATGTACTATTCCTTTAAGAGTCTTAGCAGACTGGGGGGAGGGGTTGATTGCACACTGTTGAAGTCTGTATTTGGTGATCAGCACAACTAAGAATCATTGTACTAGGTGTGGACCTGTGTTCACTTCTTCACTTTGTTAGCATGGAGTAACTGCATGCTCTTAAAATTGTTACTGTCACTCATGGCCAAAACACTTCACACACAGAAGGATAATGTCCATTCATCCGTCAGTGATAATTGTCCCGGCCCTAACTACAGAGTCATTTTGATGGAAACAGTTTTGAGCACTGATTTCCCTCCATCAGCTCTTCACTACACAGCCTTTTCCAATTGGGCCCAAAGAGAGCAGCCACCAGGCATATTCCATGAGGTCTCACACACCGTGGTTACAGGCCAGGTGCCTAGGACTAGTTCTGTTACACAGTGGGCCCTGAGATAGGGACCCAACCATAATGCAATACCCCCAAGCATGACATTTGCCATCCTCCTTTTCCTGTGACTTTGGTGCACATACCCTTTCATTGTACTTGTTTGCAATAAATGGACAATACAATTCAGTTCTGTCCAGTATCATGGTAACGGGTTGCCCCACTGTTGGCAAACAACTACATCTCTACATGTATGGTTACACTTTGTACTCCCAACAGACCCCAAGTCTCACCTCTTCCTGCATATATCCCTTCCAAGCAGGAAGTGAAACATGCAAAGGGAATGCATACCACAGCACACCATTAACCCCTGAATCGCCAAACATTCCCTTTTATGCAAAAGACATATAACATTTAGGTACCTGCCTACAACTCGGCTGCTTGGTACTTGCTCTCTACTATCCGACAGTGAGATCAAGAGCATGCCCCGGAACACATCATCTGTGATGAAACCCGTAGGGTGGAGCCTGTTGTAACAACATGTCTTACCCAAAGTTAGCTGGAACTGCAATGTTTTTGGGAGTTTGGTGATTATAAAGAGCGCTGACTACTTTTTATTCATCTGTGGGTGCAATTTTAATTAGTTAAATTAAAATACAACGGTTTTCACAGTATGTGAATTGTGTTATTTTCTTTTTCTGGATACTTACCTGCACGCATTGATCCTTGATCTGGTGGGAGTTGACTCATGATGACATGAGAGTCATTTCTATTTGGTAAGCAGATTTAAGTCTGCTTTTGGTGGTGGTAAAACACATCAGATGAGGTGTCTTTGATGACTGACTCTTGTTTTTCTTCAGCTTTGTTTTTTTGTTTAGATTTGTAGCACAGCCCATTTTGTTTAAGTAAAGATTAGGAGCGTGGACAGAGGAAGATCTGAGTGCACCTTCAGAGATTCTGATGTTTTTGTGTGGGCTGAAGGCACAGGTGCACTGTCCACCCCCTCTGCCAGAAGCCTATGAGAGCCTGAAAGCTGCTGTGGCTGGATAGAGTACAAAGTGTTACTAACACTAAGGGCAGCATGCACCCAGGAACCAATGCCTGCAATGAAAGAAGTTTGTGTTAAACTGCCTGAAACATTGGTGCCACTTGATTCACTGTCCGAGCCCCACCAAGCTGTAGCAATTTTCAGCCTACCATAAACACCCAGTGTACATGAGGCCTAATATTTAATATTAATATTTGTATATGTTCCTAAATTAATAGGGGCTATATACATGTGTATATATATATAGTTCATGTGTAATGCAAGTGCATCTATACAATGATTTCACAGTGTATTATAGGTTTTCTAAAACAGAAAGCAAAGCAGTAGCTCTATACATTCTGATCAACCGCCTCACATTGAAACTTCATACAGATTTTCAAAGACCAGGAAGAAAAGGAAAAGAGAGGGGGGATTGGGTCACTGACTAATTTAGCTATGTTTAACCACTTCAGCCCCGGAAGGATTTACCCCCTTCCTGACCAGAGCACTTTTTACAATTTGGCACTGCGTCGCTTTAACTGCTAATTGCGCGGTCATGCAAAGCAGTACCCAAACGAAATTTGCGTCCTTTTCTTAACACAAACGGAGCTTTCTTTTGATGGTATTTGATCACCTCTGCAGTTTTTATTTTTTGCGCTATAAACAGAAAAAGACCGAAAATTTTGAAAAAAATGATATTTTCTACTTTTTGTTTTAAAAAAAATCCAATAAACTCAATTTTAGTCACACATTTAGGCCAAAATCTATTCGGCCACATGTCTTTGGTAAAAAAAAAATGTCAATAAGCATATATTTATTGGTTTGCGCAAAAGTTATCGCGTCTACAAACTAGGGTACATTTTCTGGAATTTACACAGCTTTTAGTTTATGACTGCCTATCTCATTTCTTGAGGCGCTAAAATGGCAGGGCAGTACAACCCCACCCCCCAAATGACCCCATTTTGGAAAGTAGACACCACAAGGAAATTGCTGAGAGGCATGTTGAGCCCATTGAATATGAATTTTTTTGTCCCAAGTGATTGAATAATGACAAAAAAAAAAATTACAAAAAGTTGTCACTAAATGATATATTGCTCACACAGGCCATGGGCATATGTGGAATTGCACTCCAAAATACATTTAGCTGCTTCTCCTGAGTATGGGGATACCACATGTGTGGGACTTTTTGGGAGCCTAGCCACGTACAGGGCCCCGAAAACCAAACACCGCCTTCAGGATTTCTAAGGGCGTAAATTTTTGATTTCACTCCTCCACTACCTATCACAGTTTTGAAGGCCAAAAAATGCCAAGATGGCACAAAACCCCCCCAAATGACCCCATTTTGGAAAGTAGACACCACAAGCTATTTGCTGAGAGGCATGTTGAGCCCATGGAATGTTTTATATTTTGACACAAGTTGCGGGAAAATTACAAACTTTTTTTTTTTTGCACAAAGTTGTCACTAAATGATATATTGCTCAAATATTCCATGGGCATATGTAGAATTACACCCCAAAATACATTCTGCTCCTTCTCCTGAGTACGGGGATACCACATGTGTGGGACTTTTTGGGAGCCTAGCCGCGTACGGGGCCCGAAACCAAGCACCGCCTTCAGGATTTCTAAGGCCGTAAATTTTTGATTTCACTCCTCACTACCTATCACAGTTTTGAAGGCCATAAAATGCCAAGATGGCACAACCCCCCCCAAATGACACCATTTTGGAAAGTAGACACCCCAAGCTATTTGCTGAGAGGCATGTTGAGTCCATGGAATATTTTATATTTTGACACAAGTTGCGGGAAAATTACAAACTTTTTTTTTTTTTTGCACAAAGTTGTCACTAAATGATATATTGCTCAAACATGCCATGGGCATATGTGGAATTACACCCCAAAATACATTCTGCTGCTTCTCCTGAGTACGAGGATACCACATGTGTGGGACTTTTTGGGAGCCTAGCCGCGTACGGGGCCCCGAAACCAAGCACCTCCTTCAGGATTTCTAAGGGCGTAAAGTTTTGATTTCACTCCTCACTACCTATCACAGTTTTGAAGGCCATAAAATGCCCAGATGGCACAACCACCCCCAAATGACCCCATTTTGGAAAGTAGACACCCCAAGCTATTTGCTGAAAGGCATGTTGAGTCCATGGAATATTTTATACTTTGACACAAGTTGCGGGAATGTGACAAATTTTTTATTTTTTATTTTTTTTGCACAAAGTTGTCACTAAATGATATATTGCTCAAACATGCCATGGGCATATGTGGAATTACACAACAAAATACATTCTGCTGCTTCTCCTGAGTACGGGGATACCACATGTGTGGGACTTTTTGGGAGCCTAGCTGCATACGGGGCCCCGAAAATCAATCACCACCTTCAGGATTTCTAAGGGCGTACATTTTTGATTCACTCCTCACTACCTATCACAGTTTCGAAGGCCATAAAATGCCAAGATAGCACAACCCCCCCCAAATGACCCCATTTTGGAAAGTAGACACCCCAAGCTATTTGCTGAGAGGCATGGTGAGTATTTTGCAGCTCTCATTTGTTTTTGAAAATAAAGGAAGACAAGAAAAAAATTTATTTTTCTTTTTTCAATTTTCAAAACTTTGTGACAAAAAGTGAGGTCTGCAAAATACCCGCAACTTGTGTCATAATATAAAATATTCCATGGACTCGACATGCCTCTCAGCAAATAGCTTGGGGTGTCTACTTTCCAAAATGGGGTCATTTGGGGGGGGTTTTGAACTGTCCTGGTATTTTATGCACAACATTTAGAAGCTTATGTCACACATCACCCACTCTTCTAACCACTTGAAGACAAAGCCCTTTCTGACATTTTTTGTTTACATGAAAAAATATTTGTTTTTGCAAGAAAATTACTTTGAACCCCCAAACATTATAATTTTTTTTAAAACAAATGCCCTACAGATTAAAATGGTGGGTGTTTCATTTTTTTTCAAACAGTATTTGCGCAGCAATTTTTTAAAAGCATTTTTTTGGGAAAAAACACACTTTTTTAAAATTTGAATGCACTAAAACACACTATATTGCCCAAATGTTTGATGAAATAAAAAAGATGATCTTAGGCTGAGTACATGGATACCAAACTTGACATGCTTTAAAATTGCGTACAAACGTGCAGTGGCGACAAACTAAATACATTTTTAAAAGCCTTTAAAAGCCTTTACAGGTTACCACTTTAGATTTACAGAGGAGGTCTACTGCTAAAATTACTGCCCTCGATCTGACCTTCGCAATGATACCTCACATGCATGGTGCAATTGCTGTTTACATTTGATGTCAGACCGACGCTTGCGTTCGCCTTTGCGAGAGAGCAGGGGGGGACAAGGGTGCTTTTTTTTTTTCTTTATTATTTTTTTGCTTTTTTATCTTATTTTTAAACTGTTCCTTTCATTTTTTTTTAAATCATTTTTATTGTTATCTCAGGGAATGTAAATATCCCCTATGATAGCAATAGGTAGTGACAGGTACTGTTTTTTTGAAAAAATTGGGGTCTATTAGACCCTAGATCTCTCCTCTGCCCTCAAAGCATCTGACCACACCAAGATCGGTGTGATAAAATGCTTTCCCAATTTCCCAATGGCGCTGTTTACATCCGGAGAAATCTAAGTCATGAAATGCTTGTGGCTTCCGGTTTCTTAGGCCATACAGATGTTTGGAGCCATTCTGGTCTCTGATCAGTTCTATAGTCAGCTGGCTGAATCACCGGCTGCATTCTCAGGTTCCCTGTCGGGACAGGAGAGCCAGAGAAAAACATGGAAGACGGTGGGGGGGGGGCATTCCCCCCCACTATTTGTAAAAGCAGTCTAGAGGCTAATTAGCCGCTAGGATTGCTTTTACATGAAAGCCGACCGCTGGCTGAAAAGAATGATATCAAGATGATACCTAAACCTGCAGGTATCATTCTGGTATAACCACTCAAAGTTCAGCAACATGCCAGTACATTGCTGGTCTTGTTGGGCATATATTGTAAACTTTTTTTTCATGCAGCCTGTGATCTTAACGAAAAAAAGAGATTGATTGGTGGGTATGCCCACCATTAGAATACCTCCCTTCATCCACCCACTTCTAATGATGGGCATACATGCACCGTTTATATATGCTGAAGCATGGGGGCATCCTCCCGCAAAAGGTAGGAGCAAATCGCTCCTCCGCCCATAAATCCACGCTAAAAAAGTAAAAAATAAAACATTTCACGCAACCTGTGCCTAAAATATATATATGCCGAAGCATGGGGGCATCCTCCCGCAAAAGGTAGGAGCAAATCGCTCCTCCGCCCACTGCTGCCCCCACGCTTCGGCATATATGCTGAAGTACGTAACTGTGGTGGTGAAATCACCTCCGACAGCGCTGGAGTCACGGCTTTATGTATCGTGGGAGCAAACGCTGTTGCTTTCAAGATAAATAAATCCGCTCTGCAGCTGAATGGAGTACCTGAAAACAAAAAATGGTTAACAATAAAACACAGTAAACCGTAAAGTATAAAAAAATTGCATACCTATAAAGCAAACATGATAAAAACATAATAACAATAAAATATTGCAGAATAGAATACATTAAAAAAGAGCAGAACAATAGAGAGAATAGAGAGAGAACAATAAAACGACAACTATTTTTGTTTTTTTTTATTTTATATTTTTTTTGTGTTTTTTTTTACTTTTTTGTTTCACTTTTTTTTCTAACTTTTATAACTGTAACCGTTTCCAGGTTTGGCATCTTGGGAGACCCTGTGAAAGTGTGTCCTAGTCTGTGCAGTGCTGTACCCTACGTTAATACTTAACTAGTGTACGGTAGTGTTCAAAACATTCACCAATGCAAAGACCAGGATTGTCAGGACAGGAGGGACAATAATAGCGGGTGTCACGCCTATATCCGCTCTTTCTGCAGACATGACATTTTCTTTGGGGGGCTCGTTGGGTAGGGGTACGCGGGAGGACATAAGGAAAATGCCTGTCATGCAGCCGGCTTACTGCATTTGGATTGGGAAGGTGAGGTGTAGCACCGTCTGGAAACAGAAGGGCTCTGACTATCTCTTCCTGGAATTTAAGGAAGGATCCAGTCCGTCCTGAAGCTCTGTATAGCACATGAGCGTTCAGCAAAGCCAATTGAAATAAGTATACAGACACTTTTTTCTACCAGCGTCTGGCCTTACGGGCAACTAGGCACGGCGCCAACAACTGGTCGTTGAGGTCCACCCCTCCCATATTGAGGTTATATTCGTGGACACACAGAGGGGTTTCTCCACAACACCAGTCGCCGTAGTAATTTGGACCATCGTGTCTGCATGAAGGGAGGTAAGAACGAAAACATTCTTATTATCCACTTCATAGCGAGCAAATTATTGCAAGCAGGCTCTCTCCCCCAGGCTAAGACGGGAATCTACAAGCCGCTGGGGAAAGCCCCGGCGATTAGGTCACACGGTGCCACATGCTCCAATCTGATGATCAAAAAGGTGACTAAAAAGTGGCATGCTCGTGTAATAATTGTCCACATATAAGTGGTACCCCTTTCCGAATAAGGGTAACACCAAGTCCCACACAATCTTGCCAGCACTTCCTATGTAGTCACTACGTGACTATCTTTGCCCTCGTAAACCATAAAACTACATGTATAGCCTGTGGCCCTGTCACAGAGCTTAAACATCTTGACTCCGTATCTGGCATGCTTGCTGGGAAGGTACTGTTTGAATGACAAGCGGCCAGAAAACTTAATCAGGGACTCATCAAAGCAGACAACTTGATGGGGAGTAAACAAGTCTGCAAAACGTTTGTTGAAGTGGTTTACGAGGGGCCGAATTTTGTAGAGCCGATCGTATCCAGGGTCTCCACGAGGACGACAGAGTTCATTGTTGTTGAAGTGCATGAACAGCAAAACCTGCTCGTATCGTGCCCTGGTCATGGAGGCAGAGAACACGGGCATATGGTGAATTGGGTCAGTGGACCAATATGACCGCAACTCACTCTTTTTAGTTATGCCCATGAGGAGGGAAAGGCCCATAAAGATCTTAAATTCGGAAACCGTAATTGGTTTCCAATCTCTGGCAAGGGAGGACTGGGGAATAGTGGCAATGTGTTGACCAGCATACAAATTGCTTTGGTCCACAATAGATCTATAGAGATCTTCGGTGAAAAACAGCGAATAAAAATCAAGTGGCGTAAAATCAACTGTTTCCACATGAATGCCGAGTTGGCCAGTGAATGGGGGAAGTACGGGTGCTGCAGAAGTTGTGGGTTCCCAATTCGGATTGGCGAATGCAGCAGGAAGGGCACTATGGGCACGACGGGCCTGTGTTCGTCTTCTTGGTGGCAGCGGGACACTACTTGTGCTTGCCACCTCACCAGCTTGAACTGCACTTATGGGACTCGCCACATCACCAAGTGTTACTGCAGTGCTGGATGTACGACCAGGGTGTACTAGGCCGCTGGTGCTTGCCAGTTCAACAGAAGGAATAGTGGCGCTAGTACTGCTCTGCTCCATACGAGAGCCCTACGGTTCTTGCACCTCAACAGCAGAAGAAGAAGTTCGGGGCCTGGTACGCCTGACCTTGGCAGGGACCACAACTCCGATGTCAGAGCTATCTGTCATGGAGCCGCTGCTGTCTACAGGGTCGTATTCTGAGCCTGAATCTGACAGATGAGTGACTTCCTCTTCACTATCTGTCATGCTCTGAAACGTGTAGGCCTCTTCACTAGTGTACCTTCGATTTGCCATTTTGGGCTCTAATATTAGTGGTACACTTATGAGACTCACAGGCAAAAAAGCTCCTGACTGTTAGCGACTGATTCAAAATGCTACCAAAAAACTGTTAGCAATCGCAGGGATCAGGCCTGACTCTGCAAATGCTGCAGTTATGTGTTTAGTGTTTTGTAAGTGACCGTGATCGATCAATACTGCACTTGGGTGGGCTGGGCAGGACTGGGCTGAGGGGCAAAACGCAGGTGCTAGCGGGTATCTAGGCTGATCCCGTTAACACTGCATTTTTGGGGACCCTAAACTGCTGGGGACACTAGTATAGATCTGATCGGATCAGATATTGATCCGTTCAGATACTATACCACTAAGGGAGGTGTATGCTGCGTGCCCTGGTGTTAGCGGTACTGGCGCTAACCTGACACTGCCTGTGGTGACGCAGACCTTATCTGACCCCAAAAAGTTAACTTATATCACCGCCGGGCAATTAGGGGGTTAAACCTTTATTAGGTAATAAACGGCGGGTGCCCTGAAACTATAATAAACAAACTAACTAACCAGCGTCACCCATAACACTTATACGGTGATCACTGGTGAAAGGGTTAACTAGGGGGCAATCAGGGGGTTAAAACCTTTATTAGGTAGTATATGGGGGTCCCTGTCGCTATAAAACACTGACGGCGAACCTATATACTTACCTCCCTAACTAGCGTCACCTGTGACACTAATACAGCGATCAGAAAAACGATCGCTTAGTGACACTGGCGATGGGGGGTGATCACGGGGTTAAAACTTTATTAGGGGGTGTTAGGGGGGTACCCTAGACCTAAAGGGGGGTACCCTAGACCTAAAGGGGGCTAACCCTAACTGCCCTACCACTTATAACTGTCACAAACTAACACCAATGCAATAATCAGAAAAAAAAACTGATATTGGTGTCACTGTGACAGGGGGTACAGGGGGGTGATCAGGGGGTGACTGGGGGGTAAAAAGTGTGCCTGCATGTTCTACTGTAAGTGTAGTGTTGGTGCAAACTCACATTGATGTCCGGTCTCTGCGATATAGATAAAACTCATTGAAAAAAACGGCATAAGTTCCTTTACAGTCCATTACCAGACCCTTTGTGTCTGGTATGAATATTAAGGGAAACCCCAAACCAAAAATTAAAAAAAAAAAAATTGCGTGGGGGTCCCCCCAAAATCCATACCAGGCCCTTATGGATATTAAAGGGAACCCTGCACCAAATTAAAAAAAATGGCGTAGGGGTTCCCCCCAAATCCATACCAGGTATGGATTTTAAGGGGAACCCTGCGTCAATATTTAAAAAAATATGGCGTAGGGGTCCCCCCCAAAAATCCATACCAGACCCTTATCCGAGCACGCAACCTGGAAGGCCACAGGAAAAGAGGGGGGACAAGAGAGTACCAGACCACATGCCCTCAACATGGGGATGGTGCTTTGGAGAAGCCCCCAAAAGCACCTTGTGCCCATGTTGATGGGGTCAAGGGCCTCATCCCAACAACTCTTGCCCGGTGGTTGTGGGGGTTTGAGGGCAGGGGGCTTATCAGAATCTGGAAGCCCCCTTGAACAAGGGGACCCCCAGATCCAGGCCTCCCCCCTATGTGAATTGGTAACGGGTACATTGTACCCCTACCATTTTATAAAGGATTTGTCCCAAAGTGTCTCCTCTCTTTTTTACTTTTTTTGACATTTTTTTGTGAAATGATAGGGGTACAATGTACCCATTACCAATTCACATGGGGGGGTGGCTGGGATCTGGGGTCCCCTTGTTAAAGGGGGATTCCAGATTCCAATAAGCCCCCCACCCGCAGACCCCCACAACCACCGGACAAGGGTTGCGGGGATGAGGCCCTTGTCCCCATCAACATGGGGACAAGATGCTTTGGGGGGCTACTCCAAAGCACCCTCCCCATGTTGAGGGCACGTGGCCTGGTACGGTTCAGGAGGGGCGGTGCTCTCTCATACCCCCTTTTTTCCTGCAGCCTGCCAGGTTTCATGCATGATAAGGGTCTGGTATGGATTTTGGGGGGGACCCCATGCCATTTTTTTTATTTTGGTGCAGGGTTCCCCTTAAAATCCATACCAGACCTGAAAGGCCAGGTATGGATTTTTGGGGGACCCCCACGCAATTTTTAAAAAAAATCTTTGGTTCTGGGTCCCCTTAATATTCATACCAGACCCAAAGGGCCCGGTAATGGACTGGGGGGAACCCATGCCATTTTTTTTCAATGATTTTCATCTATATTGCCGGGACCCGACAATTCATTACAGTCGTGATCAGTTTTAAATGACTTTTTTTTCTTTAGAAATGTCATTTTTCTTTGGTACTGTTCTAAACACGGGAAAACTGCACCACTTTACAGGCATGCTATAGACACCCCCCAGGCACGATATTTAAAGGAATATTTCATTTTTATTGCTTCACTTTAAGCATTATTAAAAACACTGCTCCCGAAAAAAAACTTTTTTTTGCATTGATACATGTCCCCTGGGGCAGGACCCATGTCCCCAAACACTTTTTATGACAATAACTTGAATATAAGCTTTTAAAATTAGCACTTTTGATTTTTCATGTTTGTGTCCCATAGACAGTGTTTGTCCAAATTTTTTGCCTGTTCGGGGGTTTCAGCTCATCCTTATATGGCGGTGCTGGAAAATATTAGTGGCCACACAAAATATTGACACTTTGGGCCCAATTTGGACATTTTCACTTAGGGGTGTACTCACTTTTGTTGCCAGCGTTTTAGACATTAATAGTTGTGTGCAGGGACAGATTAATGCACAGGCTGGTCTAGGCTGCAGCCTAGGGCCCCACGTGTGCAAGGGCCCCCGACTGGCCATGATATTTTTATTAATTTATATATATTTATGTATATGTAGAATAAAAACCATGCCTGCGTGTTATACGAATACACTGATAAATGTTTTTTTACCAACAGGGGGCAGGGATCGGGCGGTCCGCCCCTGGTACCACCCATTGGGGGGGTGTCAGGCCAGCTGTACCGCCTCTCCTGGCCCTGGGACGGCGCTGCCAGCATACTTTAAAGTTGAGAAAACACTACCTTCTGTCACTCACTGTGACTGTGTCCCTTTCATCTCTCCAGTCACAGTGTCCTCCTCTACCGGGCCGGCTTCACCCCCCCCAGTAATGTCCCCCTGTGGCCGGGCCCGGTAACATGGCTCCTCTCTGCACCGTTCCGCTCCCCCTGCTGAACCGCCGAGAAGAACGAGTGGCGGCTTCTGTTTAAAAATGGCGCCAGGCGGCAACATTACATTACTGCGCATGCGCCGGCCAGCCGAGCTTGTACAATCTTTCCTGAGTCCTGCAGGCTTCGGAACGGCGCATGCGCAGTTGCGTGGCCGGCCCGCAGCCATCTTTTTTAGGGGCACGGCTGCCCGTAATGGACATTCACGGGCGCCCCGAAAATGGGGTGAAATTTAGGGGCTGCCCGTAAATTAACGGGCGGTTGGCAACACTGGTCTGTGTACTGTGCAGGGAAAAGGGTCTGTGTACTGTGCAGGGAAAGGGGGCTGTGTTATGTGCAGGGGGTCTGTGTACTGTGCAGGGAAAGGGGGCTGTGTTATGTGCAGGGGGGTCTGTGTACTCTGCAGAGGGTTGTGTACTGTGCAGGAAAAGGGGTCTGTGTACTGTGCAGGGGGTCTGTGTACTGTGCAGGGGGGCTGTGTACTGTGCAGGGGGCTGTGGGAAGTTTTTTTTCTTGAAACTTCCCTCTTAATGTTAGGGTGCGTGTTATATGCACTCTGAAAATGAAACAAAGGCGCCACTCTAAGTGCAGTAAAAAACATGGAGTTTATTAAAACTGTAAAAAGGTACTCACAAAGGTACATAGTGAACAAGCATGTTGGCAAAAGCTGCCCGATATCCTGGGAGTGAGTCTGGTCCATTTCCTGGATTGCAGTGGTGTCCGATGGACAGGCTGCACCGATGGATTCTGGCACTTCCTGCCTTTGGAACGCACGGTGGGAACCAGGAGGATGACGTCACTTCCGGAAGCGGGCACTAATAGGCGACGCTTTTTTTGGAGCTATGCTCCTTCCTCAGGCCTAACGTGAGCTGTGATTGGGCAGGGTTTATACAGCCAGTGAGTGACACTGATAGGTTGACAAAATGCTCCGTGCATTGGATAATGCTGTGATCGTTCAGAGCTATTCGGGAAACCATGAAACCATCCATCATCGTTATTTCTTTAAACCCCTTTTTTCATCTCGCACATTGTTTATCCCCCCCCTTTTTCAGCATTACACGCCATTCCTTGTTTCATGGGCCCACACAACACTATCAAAAAGGTCTCCCCATCCATTTTTACATTGTTTTTATTCTACATATACATAAATATATATAAATTCATAAAAATATCACTTAGAGTGGCGCCTTTGTTTCATTTTCAGAGTGCTCAGAGGATTGCTTCTTTTTCTTCAACCAATGACAAAGTCAGAGGCAGATGGAGTGTCCTAAAGAACGATTTTAGGGACTTAAGAACTAAATTGAGGAAAAGGACCTCCAAGGTAGTATTCTCAGGAATACTACCAGTACATCGAGCCACACCAGAAAGGCAGAGGGAGATTAGGGAAGTAAACAAGTGGCTGAAGAGCTGGTGTAGTAAGGAGGGGTTTGGGTTCCTGGAGGACTGGGCCGACTTCTCAGTCGGTAAACGGTACTATAGAAGGGACGGAGTGCACCTAAATGAGGAGGCTGCAGATCTGCTGGGAATGAAGATGGCCAAAAAGTTAGAGGGGTTTTTAAACTAGGCGATGGGGGGGAGGGTCCAGAGGCAGAGATAGCCAGAGCGGAAGATATTCCAGAGGGTAGTATTGGGGGCATTATTGGTAGCTTAACCAAAGCACAAAAACACAAGGTGAGTATAGTAGCAAGTCCTAGTTGCAATCTCGAAACACCCAATACGAGGACAATATGCGACCAGTCTAAACTATGTGGCATGTTCACCAATGCCAGGAGCATGGCGGACAAGATGGGTGAACTAGAGATACTATTGTACGAGGAGGATTTGGATTTTGTGGGAATTTCAGAGACCTGGTTCAACAGCTCTCATGATTGGCTGGCAAACATTCAAGGGTATACCCTATACCGCAAGGATAGAGAGGGTAAAAAAGGGGGAGGGGTATGCCTATATATAAAGAATAATGTACAAGTGAATGTGAGAGATGACATCACTGAGGGAGCTAGAGAGGAGGTGGAATCCTTATGGGTAGAGCTCCAAAGGGATGAAGCTAAGGGGAAAATAATACTGGGAGTATGCTATAGGCCCCCTAACCTGAGGGAGGAAATGGAGACAGATCTCCTATCACAATTTGGATTAGCAGCAAGGATGGGAAGTGTTATCATAATGGGGGATTTTAATTATCCAGACATAGACTGGGCGGAGGGAACCGCGCATTCATTTAAGGCTCGCCAGTTCCTTAATGTCTTGCAGGACAATTTTATGGGTCAGATGGTAGATGCACCAACTAGAAATAAAACATTACTGGATCTACTGATTACCAACAGTACAGACCTGATCACGGATGTGGAAATACGGGGCAATTTAGGTAACAGCGATCACAGGTCAATTAGTTTCAGTATAAATCACACAAATAGGAAACATAAAGGGAATACAAAGACACTGAATTTCAAAAGAGCCAACTTCCCTAAACTACAAAACTTGCTAAAAGGCATGAATTGGGATAAAATATTAGGAACAAAGAATACGGAGGAGATGCTTTAAGAGCATATTAAATAAGGGCATTAGCCAATGTGTCCCATTGGGTAATAAATTTAAAAGAGCGAACAAAAGTCCTGGATGGCTTAACTCCAATGTAAAAATGCATATAAAAGCAAAGGAGAAGGCCTTCAAAAAATCCTCATCCTCAGCATTCAGACTTTATAAAGAATGCAACAAGAAATGTAAGGGTGCAATTAGGACAGCTAAGATAGAACATGAAAGACACATAGCGGAGGAGAGCAAAAAAAAATCCCAAGAAATTCTTTAAGTATGTAAACAGTAAAAAAGGGAGGACAGACCATATTGGCTCCATAAAGAATGAGGAAGGACATCTGGTTACAAAGGATGGGGAGATGGCGAAGGTATTGAATTTATTCTTCTCCTCAGTCTTCACGAGTGAATCGGGGGGCTTCAGTAAACAAAACTGCAGTGTTTATCCTCATGACTCAACACAGGAAGCACCTCCATGGTTAACAGAGGACAGAATTAAAATTAGACTTGAGAAACTTAACATTAATAAATCACCGGGACCAGATGGCTTGCATCCGAGGGTACTTAGGGAACTCAGTCAAGTGATTGCCAGACCGTTGTTCCTAATTTTTACAGATAGTCTACTGACTGGAATGGTACCAGCTGATTGGAGAAAACCCAATGTAGCACCAATATTTAAAAAGGGCCCAAAATACATCCCTGGGAATTACAGACCAGTTAGCCTAACATCAATAGTATGTAAACTCTTGGAGGGGATGATAAGGGACTATATACAAGATTTTAGTAATAAGAACGGTATCATTAGCAGTAATCAACATGGATTCATGAAGAATCGTTCTTGCCAAACCAATCTATTAACCTTCTATGAGGAGGTGAGCTGCCATCTAGATAAAGGAAGGCCGTAGACGTGGTGTATCTGGATTTTGCAAAAGCATTTGACACAGTTCCCCATAAACGTTTACTGTACAAAATAAGGTCCGTTGGCATGGACCATAGGTTGAGTACATGGAATGAAAACTGGCTACAAGGGCGAGTTCATAGGGTGGTGATAAATGGGGAGTACTCAGAATGGTCAGGGGTGGGTAGTGGGGTTCCCCAGGGTTCTGTGCTGGGACCAATCCTATTTAATTTGTTCATAAACGATCTGGAGGATGGGATAAACAGTTCAATCTCTGTATTTGCAGACGATACTAAGCTAAGCAGGGCAATAACTTCTCCACAGGATGTGGAAACCTTGCAAAAAGACCTGAACAAATTAATGGGGTGGGCGACTACATGGCAAATGAGGTTCAATGTAGAAAAATGTAAAATAATGCATTTGGGTGGCAAAAATATGAATGCACTCTATACACTGGGGGGAGAACCTCTGGGGGAATCTAGGATGGAAAGGACCTGGGGGTCCTTGTAGATGATAGGCTCAGCCATGACATGCAATGCCAAGCTGCTGCTAACAAAGCAAACAGAATATTGGCATGCATTAAAAAGGGGATCAACTCCAGAGATAAAACGATAATTCTCCCACTCTACAAGGCTCTGGTCTGGCCGCACCTGGAGTATGCTGTCCAGTTCTGGGCATCAGTCCTCAGGAAGGATGTATTGGAAATGGAGCGAATACAAAGAAGGGCAACAAAGCTAATAAAGCGTCTGGAGGATCTTAGTTATGAGGAAAGGTTGCGAGCACTGAACTTATTCTCTCTGGAGAAGAGACGCTTGAGAGGGGATATGATTTAAATATACAAATACCGTACTGGTGACCCCACAATAGGGATAAAACTTTTTCGCAGAAGAGATTTTAACAAGACTCGTGGCCACTGATTAAAATTAGAAGAAAAGAGGTTTAACCTTAAACTACGTAGAGGGTTCTTTACTGTAAGAGCGGCAAGGATGTGGAATTCCCTTCCACAGGCAGTGGTCTCAGCGGGGAGCATTGATAGCTTCCACAAACTATTAGATAAGCACCTGAATGACCGCAACATACAGGGATATATAATGTAATACTGACACATAATCACACACATAGGTTGGACTTGATGGACTTGTGTCTTTTTTCAACCTCACCTACTATGTAACTATGTAACTATGAGGCTGCCTTCCACAAGTGCTATTATTCCATGAACTTTATGGACATTATTATAGCCCTCATGGCCATTATTACATTACTCTATTGGAATATTACACAGCGTTTCGATTGGTCTCTGTCAGGATGTTGTGATTTTGCCTCAGTTAAACAGGAGCTGCTGCAGACGTTTTTGGCCTAACCGTTGGTTTAGAAAGGTAAAATCTGTTACCAGGTAACAGTTGCAGGTGTATTTTGAATGCTTTTTTTCTGTGGCATTGCAGTTTATAGTAGGCTCAAGTCTGAATGTGTTTGGGCTGTAGACCTGAGAGTTGCACTTGAGGCGTGTAATATAGGTCTACCCTTTTACACATAGCACTAAATAATTTATTTTCTGGTAAAGCATGCTTAGGAGGGGGCCACACAAAAAGTAGCCTAGGGGCCCATGACCACCTTAATCCTCCATTGGTTGTGTGTTGAGTCATTTTGAGGGGACAGCAAATTTACACTGTTATACAAGCTGTACACTCACTACTTTACATTGTAGCAAAGTGTCATTTCTTCAGTGTTGTCACATGAAAAGATAATAAATAATAATAATAATAAAATATTTACAAAAATGTGAGGGGTGAACTCACTTTTGTGAGATACTGTACATATACTGTACATATACATGCTTAACCGCTAGCCGACTGGCACGGCTGCGTAAATTGCCATAGGTGTACGTCGCTCCTTTAAGACGTCACAGCAGGCGCTTGACTGCGCCCTTGTTTGTGTTGTTTTGTTCAATATTTTTTGCAATAAATATTGCATATTTACAATACTTTTAGTCTTGGGGTGTGTTTTAATAATTGAAGCTTAGGGGTCATAAGGCCACATGAGGCTCAAGTTAATAAAAGTTTGAGAACTGCTGCTCAAGACAGCACATTTCTAGAAATGAACAATATTAAATGCTAAGCTCCCATCATTTCAGAAAAGAAAAGGGTTCCGGCGCTCCAAATATTGTGATGCCTTCAAAGGATGGTGTAATATTAGCTAGAATGGCTCATCTAATATAGAAAAAACAAAGGAGAGGAGGCATCCATCCTCAGAGGGTGTCCAAAAACCTCTGTCAGCAAGCAAATGAAAAGGAGGGGGGTTGGGAGGCGCCAACTCTATATATACTGACAGATAATGTTAATATAGTGCAGTATACACACTTACTGGTTCGTAGCTTCAGAATGGGGTGGCCGTGTCCATGAAACATAAAGATGTCCTTTGATATGCTGGTGCTGGGGTGCTGGGGTGCAAGCTTCGGTGGCCGTCTCGGGACTCAGGGGAAGTTTTACTCCTGGATGATAAAGCAGATCAGCGGTGTCCAGTGTGTGGAAGCTCCACGCTAACCACCCTGGAACGCGGAAGTGGACGTGACGTCAGCGGTGCACGGAGAGCATAGGTAGGGGCTAATGTACCGGCTACACGCTCGGGGCTCACAGCTCCTTCTACTGGCCAGTAGTTGAGTGTAATTTGGCAGTATTTTGAATTTTCATATAACTTCTCTGTACATTTACATTTAAATGTGGTTATAACTGACAATCATTGTTGAATGAAATATCAGCTGTATTTTTTCTACAAGGAAAATTATATTAATTTAATAAAAAATGAAAGCTTAAAAAAAAGCTTAAAAATAGAAGCTTGTAAATAACAGTTAACAAAAAAGAGGAAAGAAATAAAAACTTAGCTCACTTATCTCCTTCCAACTCAGCCCAATGAATTTCAAAACAGATTAACAAATGATGACACTATGATTAGTCACAATGTAAGACAAATAAACTGGCTGCCACTTAAAACTAAAAGGTGAATATATATGAGATAAAACAGTCTATCACATTAAGCAAACAAATGTGAAGAGACACATAATATCCAAGCGGCGCTCCTGTCAAATTACTGAGAATTGACACAATTACATATAAAGTAAAATGCACATATAAAGAACAGTTGTTAAAAATATTACAACCCATTCTTTTACATGGACTAATCTATAATCTAAATGTTTAATATTAGTAAACAATTATCTTTATTACTATAGTGCTTTCTGCATCAAGGAACACATCTAAAAAACACAGCAAGTAAAGGAACAGTGGCTATATTGAACTGGAACACCGGGAGAAGAACCAACCGGACGCCGGGAGAAGATGAAGCGCAGGGACCCCCGAAGCCGGAAGAAGACCCCCGAAGCCGGAGGAAGATCTCCCCCCCCCGGAGCTGTTTAATAAAATATTTTAAAAACCTGTGTAGTGTGTTTTATTACACTTTTTCCCTAGGTGAATGGGTAGGGGTACCATGTACCCCATACTCATTCACATAGGGTGGGGGGCCGGGATCTGGGGGCCCCCTTATTAAAGGGGGCTCCCAGATTCCGATAAGCCCCCGCCCGCAGACCCCGACAACCAACGGCCAGGGTTGTCGGGAAGAGGCCCTTGTCCTCATCAACATGGGGACAAGGTGCTTTGGGGTGGGGGGCCCCGCAGGGCGCCCCCCTCCCCCAAAGCACCCACCCCCCATGTTGAGGGCATGCGGCCTGGTACGGCTCAGGAGGGGGGGGGTGCTCGCTCGTCCCCACCCCCTTTCCTGACCGGCCGGGCTGCGTGCTCGGATCGGGGTCTGGTATGGATTTTAGGGGGGACCCCACGCCGTTTTTTCGGCGTAGGGGGTTCCCTTTATAATCCATACCAGACCTAAGGGCCTGGTATGCCCCGCGACGGGGCTCGCAAGGTGTCAATCTCGCCGATAAAAGCGGCAAGATTGACATCCTTTTCTAGTCGCACCGGAGTCACGTTCAAAATGAACGGACTTGTCCGTGTGTGGGCAAGTCCGTTCATTCTGAAAGTCCGGCGAAAGTCCGTCGGAAAGACGGGCGGACTTAGCCCGCCGGAAAGTCCGGTCGTGTGTGGGCAAGTCCGTCCGTTTTAAAGTCCGGCGCACCTGGCGGACAAAGTCCGTCGGAAAGTGTGCCGGACCAAGTAGGATAGAAAGTCCGACCGTGTGTACGCGGCATTAGATGTCATCTTAAGAGAACTGCAAGTACTACTATTGAAAATATCCAGTCACATAAGACACTCTCGAGATTAAACATGCTGCATTCTATGGTGGAGGGCCTTCCTTTAATCTACAATGTCCAATACTTACCAAGAGCTATAACGGATAATTTCTCAGTGGAGGTCACATTGAACTTATATGCTGGCCAGGTGAAAAAACACTGACGCATGAATGCTCAATGGCTACAAGAGGATTTTATTAAAATAAAATGCCAAATAGCTATCTTTAACTATTGGAGGGAGAATTGTACGGATACTCCTATCGCTAACCAATTGGAGGAGTTTAAGGCGACCCTTACAGGGATGTTCAACAAAGAGGTGAGAGATTTTTCTAAGGCTCTCAGCTCAGATGTGATACAGGCAGAACATCAGGCTGCCACAGCTGAGAGTTTATATGCACAGGATCCTTCCCCTACTAATTACAAGGGATGGCAGGATTGTGTGAGGCAATACCAAATACTTTTAACGGAACAAACTAACAAAAATCAATTACACCAATGCAGACGCATTTTTGAATTCGGAGACAAGAATGGATGCCTGTTGGTTTTCCTGGCGAAACCTTCATATACCCCGGTTTCTGTAATGCGTCTTAGAACTTCAGGGGCATCATTGTTCAAGACCCTCAGGCCATTCTAAATCCTTTTGTGGAGTTTTATGAAAATCTATACTAATCTAAGACACAGAAGACAGCTGGGGATCTATCGAGCTATTTAGATACTATTACTTTAACCACCCTAACCATGGAAGATAGCAATATTCTAGATCAGTCTATAACACAGGAAGAGGTCGGAAATACCATTACCACTTTCAAACCACATAAATCACCAGGCTTAGACATATACCCAGCTGAGTGGTATCAACTACACAAGGATGCACTGGTACCCTATTTACAGAGTATTCATAACAGCCGGGAAGGAGGGTATACTCCCAAAATCTAGGAGAGAAACCCTGATAGTATTATTGCCCATTCCTGGGAAAGACCCATTAGAATGTAAATCCTGCAGATCCATCTCATTGATTAATTCTGCTGTAAAAATATTGGCCAAAGTATTGGCAAATAGACTACAATCAGTAATCACTAAACTGATGGTTCCGATCAAACAGGGTTTTTTTTACCGGAGAGAAGTGCTCAAATTAATCTTAGAAGGCTATATGTTAATCTACAAATAAAACAGGATAATACAGATAGTAGGGTGATAGCATCATTAGATACAAAAAAAGCATTTGACTCGGTAGAGTGAAAATATCTCTTCTCACTTTTGACTAAGTTGGGATTTGGGCATAGATTTATCTCCTGGGTAAGACTTCTATATAATGATCCTAGGGCTAGTATTAGGGTGAATGGGCTTATGTCAGACTCATTTCAGATACATAGAGGGACTAGGCAGGGTTGTCCCCTATCACCTCTTTTGTTTTCATTGGCTATTGAACCGTTAGCTGCTAAACTACGAGAGGATGATGGCATTAAATGCCTGCTGGTAGGGGATCTAGAAGAACATGTTTCTTTTTACATCGACGATATGCTTTTATACCTGAATAATGCAGATAATTTGTTATCTGCTGCCTTTTCGCTGATACAGGAGTTTGGAGATTTCTCAGGATTCCGTATCAAGTCAACGCTGTTCCCGCTGGACCCACAGCCTAATCTGGTACTTCCTGCCCACTGTCCCAAAACAGTATTAACAAAGTTTAAATATTTTGGAATTCATATTCAACTGCCATTTGAATCATTTATAGATATACATTTATGGCCCATTATCTGGATGTTTAGAGACAGAATACAAAAATGGAAAGATCTGCCCCTTGTGATCTTTCTGCCAAAATTTTTGTATGCTCTCTCAAATACTCCAGTATACAGTATATCTCCAAGAAAACATTTCAATATATTAACTCTTTATTAAATTATTTTATATGGGGCTCCAAGGCGACTAGGGTTTCATTGGATGTCTTGCAATTACCAGTTGACCGGGTAGATCTGGCTCTGCCAGATCTACGTCTCTACTATTTTGCATCCCAACTTGTATATATTCATTGGCGGATGTTCCCACAATTGAATAATGCAGTGGTGGCAGTGGAGGTGTCAGGTCACCTTGAGGCTAGGTGACAGATGCACACCGTTGGGATCAGGAGTGCACCGCAAGGCAGTGGACACTATGGCTGACTGCTGTGGATGGGAGTCCGGGTGGTAAGGAAGGCAGGGCCGCTGGAACACCAACACGGATCCCACCGGGGTTAGAGCATAGGATTCCCTGGGGCGCGGAGTCTAAGCGCCAGCAGGTGTTCACCAGAGCCTCTAGTGGTGAGGATGGACTGAGCTGCAACTGGCTCCAGGTCGCGACACCCAGGGTCCCCCAGCTCACACCCACAGTAGGCAACAGGAGGATAGGGATAGTAAGGAATAAGCCAAGGTCAGGGCCACAAGCAGACAAAGACAACAGAGTTCACTCCAAGGTTCAGGGTCACAGGCAAACAGGGATAGTAGGGGACACACCAAAGGTCAGGGTCACGAGCAGACAGGAATAGTTGAGAACACGCCAAGGTCGGTAACAGAAACAAAAGTAGAACACACGGCAGGCAGGAACAGTAAGCCAAAACACACAAAGGTTGATCAGCAGGGCTGGCCTGCAGTGAAGAGGTTAATATAGAGTTCTCTGATAGAAGCTGGGGTGGAGCCATGCTAGAGGAGGGTTAATAAAAGCAGTCAGGTGAGAGTCAGCTGGTCTTTAGAGATGAACACATGGAAACAGGTAAGCTGACAGACAAAACTCTATTGCATAGCCATGACAGGAGGCAGCGGTTGCCACCACTTATGAAGCTCTATTGAACTTCTTCTATAGAGGGGTGGTACCTACAGCAGGGTTAAAACAATGCTTAAATCAGCTAAATGTATATTAGGGATCTGCCTACAGCATATTGCTGACCGACTCATACATTTATCTCCCAATGCTCCACTTTGGTTCAACCCCTGTCTGAGTGAATTATTTCACTTAGAGGATGGATACAGATGGTCTAAGTTTGGGATCAAATATCTTCACCAACTATATGATAAGGGTAGATTTAAATGTTTTTCACAGTTACATGGGGAAATGGGTGTATCCAACTGGAAATTCCAATATACAAGGTTTAAACATGCAGCACAAAGTCAGTTTGGAAATGAACCAATTGCGTTGGAGAATACAAATTTAGAAAAACTCTTATTAAATCTGGATCACACTAAACTGATTTCTAGGTATTATGCTGCGTACACACGGTCGGACTTTTCGTCTACAAAAGTCCAACGGACGCTGACGGACTAAAGCTGGCTGGTAATCCGATCGTGTGTGGGCTTCTCCGGACTTTCAACTGACTTTTTCAGCCTCAAATCCGACGGACTTTAGATTTGAAACATGAAAAATCCGCTTGTCTGTATGCTAGTCTGACGGACAAAAACCCACGCTAGGGCAGCTATTGGCTACTGGCTATCAACTTCCTTATTTTAGTCCAGTGTACGTCATCACGTAAGAATTCGACGGACTTTTGTGTGATCGTGTGTCTGTTCGTTAGAAAGTCCGCCGCAAGTCCGCCGCAAGTCCGTCGAAAGTCCGTCGAAAGTCTGTCGGACAGGCTGTCGGACTTTTGTAGCTGAAAAGTCCGACCGTGTGTACGCGGCATTATGGTGCCTTGATAGGGATGGAAAGTAAAAAATATACAGGAAATTTAGGGATAGATCAGACAGTATCATACCAGAACTGACAGAAGAACTTTTTTTTTTTATCCAGAAAAAAAGTCTTTGAGTACATATAGTCCAAAAGTCAGCAATAGCACTTATTAGCCACACACATAATCCATTAACCATATGGGACACTACATGTTTGTATTAATAACAGTTATCATGGAGCACGTATCATAGATCCATATACACCCATACAGTGCAGCAGAAGTGTAAATGGCATAACCTCCTACCCACAATCCATCCTCCATGCATCAAAATTACAGCATATCCCGCATTCAGTCCAAAGATTCTATCCATAATCAAATCCTCCGGGGTGAGCCCCAGTACCTCCAACCATGGACCCCAAAGCTTCTCAGATTTACTGGTACACCCCCTCTGCTGGTAAATGTTTTTTTCCATTCTCATTGTATTTCCCACCGCAACAATCCATTCCTTGACCATAGGAGGGCATTCAGATTTCCAGTGTAACATTATCAGTTTACGGGCTAGAAAAAGGATTCTTGTAAGGGCTTCTCTGGTGTGGTGTTCCCATTCAAATTCCTTTAAAGACGCGTACACACAAGCGGAATGTCCGACAGCAAAAGTCAGACGGAAGCTTTTCATCGTCTATTCCGATCGTGTGTATGCCTCATCGGACTTTTTTTTGTTAAAAATTTTGATGGACCTAGAAATGGAACATGTTCCAAATATTTCCGATGGAACCAATTCCGGGAAAACCGCTCGTCTGTATGCTGTTCCGATGGACCAAAAACGACGCATCCTCTGAAGCAAGTATGAGACGGAAGCTATTGGCTACTGGCTTATGAACTTCCTTTTTCTAGTCCCGTCGTATGCGCTGTACGTCACCTCATTCTGGACGGTCAGACTTTGGTCGGACTTTGGTTTGACCATGTATAGGCAAGACCGCTTGAATGGAATTCCGTCAGAGTTCCGTCGGAGAAACCTTTGGAGTTTATTCCGATGGCAAAACCGGTCATGTGTACGCGGCATAAGAAATTCAGCAGGCGGTGTATGGGGCCTAACGGGATTGACACCTGGAACACTGTGTTCAAGGCATCAGTCACCTTCTTACAGTATATGTGTAGTTTGGGGCAGTGCCACTGCATATGGATCAAATCACCATGATCCTGCTTGCATCTAGTGCATGTTGGTGTAAGGAGCAAGCCCATATTGTGTAACCTATGAGGTGTGTAGTAAACTATCAAAAGGGTATACAACTGTGTCAGCTTCTGAGTCACCTTTAAGGAGCAGATGGTTACTGCCTATAAGGCTTCCTCCCACTGGTCCTCATCAAGCAAGCCTACTTTATCTTCTCATTTCAGTTTCACCTTCAAGGAGTGTTTTTTAGGTAACGGTGGAGCTATATAATGATGCTTTGGGATATAAATCCTTTAGAGGTCTCTGCTGCCTTAAGCAGAGAGAACAGGGGTACTGAAGCCATAGTCCATTTGGAAATGCTACTCTGAGCTATAATGGCATGTTTGAGTTGCATGTAGTAAAAATGCATAAATAGTGGCAGTTGGAACGCCTCCCGCAAAGTATCATAAGGTGAGTAGTATTCCATTATGGAAAAGTTGCCTCAGATATATAATACCATATTTTTTCCACCTAGCTCCATGCTGCAATTTGGCCAGCTCCAGATAAGTGCCATTTGACCAAAAATTCCTGTCACACCCTGAAGATACCTAGATTTGTTCCATATTTTCTGTATTAAATTATATGTTGGGAAAGTCTTTTGGGGATTTCCAAAAGCCAAAGCCTCAAGGGCAGTTGGAATAGAACTTCCACCCACCGTATGAAGCATGTCGCTCTCAGAGGCACTAGGGGTCCTTTCGGTCTGTTCTCCCTCTGCGAACACGGTGCCTATCAGGTGCTGCAGTTGTGACGCTAAGTAGTACAACCACGGATTTGGCAGTGCGAGGCCACCATCATCCTTTGGACGTTGCAGGTGTTCCAATTTTATTCTAGAGGGCCGATTTTTCCAAATTAACAAGCGGAATATATTATTTACTATCCTAAAGGTTAGTGGGATCACCACAGGAGAGTTATGAAGCATGTATAAAAGCTGGGACATAAGAATCATTTTAACAAGATTCACTTTGCCCGCAATTGACATACACAAAGAGTTCCAGATTTTTACATGAGATTGGAATTGCAACAAGAGGGGGAAAATGTTGAGCTGACTGTATTCCCTAATTCATGGAGTCACTCATATCCCCAAATATTTAAAAGAGGTAGCTATGAGTCCCCATGCTGCAATTGGTCCCCGTCTATTGGCATCAATGCGGATTTGGTCCAGTTCATTTTGAGACCGGAAAACTTCCCAAAACAGACAATAGTATCCATCGTTTCCTTCAGGGACTGTTCCGTATCGCCCAGCAGAATCATCGTATCGCCTGCATAGAGCATCACTTTCTCCTGTCTATCTCCGTAGCAGAAGCCGGTGATAACCAGGTTATCCCTAATTTGAATAGCCAGTGGTTCTATGGCCAGGGCAAACAGCAGGGGTGATAAAGGACACCCCTGTCTGGTGCCCCTTCCTAAAGCAAAGGAAAGTGACATCTCTCTTATAGCTGCCTGGGGATGGCAATACAACAAGCGCATCCAAGAGATATATACCTCCCCAAAGCCAAAGTGTCTGAACACCTCCCAGAGGTAGTGCCACTCTATACTGTCAAAGGCTTTCATAGCATCGAGAGACAGCAGAGCTCTGTGTCCAACATTATCAGCTTGGGACTACATATTAAGAAAAAGCCTTCATTAATTAACCGCCGTAGATTTATTAGGCATAAAGCCAGCCTGATTAGGATGTATTACAGACGTAATGACGTTATTTAGCCTGAGGGCCAGCACTTTGGCTAATATCTTAATATCCTAGACATAGAGGGTGGTATAACGTTTTGTTCCCTAGCTGCATTGAACACCCTTAGCAATCGGGGTAGCAATAGTTCTGAGTATTGCTTATAGATTTCCATGGGGAGACCATCTCCCCCCGGAGCTTTACAATTGGAAAAGTCGGTACCGCTACTGTAATTCCTCTAGCGTAAACAGAGAATCGAGTTCCCTACATTGAGACTCAGTGAGACACGGAAATGTTATCCCAGATAGGTAATTTGTCAATTCCTCTGGATCATACTTCGAGGCAGCGAGATATAATTTTTCATAGAATTCCACCAGTGCCTGTAGTATCAGATCCGGGGAGTGGACAAGGCGCCCTCTGTCGTTTTTTATCGCACCAATGACCGGGGATCTCTGTTCTGAGATTTGGCAATTCTAGCAAGGAGGCACCCATTGTCTCTCCCTCAAAGAATGCTGTTTTTAAGAAGAACCTCTTTTTTTCCGCAGACGAGGCCAGCAAGTGCTCATATGCAGATTGAGCCGATTGCCAGGTCTCCCTGGCAGAATCAGTAGGGTCCTGCACATATTGCAGCTCTAGTGAGTGTACTCGTGATTCCAATTCAGCTCTCAGTCCCTCAGAATGCTTTTTCACCTCTGCAAAAAGAAGGCGCCTGAGGTACACCTTAAAAGCCTCTCATTCAATAAGGATAGAGTCCGGATCGTGTTGGACAGTAAAAAACTCCCGGATGCTCCGCTCCAGTCTCTCAGGAGAGGTAAATAACTTTAGCCAGAAGGCATTAAACTTCCAAGAGGCTTTAGGTAATGCGGACAGTGGCGCTACAGTGAGGCATACCACCATATAGGAGTGGTCTGAAACGTATCTGGGTTTATAAGAAGTTTCTGAAACCGAGGGGAGCATAGCCGAGTTGCCCACTGCCAAATCAATCCTTAAGAGGTATCCATGAGACTTTGAAAAGCAGAAGAACTGTTTCACTGCAGGGTTTCAATGTCTCCACAGATCTATCCATCCCATTTCCTGTAGTATTTCTGCCAGGGGGGTCTCCCTTTACAAAGCGAGGAGCGCCCCCGGGCATGGATGTTTATCAAGTCTAGAGTTCAGCCAACAATTAAAATCCCCTACCTGCATTAGTGAGAGGTCCGGCTGTCCCTCCAGGAATTCTATGAAAAGCCGGAGTACCGAGCATCAAAAGGGGGGGTATGTATACACAGGCCAATATACATTTTAAGAGCCCAATGCGGCAGTACAAAAACACATACCTTCCATTGGGGTCTACCTTAGCAGCATATTCCTGGTAATCCAGGGACCTGTGTATCACAACACTCACCCCCTGATAGAATGAGGTATGGGTGGAGTGGTACGCCTACCCTATCCATGGGTATTTCAGGCAGCTCTTAGTCCCTGCCGTCAAATGCATTTCCTGAAAACATAAAATAACAGGGTAACATTTTTTCAAGCATGCAAAAATCATTGTGCGTTTAAGGGGGGAGTTCATACCCCTGATATTCCAGGAGATCTCCGGATTGCCTGCCAGTCTAAAGGCATAGTTAGTGTCCGAGTAGGGCATGTGATCTTCACAGTGAAGCAATAATCAGCAAGGACATAGTGGAAAATATAGTAGCAACATAATAAAACAGCAGTTTGGCTAAAGGAGGGGACAGTAGTAGTCAGTCTATCATACATCTTTGGACTGTAGGGTAATCTCCAGTTTGGAAAGCAACACGGCACAACGGTGCCAACAGACATAATTGCACTGGCGTTGAGATATTGACCTTCCAGGTATATAGCAGTTGAGCCAGAAAAATCAGTTAAAGAAACAAGAAAAAAAAAAACAAACAGTCCAGAGCCACCAACTGGGCAGGTCTAAAAACACTAATGTAACCTAATAGTAGGTGGACGGATTGTCGTCTTATTGCAAGAAGTTACAAGTAGTATAGTCACAGTTGAGTTCCTGGCACTTGTAAAAATATATTGTCCCCCGGCATAAAAACAGAAGGGGAAGAAAAACAATAGAGAGGTGCCCTATTGGACAGAAGAGCCCAGTAGGTGGTCATGTCCTACTGATCTTACCACCAAAAGAAGCTGCTGGATCAGTCCCTATCTGCTCCAGCTCGGCGGTGGCGCAGGGCCTGTTCGTTATGGTCTAGCCACGCAGAACCAATTCTCCACAAAAGTAGTAAGATCTTTACCCTCTGTTTTCTCCGGGATATTGTTTCTGCGTAAGCAGTTTTCTGTATCTTCTGCTCTGTTATAGGTTTCTTGGACCATACGGTGAGCTTCCCGTCCTCACTTGCTATCGGTGGCAGCTTGTCCTCAATATCGCTTACTCTGCTCTCCACTGCTGTAGCTCTTTCCCTGACTTTCTGAAGATCTTGTCTTAGCAGTGACACCTCCTCACGAAGGCCCCCCAAGCTGATCTTTCATGGTGTTTACCGAGGCTGTGCACGTATGGACAGCCTGCAGGATCTCTGCTAATGTGGGTTGCTCCAGTTCATCTGGTATAGCCTCTGGAGGGGGAGAGGAAGAGTGTGTTGCATCTGCAGCAGAGTAGCTGGGGATGCTGTCTGTGTCCTGTCCCCACTCTGCTTGTGTATTGTGGCCCACTGTCGGTTACAGCCGTCCCCTGTAATTGTTGAGCATAATAGAGCATGTCCCAATAATGCTCCTTACCCTGGGCCTTTGGTGCTTTCTTGCTGTTCCCATCCTTGGGCTTGTCGTTCGCTTGTGGCGTGTGCTGGGCGAGGGCCACGGTGGTGCCATCTTGGGTGTCCGGGCCTGCCATCTCAGTCTGGCTTTTGCGGGTCTTCCCCCCGTGTGCAGAGGGTTGGCAGGGGGTCCAGAAGGTGCGGCAGGTCGGTAGCCAGCTGGGGAGCCGAAGAGAGCAGGGTTAAGGATGCCAGGGGAGGATCAATTTATGGATCAGGCACGGAGCTGTGAGAAGTGCGTCCTCTCACATGCCGGTCTTGGCCACGCCCCCGACGGAAGAACTTTGGGAGGAAGTGTTAAAATTGTATATGCCCACAGTCATTTCAGCTAGGGATTAGATGATACAGTTGAGATACCTACATCAAATGTATTATATGTCCCTTCGTTTATATAAAATGGGGAGAAGAGAGCCTCCTACATGTCATAAATGTCAGGCAATGGAGGGCTCTTTTATAAATATGGTCTGGGAGTGCAGTAGGATTCGCCCCCTGTGGTCCCAGGTCACACAGTTCATTGCAGATACCTTTGATCTTCCAAATATCTGTAGTCTGCTGGTGGGGCTTCTGGGCATAATTGAAGATAAACTTATGAACAATAATATGAGAACCTAAGACTGAAGAATTCTTTTTTGTTATTCTTTTATGTTGGCAAATTAATTGCACTCCACTGGAATAGGAGGGAATACCTCACCTTATCATCCTGGAAGGCCCTAGTAAATGCATAGGTGATAGCACACACCACCACGGTTTAGAGGTATTTCTCCTCTTGTGCTTTTTTTTCTCTTTGAATATTGTTTTTTTTTTTTTTTTCAATCTCATCCATATGTTTGTGTTCCAGATTAACAATAGTGATATATGTGCATGTAGAACTATTGCAGGTCAACGTACGGACAAAATGTATTGTGATGGAATAGCAATGGTTATATTGAGGTTTATTGTACACCAATTTCTGTAATCTATTTCATTTTTTTGTTTCTGTACATATGGCAATAAAAACCGTTTAAAAGAAAAAAAAAAGAAAAAGAAAATGTACAGTGTTATCAAAAATCTACAAATCCTCACTGAAATTTCATGTTAGATAAAAAGGGATGATTAACTAAAGCAAATGAGTGCAAAAGGAGTGTTAGTAAATAAGGTGGATCTGTGCTCACTTTGAATACCCAATCATGTGTTTAGGTCTTTGGAGTCAATATCTGTTCAACTTATCTATTATCATCTACTTTGCAATGTATACATAAAGTCTCTATTCCTTTATTAAATCAACCTCTGCGGTATCAAGACGAATTATGTTATTTTTTTAGACTGCTGTGAGAAATATTTCATTGGTTGTTTTTTTAAATGATACAAGATAAAACCCTTGAATGCTTGATTGAGCAAGTATGCATACCCCTTATATTGTGATTTGTGACTGACTGAGTTAAATTCAAGCTGTAAGTTTCAAAACCATTTAAAAAAAAACAGTTCACAGTCACTTTCCATCTACTAAAGAGGTCTTAAGTAGCCCTGTCAAAATTATCTGTCCTTGTAGAATTTACCTGTATGCGTCATGGTTAAATCTTGCAGAGAACACATAGTCCAGAGGAGAAAAAGTAGATGTAAGAGATATTATTGCTGACATTTACAGATCAGAGGAGAGATATAAAATATAATTAAAGACACTGTATGTGGTGGAAGAAGGGAAATAATGTCTCCTGGCTCCAATACAAAATGTGAAGAAAGGCTACGAAGTATACAGATGTTTCACACCACAGTACAAACTGATAAAACACTATGGGTCCATTTTATTATTGATTTAATGGGAAATTTGCCCAACATTTGCCCGATAATTTGTGCATGTGGACTGGCAATCTTGAAGCAAGGGAGCAGCTTCCTGTTACTTGGATACCAGCATGCATGCTCTTTAGCATGGGGAGGGTGTTGTTAGAAAGGGATCCCTCTCCAAAGCACCATTGCCTGATGCTTATAAGCTCTTTTTTATTTACTGTATATAGAATAAATCACATTTTGCCAGAAAATGCTCTTAATCTTGCTAAAGCTGTGTTTTTATCTGACATCAGTTGCTAGTAGATAAGTGCAAGGACTTCTGTTATTTAACAAGACACTCTGAAGATTCAACCAGGAATTGGAAAATAACCTCTACTGTGCTTTAGTACTATACTATACTGCACTTTTAGAAAGTTGTGATTTACTTTATAGTGTCAAACCATAATCCAAAACCATTTTATTTTAGTTCTGGAAAGAGTGTAGAAGGGCTATAGCCTCTGTTAAGTTATTGTTTGTCTGTGTCCCTGTTGTTAATGTTCCATTTTTGACCCTTGGTTAAAGTGGATGTAAACCCTCACATATAACCAGTGAAGTAAACAGCCTCAGATGATACACAGAGATGAAACAAATCTCCCTACATACATTTTACATGTATATCTGCTGTCTTCAGCTTGCTATATTCTTTAGAAAGTGCAAATTTGTGTTAGAAATTTTCTCTTCCTGTTCAGCACTGGGAATGTAATCTTGGCATACACTGTGTGACAGCTGATTGGAGGAAAGGCACGTACCCTCACTCCACATAGGCAAAGTAAGGAAGGAATGTGCAGAGCTGGCTGTGAATAGACCATATCTCTGCTAATCTATATATAGCACCCATCCCAACACAAAATTCAGGCTGGTTTTATCTTGGTTGTTGGAGAACTTGTCAGAAGCTATCATACTGATAACAGAAGAGCGGAGCAGCGGAAAGACATGGGACTCAGGGCTTTGGAGAGAGATAAGAAAACACTGCAGATATATATGCCTAGGTCAAATTTAATGAATCAGATTTACATCCACTTTAACAAGAAAGTGGGGGAATCAAAAAAATCAAAAGAACACTTACTCCAGTGACAACTTTTAACCTCTTAAAGACTACCCACCGCATATATACTGCGGCAGGGCATCTCTATTGCGCGAAACAACGTACTTGTATGTTGCTTCATGCAATAGATATTGTTGGCGCGCGCCTGCCGCTGGAGGCACATGCACGCGCTGCACGGAGAGGGAGCCAATCAGCGCGTCCGGCGGACCTGATGTCCGCCAGCCACCCACAATCGCTCCCCAGAGAGGCAGAATAGGGGTCTGCCTATGTAAACAACGCAGATCCCCGTTCTCACAGGGAAGTATACAGAGATCTTCTGTTCCTAGTAATCAGGAACAGTGATCTTCCTGTGTTCTTCCTGTCATCACTTCCCCTACACAGTTAGAAACACACTGGGGGAACACACTTAACCCTTTGATCACCCCTGATGTTAGCCCCTTTCCTGCCAGTGTCATTTATATAGTGATCAGTGCATTTTACACCAATACACCACTGTATTGGTGTCACTGATCCCGAAAAAGTGTCACTTAGGGTCAGATTTGTTCGCTGCAATGTTGCAGTCCCACTAAAAATCGCTGATCGCCGCCACTACCAGTAAAAACAATAAAAAAATTAAAAGTCCATAAATCTATCCCATAGTTTGTAGACGCTATAACTTTTGTGCAAACCAATCAATGTATGCTTATTGGGATTTTTTTTACCAAAAATATGTAGAATACATATTGGCCTAAATTGCTGAAGAAATTTGTTTTTTTACTTTTTTTTTTTTGGATATGTATTATAGCAGAAAGTAAAAAAATATTTTTTCTTTTCAAAATTGTCAGCCTTTTTGTGTTTTTAGCGCAAAAAAAAAAACAACGCAGAGGTGATCAAATACCACTAAAAGAAATTCTCTATTTGTGGGAATAAAAGGACCAATTTTATTTGGGTACAGTATCGCACGCCCGCACAATTGTCAGTTAAAGTAACGCAGTGCTGTATCGCAAAAAATGGCCTGGTCATTAAGGGGGTAAATCCTTCCGGGGCTGAAGTGCTTATGGGAGGATTCCCACACATTTCTGAGATATTTCAAATATGTCTCCAGAATATGTCTCCAGAACAGGAAGTGAAGGGAAATTTCACCAAAATTCACCAGAAAGCAAAAAACAAAAAGAAAATCTGATGGCATTGTAATCATTCCTTGCTCTAAGTCCAACATCAGGATGTTACCAAACCCCCTCTTCATGCAAGTGGCTCCCTGAGTCGTAGTTCTTACTGATACAAAACTGTTCTGCCACTTGCCCGTTTCTTTCAAACTCTCCTTAAGAATTAAGTGATAGCAGATGATAAAGCAGTGTAAAGCCTCATACACACGATCAGACTTTCCGAAGGGAAATGTGTAATGACAGGCTGTTGGCGGTAAATCCGACCGTGTGTATGCTCCATCGGACAATTGTTGTTGGATTTTCCGTGGACAAATGTTGGTTAGCAGGTTTTAAAATTTTCCGTGGACAAATGTATGTTGTTGGATTTTTATGAGCGTGTGTACAAAAGTCCGTCGGACAAAAGTCCAACGTACAAATACGCATGCTCGGAAGCAAGGACAAGGTGGAAGCGGTCAGTAAAACTAGCGTTCATAATGGAGATATCACATTTGTGACGCGACACATTATGAAATCTCGAAATGCAGCACACATTCTCTTCTTCTATATGATGGGATAATAATGAAGCTGCTTTGCTGGTGATATTGACAGAGTTCTGCCAAACGTATTTCTAAAGGCTTTCTTTTTCTAGTGATATCCAGAATAATTTTTTTTTTTTTTTTCGGGTCAAGTTACCACAACACCATTATTATCTCGTAGATTTTAAGATCAAAGATACAACTATGTTGATGTCCCTTGTTAATCTGACATTGTATTTTTGAAATGTACATGCCTACTCACAAACAAACTATCCCTTTTTAAGTAAAACACATAGCCAAGAATTTTTTTAAATATTTTTTTTTCTTTAATAGGGAGCACAAGAAGGTCATATAAAAATCCAGAGGAAGGCATCGATGGAGAAACTGTTGGAGTTGGTGAAGCCTTTGTACCCCAGGACAGACCTCAATTATGTGAAGTACAAAACTGGGAACCTGAGGAGTCCATTTAATAGGGAGCACAATACGATCCTGGACTCCGAGAGATCGGGAGCGGCAGCAGATGACATATATGTCCCCAGGCTGTGGCCTTTACAACAGTCTGCATTTTTTGCCAGACCAGACCAAACCCAGGCCATCGCTCTCTACACTTCCTTCCACATCGGATGAGGCCATTTTTTTCTTCAACAAATCAAATAAACTAAATTATACATGTAATCTGCCCTACAAATCAAAATAAACAAATTTAAATAAAAACTGCATTCTCTGCACACAAAAAAAGTATAACAACTCAAATCATAATTAAAAAAATAAACAAAAAGAAAATTAGAAATTGTAGGGGTGAAAATACCAAGGCCAGCAGGCTTGATGGGGGTGTTGGGGCTGTATTTGCCACGGTCCGCCATGCTGCTGTGGTGGGTGGGCTTGCTGTGGTGTCTGTCGAGGTGGTGAAGGTGGAGGAGGTGGTGGAGGATTGTCATGTAAATCACAGATGTTTGTTTTAGGTGTAATTTGGCCCCTCCTCCCCTTATTGAGGAGCTTCAGGATCAGCTCCTCACACATACTCCGTTGTTTCTACTCCATATCTTTCAGCTTATTCCCTGTCATACAGCCAAATGCCTCCTGTGCATCCGGGGCCATACTGATTGCCGTTGATGCATGGCTGAGGAAGGCATTCGTGGCCTCCTCTAGGTTCCTGGTCTTCCTGATCCTTTTAGAAGGAGAGCGTAGGGGAGGACTCTGCGACTCTGTCTGGCTGCTGGCCATGGGCTCGTCCTGACTGAGACTTTTTTTCTGTGTATGAAAATGGGACATATTTGTGGTTTTTTGGTCATCAATCACACACAGTTTTGAGCTTATGGCTGTTGCAAATTGAATTTTGACAAATAGAAAAGACTATCATTCTGACCCCAGCATTTTTCATTCTTGTCCCAATCATTTTTGGCCACTACTGTCTATTGATATGTAAAGCACTTTGTTAAGGCAGAAACTTTGGATCAATAACATCTAGTTAACATCATTCTATTTTTCTCTACAAATATGTTCAACAAGGCTATACCTGGGTCAAGCTGGGCTCCTCCACATCTTCTTCCTGTGTAGAAGGTCCAGGGTGGACCTCAGGAGCTGTGGCCTCAGCCGATGTGGAAGGAAGCGTTGAGAGTGATGGGCGTGGTTCGGTTTGGTTGGACAAAAAACGCAGGCTGTTGTAGTACCACAGCCTGGGAACATATATGTCATCTGCTGACACTCCCAGTCTCTGGGATTCCACCTTCTTGCACTCCTTATTATATGTACTACGCAGGCTACCAATTTTGGCCTTCAAATAATTGATATGCCGTGGGGTACAGAGGCTTCACCAATTCCAAGAGTTTCTCCATTGCTGCCTTCCTCTTGATTTTATTTGAGTCCCTACTCTTGACTTTCCATAGACACGGCAGCTCCTGATACTGCTCTATAAATTATGGCAAAAAGTCTGGCGCTGTGAATTTATCCACCATTGTGAATTAATAAATTAGCAGATGCCTGCAAGACAGAACACAAGACAAACCCTAATGTCAGGCTTAACGCATAAATAATCTGCTCCCAATATAGGCCTCAATCTAAGCAGTATAGGCCACTAACCACTGATGCCCCAATATAGAATTGTACCTTAGTTTTATGTTTCCATTTGGCAATGTCGATCGTTCATCCTCCACTCCCAGATCGTTCCTACGGCCATTACATCGACCACTCGTTATGGCTTTATATACACTGCGCATGCGTGAAACTCCGCTCTCTGTGTGTCATGACGCTGGAGCGTGACCATCTCTCTTCTGCATACGACACACACGGCGGAAGTTTCGGAAGTGTGACAGCATTTCAGATTCATAAAATTTGAGGCAGGTCTGTGGTGGTGGAGCTTATAGGAGGCACAAAGCAACCCCCATGAGCAAGACTGAGATGGTGGAGATGGTGCACATCCATAAGAAGCACGACTACGATTGCAAGCTGCGCAACTACGAAAGGCCCAACAGCTGAAAGGATCTCATTTTGGAGAAGGTCCTCGCTGTTGACACGGCCACGCGAATAGGCGTAGGTGTACAACTGCCGCTTTAAGAGCTATAGGGGGCGCACGCACGCTGCCCATGGTGCGACGCCAGAGCCGATGCGCGTGGCCGGCAACCCATGATCGCTCCTATCCACAGACAGATCCCGGTTCTGTCAGGGAAGTAGAGAGAGAGATCTGCTGTTCCTAGTGATCAGGAACAGCGATCTCTCTCTACTCCCAGTCAGTCCACTCCCCCCACAGTTAGAAACACCTACCTAAGGAACACTTAACCCCTTGATCGCCCCCTAGTGTTAACCCCTTCCCTGCCAGTGACATTTCTACAGTAATCAGTGGCTATTTTTAGCTCTGATCGCTGTATAAATGTCAGTGGTCCCAGAAAAGTGTCAAAAGTGTCCAATCTGTCCGCCGCAATGTTGCAGTGCCACTGAAAATCGCGGATCACCATCATTACTAGTAAAAAAAAATAAATAAATAAAAATTCCATAAATATATCCCCTATTTTGTAGATGCTATAACTTTTGCGCAAACCAATCAATATACGCTTATTGCGATTTTTTACCAAAAATATGTAGAAGAATACATATTGGCCTAAACTGATGAAGACATTTTTTTTGGGGGGGGGGATATTTATTATAGCAAAAAGTAAAAAATATTGTTTTTTTTTTCAAAATTGTCACTCTTTTTTTGTTTATAGCGCAAAAAATAAAATCTACAGAGGTGGTTCAATACCACCAAAAGAAAGCTCTATTTGTGGGAAAAAAAGGACACGACCGCGTAATTGTCAGTTAAAGCGACGCAGTGCCGTATTGCAAAAAATGGCCTGGACAGGAAATGGGTAAATCCTTCCAGGGCTGAAGTGGTTATTAAGAAAAAAAATATTGGTACATGTCTCCATGCCACTGCCCAGCTTCTCTTGTTCTTTGTTTAACAACCTGACCTGTTACCCATAAAATTGCTATTACCGATTTCTAAGATTCAGCTCCCGTTTGGATTTGGGATCCAAACTTAGGTCATGTTCACTAAACAGGCATGAAACTGAACCTGGGTATTTTCAGACCCTCTCTGTTGTTAATAGATTGCACATGATTAAGATATTTGATGGTATTCTGGACATGCTTTGGGCATATTTATATCACAATAATGATGTTTGGGGTGCAGACTATCTGGGTCAGCCACGGTTACGGGCACCTGTTTGTACAACATTTGGAGTGCTGTTCACAACCTCAACAAAACTGCCATATACCCATGTAAAGCATCACCTACTTATATAGGTACAGCTACAAAAACAATAGCAACTGGATTATTTATTCATATGAGGAAATCACATGGATATTTACTGGGATCTCCAGTGTTCGAGACTTCCTTACCTCTATTCCTTCATTACAACTAAAGTGGAAGATTGAAAGGTTGTCTCAAAAATTGATGTAATTGGAATTTTAGGAGATAACATTGGCCGAGTATCACACACTGCAATTAATTCCAAGTGGTCTGAGAGTATGCATCATACTTATCTTATTTGCACACAAGGAAGAGTTTAAAACTAAGTTCATTACAATTCTAAATAATCTTTTCAGAAACATAACGACACTCATGGTGGAACAGACAGTGACAAATTGATCCCAATAAGAACGAATATTGAAGGATATAAACAGGGCAAACTTGAGACAAGGAGGACTACTCCTTCAACAGAATATATGCCTGGGCAATCACAAGCCCCATTTCCATCTAAAAGGAATAATAGTCAAGCATCTGCAACTTTGTTATGTTCTAACACATCTGGCTCATCTACTGCAGCATCAATCTCTTTTTTTACCATAGTGGAAAAAACCCCCACTTCCAAAGAAGAACAGGGGATACACCACCAGGGGACATGGGGGAGTGACAACATGGGAAAAGATCAAACAATCAGAAAAACAGATGTAGTCTACACCATTTCATTTGTAATTTTGAGTGCTACTGAATTAACTGTTCTAAGACTAAAATGGATACATTTACATTGAAACAACACATATATCACATGTGCTGAGAACTACATTTAAACTACATTTAGAGGAAGCAATAGCTGGCAGTGAGCATAAGACAGAGGGGAACAGTTGAGACACTAGTGTTAATATGTCCATAACATCTAATCCCAGGGTTAATGAGTTACCAAATCAAAAATGAAGCCTGAAAAATCATAAGGAAAAAATAATATGCACCAGTACAAATCTCAAGGGAATGTTCACAAATGCCAGGAGCCTAGTCAATAAAATGGAGGAACTGGAACTGCTATTACGAGAGGAGGATGTGGACTTCATGGGGATAACAGAAACTTGGTTTGACAGCTCACATGACTGGCTGGCAAACATCCAGTAGGGTATTCCTTGTATCCAAAGGACAGGGAAGGTAGAAGAGGGGGAGGGGTGTGTCTATATATCAGGAATGATTTAAGGGTAGAAGAGAGGAATCAAATCAGTGATGGGGCAAGGGGGAGGTGGAATCCGTGTGGGTGGAACTACAAAGGGTAGAAACAAGTGGGAAATTAACAGTGGAGGTGTGTTACAGGCCCCCTAACCTGAAGGAAGAGGTGGAGTTGGATCTCCTTTCACAATTAGAAATGGCACGAGGCAGGGAAATGTTGTTGTGATGGGAGACTTCAACTATCCTGAGATTTACTGGGTAGAAGGGGTAGCCCACTCATTAAAGGCCCACCATTTCATAAATGTCTTACAGGACAACTTCATGTCCCAATTGGTGGATTTGCTGACTAGAAATGATGCATTGCTGGATCTTATAATTACAAATGATACAGATCTGATTGCAGATGTGGGAATACAGGACAACTTGGGATCCAGCGATCACAGGATTATTACGTTCAGCATAAATCATAGGAAAGGGAGGCACGAGGGTAGTACAAGAACACAAAATTTCAAAAGAACCAACCTTTCTAAACTGTGCTCAATGCTGCAGGATATTAAGTGGGACCAACCAAATCCTTGAAACATGGAACATGGAGGAAAAATGAGAGTGCTTTAGGAACATATTAAAAATATGTATCACCGAGTGCATTCCAATGGGTAATAAATATAGAAGAACAAAGGTTAAACCTGGGTGGCTGAACCAAAACATAAAATGTCATATTAAGGACAAAAAATGGCCTTTAAAATGTATAAAGTGAAGGGGTCAATGTCAGCATTTCAACACTACAAGGAATGCGATAAGAAGTGTAAGAATGCAATCACAGCTCCTAAAAAAGACTATAAGAGACACATAGCAGAGGAGAGTAAAAAAAATCCCAAGAAAAGTTTTTACTATATTAAAAAGGTGAGGTTGGAACACATAGGCCACCCCAAAAAAAGGAAGGGAAGATGGTTACAGATGACAAAGATGAGGCAGCTGTGCTAAATGTTTTCTTCTTCTCAATCTTCACACAGGAAAAGGATGGGTATAACAACCACGACTGTATTGTTTGTAATACATCATAGGATCTACCCTTTTGGCTGACAGAGGCTGGCATCCAGAAAGAATTAGAGAAGCTTAACATAAATAAATTACCAGGACAAGATGGCTTACACCCGAGAGTCCTTAAAGAACTTAGTCAGGTTAAAGCCAGACTGCTATTCCTAATCTTTACGGACAGCATACTGACAGGATTGGTACCAGCTGATTGGCAAAAAGCCCACGTGGTACCAATATTAAAAAAAGGGCAGAGATATATTCCTGGAAACTATAGGCCTGTCAGTCTAACATCGGTAGTTTGTAAACTATTTGAGGGGATGATAACGGACCATATCCAAGATTTGCTGAAGAAAACAGTATCATTAGCAGTAACAAGCATGGGTTTACGAAAGGTCGTCCTTGCCAAACCAACCTATTAACATTCTACGGTGAAAGTGAGCTGCTGTCTGGACAGGGGTACGCCGGTTGATGTGGTGTATCTGGATCTTGCAAAAGCATTTGATACAGTCCCCCACAAATGCTTAATCTACAAACTCAGGTCGGTGGGTATAGACCATAGGGTTTGTTCTTGGATAGAAAACTGGCTAGGAGAGCGTGTCCAGAGAGTGGTGAGAAATAACGTGTACTCAGAATGGTCTAGAGTGGTTAGTGGGGTACCCCAAGACTCTGTCCTGGGACCAATTATGGGACCAATATCTCAGATTTTGCTGCCGACACAAAAATGAGTAGGGCAATAACATCCCAGTGGGATACAGAAACTTTACAAGAGGACCTGAATAAATAATGGAGTGGGCAACTAGATGGCAAATGAGGTTTAACATTGGTAAATGTAAGGTAATGCACTTGGGGGGTAAAAATATAAACGCAAGTTATTCACCAGGAGGAGAACCCCTAGGCATAGGTGACCGCAGCCTATTGCATTCCAGTGTGCACCCCAAATGAATTAAAACATGGACACTGTTAGTAGGGCAGAGGTTGGTGTCAGTAGAGCAGTGGACTTGTCAACAGGTCAGAGGTTGTTATCAGTAGGGCAGTGAACAGGGGCAGCCCGCCCATTGGGGGCGCATGGGTGCTGCCCCCCATCCATGCATCTGGCCCCCTGATCTACATGCAGGGTGCCAGACGCATGGATTTCAATGGGGGATTTTTTTTTTTTTGAAGCACGTGATTAGAGCCAGAGGCTCTAATATTTCAAAAAAGGGTGGGCTTGGGGGGCGCAGAGCACTGCGCTCTGAGCCCACCCAGTTGTGTGACAATAGCAAATGGATATTCGCTATTGTCACACTGATTCTCCTCCCAGCTAATTAGGAAGTGGGTCGTGAGATCCATTTCCTGATTGGCCGAAAGGAGAAGTGATCTTATTGGTCAAAGAGGGAGGAAGAGGAGGGAGGAGATGCATGGCCGGAGGAGACACATGGCCGAAGAAGAAGCAGGTGAAGCTCGACCGACCCACCAGCTGCCACTGTGACTCCAGGAATGGCTCACCCGCAGTGGCTCAGCCATCCAGCATCCATCCCCGGCTCAGACAGGGGAGGGAGGAGGAGGGGAGATCGAAGTCATACCAAACAGGACATCTGCCTCCTAAAGTAGGTAGGCCGTCCGTCTCCAGCGAGGAAGGTTGCTGGTGTTCCTGGTGTTCATGTCCGTCTCCTGGGGGGGTGTCGTTGGTTTGCCGCCCCCACCCCTAAATCATTGAGCACCAGTCACTACTGAGTGGCAGTAGTTTTCCATTACTTTCTTTTTTTTTATTGTGTACAATATTTTTTATGACCCCCATTGGGGGGCGTTGGTGAAATATCAGCAGGGGAATCTGCACCGCACGGGGTGATTAGGGTGTGCCCAGACACACCTTGCACACCCCCTGCACATGCCTGTGCCGCTAGGGGATTCCAGGTTGGAGAGAGATTTGGGGATTCTAGTTGAGGACAGACTGAGCAAAACCATGCAATGTCGAGCTGCTGCAAACAAAGCCAGCAGAATATTAGCATGCATTAAAAAGGGAATTTATTCCAGAGATAAAATGATAATCCTGCCACTTTATAAAACTCTAGTTCGGCCGCATCTGATGTATTCCATCCAGTTCTGGTCACCAATCCTCAGAAAGGATGTACTGGGGCTGAAGAGAGTCCAGAGAAGGGCAACTAAAGTAATATGGAGACTGAAGGAACTCAATTACGAGGAACAACTAGCGCTATATTTATTCTCCCTTAAGAAGAGATGCTTGAGAGGAGATATAATAGCAGTATACAAATATCTCAATGGTGATCCCAGCGCAAGCATGAAAGTTTTCAGTTCCAGGGAGTGTAAGAAGACACGGCGCCACATAATGAGACTGGAAGAGAAGTGGTTTAACTTTAGGCTGCGTAGGGGGTTTTTCACTGTCAGGGCTATAAGGAAGTGGAACTCTCTTCCACAATCAGTGATGTCGGCAGGAAGTATGTATAGTTTAAAAAAAAAACTTGGACATGGATCTTAGCGAAAACTATGTACTTGGGATATTACAAGTCTATGAACAACCATAGCATGTGTTGGGCTTACAAGTATCTTAAATACTGAATGTTCTGAATGATTTAATGCAGCTGAATTTAAACTTTTGCTAAAAACGGTTCTTGACTTTTTTATGTTCAAAGATCAATATTTTACGCAAGTCAGAGGAGCAGTGATGGGCTCGCATGTTGCCCCAGCCTATGCTAAAACCTTGAAAAATAAGCAGGTATTTGATCATGCTTTACTTGAACAGAATTGTCTTTGCTGATAACATTTCACATATATTTTTGTTATATGGAGCGGCTACCTGCGAACCTTAGAAGAGATTAAAGGATTTTTCTGGTGGTATGGCCCTTTAACTGCTTCCTGTCCGCCCACCGCATATAAACGTTGGGACGGGAGTAGTGCCGATGCGGGTTAATGCACCTGTACAACACCCTGCATCGTAGGCCCTTGCGTGGCTCACAAAGCGTGTACCCAGGAGCCCGGCGATTGGTGCGTTTATGTGTCACAGCAGAAAGCATTACTGCTGTGTCCGGGCGATCACATGGTTTTGTACGATGTGATTGCTGTACCTGCAATTCTGAAGCTAGTAAAGATAATCCAAATGCCTAAAGAGCCGCTCGGATTACTTTTACAGGCAGCAGAAAGGGTCTCCTTGTTCCCCCACTGTGCGATGTCAGAAACGGGAAGCATCATGGATTTTGTCACTTTTGATGTCTGTTCTTTGTTTACCTGTCCGTTACCAGCCAGGGAAGAAGCTGATCAGACCAATCTGTGTCTGATCGGCTGCATTGTAGGCCAGAGGAAAGGTCTGGGGTCTCTCCATAAAAAGGATCTTGCTAAAAAATAAAGAGACAGTGTAAAACATGTTTTTATTATTTTAAATAAAAAAAATAATAAAATGAAAAAAAATGTTTAAAGTACCCCGTCTGCCTATGCTCATGCACAAATGCGAACGCATGAGCAGGTCCCGCACGCATATGTAAATGGCGATCGCATCACACATGTGCAGTATCGCTGCGAATGTCAGAGTGAGAGCACTAATTCTAGCTCCAGACCTCCTGTGTAACTCTAAACTGGTAACCTGTAAAGGCATTTAAAGTGTTGCCTGCGGTTTTGGTAACCAAACAGGCCTCTAGCTACTTTGACAAAAAATCTTCTCCTATTGTTAGCAACCCTAAAGACACAGTGTTTTTTTGTCAGGAATGGTGTTATTGCTTGGGTCACCTGCTGGTGGCACTGTTGCTTTTAGCACCAAAGGGTGTAGTTCTGGTGGCCACCAGCGGATGTCTCCCAGCAGATGTACATACTGATAATCAAGCTGTACCTGATGTGGAACTGCTGGGAGTATATAAGCCCATTCTTCACAGGTGCTCAGACCTTCAGTATTCCCCCTGCAAGCCTTGTCCCTGCCTGAGCCTGACCTGTTACTGTCTTTTGTCCTAGACCCTGTATCCTCTCCCTGAGACCTGTCTCCCAGTACCTGACTTCCCGTTCCCCTTTTCTCTTGTCCCTGCCTTGTTTGCTTATGTGTGTTTCCTTCACTTGTATATACAGTCAGGTCCATAAATACTGGGACATCGACACAATTCTAATCTTTTTGGCTCTATACACCACCACAATGGATATGAAATGAAACGAACAAGATGTGCTTTAACTGCAGACTTTCAGCTTTAATTTGAGGGTATTTACATCCAAATCAGGTGAGCGGTGTAGACATTACAACAGTTTGTATATGTGCCTCCAACTTTTTAAGGGACCAAAAGTAATGGGACAGACAACAATCATCTATCAAACTTTCACTTTTTAATACTTGGTTGCAAATCCTTTGCAGTCAATTACAGCCTGAAGTATGGAACGCATAGACATCACCAGTTGCTGGGTTTCATCCTTGGTGATGCCCTGCCAGGCCTCTACTGCAACTGTCTTCAGTTCCTGCTTGTTCTTGGGGCATTTTACCTTCAGTTTTGTCTTCAGCAAGTGAAATGCATGCTCAATTGGATTCAGGTCAGGTGATTGACTTGGCCATTGCATAACATTCCACTTCTTTCCCTTAAAAAACTCTTTGGTTGCTTTCGCAGTATGCTTTGGGTCATTGTCCATCTGCACTGTGAAGCGCCGTCCAATGAGTTCTGAAGCATTTTGCTGAATATGAGCAGATAATATTGCCAGAAACACTTCAGAATTCATCCTGCTGCTTTTGTCAGTAGTCAAATCATCAATAAATACAAGGGAACCAGTTCCATTGGCAGCCATACATGCCCACGTCATGACACTACCACCACCACGCTTCACTGATAAGGTTGTATGCTTTGGATCATGAGCAGTTCCTTTCCTTCGTTATACTCTTCTCTTTCCATCACTCTGGTACAAGTTGATCTTGGGCTAATCTGTCCATAGGATGTTTTTCCAGAACTGTGAAGGCTTTTTTAGATGTTGTTTGGCAAACTCTAATCTGGCCTTCCTGTTTTTGAGGCTCACCAATGGTTTACATCTTGTGGTGAACCCTCTGTATTCACTCTGGTGAAGTCTTCTCTTGATTGTTTACTTTGACACACATACACCTACCTCCTGGAGAGTGTTCTTGATCTGGCCAACTGTTTGAAGGGTGTTTTCTTCACCAGGGAAATAATTCTTCGGTCATCCACCACAGTTGTTTTCTGTGGTCTTTTGGTGTTGCTGAGCTCACTGGTGCGTTCTTTCTTTTTAGGGATGTTCCAAACAGTTGATTTGGCCACAGCTAATATTTTTGCTATCTCTCTGATGGGTTTGTTTTGTTTTTTCAGCCTAATGATGGCTTGCTTCACTGATAGTGACAGCTCTTTGGATCTCATATTGAGAGTTGACAGCAACATATTCCAAATGCAAATGGCACACTTGAAATGAACTCTGAACCTTTTATCTGCTCCTTGTAAATGGGATAATGAGGGAATAACACACACCTGGCCATGGAACAGCTGAGCAGCCAATTGTTCCATTACTTTTGGTCTCTTAAAAAGTGGGAGGCACATATACAAACTGTTGTAATTCCTACACCGTTCACCTGATTTGGATGTAAATACCCTCAAATTAAAGCTGAAAGTCTGCAGTTAAAGCACATCTTGTTTGTTTCATTTCAAATCCATTGTGATGGTGTATAGAGCCAAAAAGATTAGAATTGTGTCGATGTCCCAATATTTATGGACTTGACTGTAGTTAGTTAGGTGTTATTTGGGGTTGCTGTGTTCATTACGTTTCATTTTTCTTGTTTATGGTTTGCTGTGTTGATTTTAACGTGTGTCATTATCTTTAATAACTATACATTTTCACTCACTCATCTGGTCCTGATTCCTTTTAAGTGCAGCCAACCAGTCTGATTACCCCTGCTGGATGCCTGCATATGGCATCCCTGACATAATTCTGAAGCCATACAATCAGATTGACTGCACTTAGGAATTAGGTCTGAGCACTTGCTCAATTGCTGCAAGATGCATTTTGAGGAGATTTTGTATTTTTCGCTACTCACAACAGAAGATAGGAATTTTTGCTACCAAACTTTGAAAGCACAGACTTATGCCGTGTACACACGACCAGACTTTTCTACAGCAAAGGTCCGACGGAACAAATCCGCCGGATAATTAGATCATGTGTGGGCTTCATCGGACCTTTGCTGTGGAAAAATCAGATGGACTTTAGAAATAGAACATGTTTCAAATCTTTCCGACGGACTTAAGTCCGGTCGACAAATCCGTTCGCCTGTATGCTAGTCCGACGGACGAGCAACAACGCAAAGGCAGCTATTGGCTACTGGCTATGAACTTCCATATTCTAGTCCGGTCGTACGTCATCACATTCGAATCAGTCGGACTTTGGTGTTATCGTGTGTAGGCAAGTCTGTTGCAACGGAACTCCATCGAAAGTCTGTCAAAAAGTCCTTCGGAGTTCAGTCCGTCGAAAGTCTGCTCGTGTGTACAATTGTTGGAATGCATCCGTCTGGCTCATGCTTTTGTTGACCAAGGCAGATTTTTGAAAAATGCATTCAATAAAATTCAAAAAATACAAAATAAGGTGCAATCAATAAAGTTGGTGACTTCCTGTGCTTCCCTCCTGCATCCCTACTCACCAGATAAAGATGATAAATACGCCTGTGTATATCAAGATGGTGTCTCCTGTCCAGCATATATGTAGATTAGTTGTGCCTCAGAGAATGGAATCTCCTCTCCTCCACCACTTGATGTAGATCCTACATACTTTACTTGGTCAAAGATGGTCCGGGTAGTAAAGTTCGGACCCTTTAATTACAGAGGGCCAATGTGCACCTTCTCTGAGAGAAGCAGGATCTCCCATTTTATGGATAGTGTAGGACCCACTAACCATGGGGTACTTTGATACAGATACATACCTCCTGGGATTATCTGTGCTGCATAGCCCCTGGTCCTTTGCTGGTATCCGACCGATCTGGACCTGCTGCCTACTGTTTCCATTGATCCGTAAGGGAAGGTGCACATTGACCCTCTGTAATTAAAGGGTCCCTGCGCTGAGGTGAGAGGCCATTTCTATCATTGGTGGAGGGATTACACACCCCCACTGAGTTTTCTGCATGAAGCCACATCACTGATGACCATTTGGATACAGTTTTGCATTGTTTTATTTATGGACTTTAGTACTTATATTACAGCGCTGCACCATCTGTTTCATAAACCTAAAAAGAAACTGAAGTTTTGCCCAATCTGCCCACTATCCAATTCTGCTTCCACACTAGCCGACCTGCCCTGAACCTGCCTCCAAACCAGCCAATCTGTTCCAGTCATACCAGCTACTACAGTCCAGCCCGCCTTGGTTCCAATCGTTCCAGCCAGGCCTGCCACCACACTTGTCACTTCGATTCAGCCTATGATAATTGGACCTTCTGCTACTGACATGCCTGTCACTACCCCACCTGACAGTACTGGTTCTCTGCCCACAATCCAGTTTGGCCCTATGGACTCTTTGCCGGCTAATCAAATTTACCTCACTCATTCTGTTCCTGATGCCCTGCCTGGTGGTCCCGTTCCTGATGCCCTGTCTGGTGGTCCCGTTCCTGATGCCCTGTCTGGTGGTCCTGTTCCTGATGCCCTGTCTGGTGGTCCCATTTCTGATGCCCTGTCTGGTGGCCTCATTCCTGATGCCCTGCCTGGCGGTTTCATGCCCATTGCCCAGCCTGATGTGCCTCTGCCCACTGCCCAGCTTGATGTGCCTACGCCCGCTGCCCAGCCTGATGTGCCACTGCCCAGCCTAATGTGCCTCTGCCCGCTGCCCAGCCTGATGACCCAGTGCCTGCTGCCCAGCCTGATTACCCAGAGCCTGCTGCCCAGCCTGATGACCCGGTGCCTGCTGCCCAGCCTGATGACCCAGTGCCAGCTGCCCAGCCTAATGACCCGGTGCCCACTGCCCAGCCTGATGACCCGGTGCCCACTGCCCTGCCTGCTTATCCAGTGCTTGTTACCCAGCCTGCAGATCCGGTGCCCTTTATCCAGCCTGCTGATCTGGTGCCCGCTATCTAACCTGCTGATCTGGTGCCCGTTACTCAGCCTGCTGATCCGGTGACTGTTACCCAGCCTGATGATCCGGTGCCCGTTACCCAGCCTGCTGATCCGGTGCCTGTTACCCAGCCTGCTGATCCGGTGCCCGTTATCCAGCCAGCTGATACAGTGCCTGTTGGTTCGATTCCTCATGCCCAGCTTGCCGCTGATTCTTTTCCTGCCGGGCGCCCAGCTTGCCACTGATGCCTTCCTGCCTGATGCCCAGCTTGCCGCTAATGCCTTCCTGCTTGATGCCCAACTTGCCGCTGATGCTTTCCTGCTTGATGCCCAGCTTGCCCCTAAAGCTTTCCTGCCTGATGTCCACCTTGCCGCTGATGCTTTCCTGCCTGATGCCCAGCTTGCCACTGATGCTTTTCTGCCTGATGCCCAGCTTGCCGCTGATGCTTTCTTGCATGATGCCCAGCTTGCCGCTGATGCTTTCCTGTCTGATGCCCAGCTTGCTGCTGATGTTTTCCTGTCTGATGCCCAGCTTGCCGCTGATGCTTTCCAGCCTGACAGACTGTCTCCCAGTACCTGGCTTCCTGTTCTCCTTTTCTCTTTTCTCTCGTTTGCTTATGTGTGTTTCCTTCACTTGTATATAGTTAGTTTGATAGTTAGTTAGATGTTATTTGGGGTTGCTGTGTTCATTACGTTTCATTTTTCTTGTTTATAGTTTTCTGTGTTGATTTTCACATGTGTCATTATCTTTAATAAATATACATTTTCACTCACTTATCTGGTCCTGATTCCTTTAAGTGCAGCCAACCGATCTGATCATCCCTGACAATGTTCCTCTTGGGCTAATCTCCCCCTGAACCTATTAGGACATATCAATCTTATCGTAATGATGATGTTACCTAAATTTAATTATATTTTCAGAAATTGTCTGACATAAGTCCCTAATTCCTTTTTTGAAGACATTGATAAATGTGTGGGTTCATTTATTTGGTGTGGCGAAGTCTCTAGATTGGCACAATCCACCCTTTGGCTCCCTGCCCACCTTGGGGGGCTGGCTCTCCCTAATTTCCAAATGTATTTCTGGGCAGGAATGTTGTTTTCAGTTCAGCGGTGGTTCATGGGTTCTAAATCTAATGTGGCTACCTGTTTAGGGGCAGTTTTTCTGGGCTCCTTAGCGGACTTAGTAATTTTGCTTACAGAGGGCCGAGGCATATTATGGGGTTTCTGGTCTGACGTGTGCCACATGGAAGGTGTGGGTGGCTGCTCGGCAACACTTTTTGCATCCCAATCAATGGTCACCTGCTCAGCCCCCATGGGAGAATCCTAACTTGCCGGCTTTCGGATCATCAAGTTTGTGCAAGGTATGGAATTACTTCCTTAGCAGACGTTATGCCCCTGGACTTACTGTTATCTTTCTCTGAGCTGGCTCATACATTCCACCTGCCTAACTGGATGCACTTTTGGTACCTACAACTAAAACATGCCGCAAAATCTAAGGTTCCTCAGTTGCCTCTCCTCCAAGCTTATCCTATAGAGAAATTATTATCTCCAGTAGATCTAAGGAAACCCCTATCAACCTTATATGGAGCACTTCTGGGAACTAATTCCCCTAAGTTAGATTAAAAGAAGTTTAACACTCTGATATCCCGTCATTAGACAAAGAGGATTGGGAGGATTGCTTTGAACATGCTCTAAACTAGTTATCTCTTCCTGGGATAAACGTATTCAGGTGAAATTCCTACACAGAATCTACTATACCCCCCAGAAACTCCATGGTATCTTCCCGGACAAAGACCATACCTGTCCAAAATGCAAATCACATATTGGTTCGTTTTTCCATATGTTTTGGGAATGTCCAAACATCTCAGCCCATTGGACAGCAGCAGAGGCAGCTCTAGACTTTGTGAGGCCTAAGCAAAACTTAGACATTAGGCCCCACTCACATCCATAATGAGAAAAATAATTCAAGCAATAAAAAATAACTGTATGGCCCCCCCACAGCGCTGCCGGCTTTCCTCCTCCTCTCTCCCGCTGACTGCTGTGGGAGATCTTGAGGAAAAGGGGCTGGTAAATATGTAATTTACTAGCCCCTTCCTTTTCTAAATGAACACAGTGAGTGTGTGACTGTGTTTACTCTGCTTCAGTTTATGAATGGAGAGAAGCCGCTGTCTCCTGTTCATTCATCTGCAGTCCAGCTGAGGCTGTAGAGAAAGGGGTTTGGGAATGTGTTTCCTCAGTCTCTTTCTCGGTCTAAAAAGTGAGACTTCAGGGGTCTGTTTAGACACCTGATATCTCACAAAAGAAGCCAAATAACTCTCACCAAAAAAAGTAATAAAAAACAAAATGTAAAATAATAATAAAACCATGAAAAAAAAAAAATCAGACTAAAATTTCTAATCAGACTAAAAAGCCATGCCCAATATGTAGCATAATTGAGCCATGGTCACTATATGCCACAGGTCACCATCTCCCTAGTAGGGGGCCCAGTGCATTACTTTGCCCATGGTGCTATTATTATGGCACTGTACAATGGTATGTAGCAGAGAAAAGTGGAGGGTATGACAGTGGGTAGTATGTACATTAGAGGGGTGCGGAGTGTATGTGGGGGTAGTATGTATATGAGAGGGGTGCAGAGTGTATGGTGATGTGTAGTATGTACATGAGAGGGGTGCGGAGTGTATGGGGGTGGATAGTATGTAAATGAGAGGGCTGTGGAGTGTATGGTGGTGATTAGTATGTACATGAGAGGGTTGTGGAGTGTATGTGGGTGGGTAGTATGTACATTAGAGGGGTGCAGAGTTTATGTGGGGGTAGTATGTACATAAGAGGGGTGTGGAGTGTATGGGGGTGGGTAGTATGTACATGAGAGGGGTGCAGAGTAGGGTTGCCACATCATCCCTTTAATCCAGGACACATATTAATTACACAGGTTTTGAGACTGATTTAATGCAAATAAGGCACCAAGTGAGTTTAATTACCTCCTTAATCAGCCACAGAACCTGTGTAATTAATGTGTGTCCCGGATTAAAGGGATGATGTGGCAACCCTAGTGCAGAGTGTATGGTGGGGGGGGTTATGACATAAGTGGAGTGTGGAGTGTATGGTGGGAGGTAGCATGAGAGGGGTGCACATGGTAGAAAAATGGTATATGGTGTGAATGAGCCCTGATTTATTGCTACAGCACTGCAGAGGCCTGTAGCATGCATAGAGCAACTGAAGTTGCACAGCACCAGAACTGGCCTCCCAGCCTATTTCACCCCCCCCCCCCATCTCAATTCCCTGCACACAAGTCCCTGCACAAAGCCTGCCAGCTCACCTCCCTCCACATGGCAGAACAAACTCCTCTCCTGCATGTGCGTGCATGCATTGCATCTCTCCTGGGTTTAGCAGCGGCTCCGCTTCCACCTCTATAATCTGTCTGCAGGCGGCGCTGCCTGGAGGACACAGAGGGGACGCTGGAAAGAGCCAAGAGGGAAGAAGCTTCTGTTCGGCGTGGCGCTGATGATATAGCAGCGCTGCGGCTGCATACTAGGAGCGACCCTCGCTCATCCATCTGGCCTGCTCAGTGAGGACACTGACAGGGTCACAGGGGGACATTCCCTCCCACGCCCACACAGACTTCAGGCAAATTAGGGGGCCGAGGGGCCCCTGGGAGTGCAAGGCCTAACGTGACCGCCTAATTTGCCTAATTAGAGAGCCACCTCTGGACAGCAGTATTTGTGGACATTAACCTTAGGCTGCAATTGTTCCTTCTGGTATCACCAGAGCTGACCTTGCTGGGGGGTTATGAGGATGCCCAACATTCTCACCGCTCTAAGTTACTGATTTCATATCCCCTTTGTTATGCTAAAAAGGAGACACTTATGAACTGGGTCTCACCATCCCCCCCCCAGCGCTATCCTCCTGGGGAGCAATGGTAAATGCAGCCCTGCCTATATATAAGATCACATATATAGAGGGTGCAAATTGAAATATGATAAGGTTATGGGCACCTTGGACCTCCACCTGAGACTGCTACCTAGTTGCAAACAATATTGTACTAAGTTTACTATCTCACGTTACGTTGGACGTTTGGGCTTGCTACTCTCCCCATCTTCCCTTTATATTTATCCTCCCTCTCCCGCCCCCACCCCCCTTCCTTTACTCCTTCTTTTGCCCGTTCCCCGCTCCTCCTTCCTGTTTCTTCCTGGAGTAGCCCTACAGGTTACCTCATCCTTCAAACTCAACTGCCAATAATGCCTTGAGTACAGATATGAATTTCCCACGTACATGTATTGTCACTATTTCAACTGCTGAAAATTACATCAAGCATTGTGTTATGTCATTTTGTATACTTGATATTGTCCTATGTGATACCAATAAAGCACCTTTGTTATTTAAAAAAAATTTTTTTTTTTAAATGTCGCCTATTTACTCAGCGTAACATCATCTTTTATGTTACCAAAAAATTGGGTAATACATTGTGTTTTTGTGCATTAAAACTCGTGTATTTCTTCCAAAAAATGTATGCTTTGAAAAATCGCTGCACAAATACCGTCTGTCATAAAACTGTGCAACACACGCTATTTTATTCTCCCCATTATCAAGGCGAGTGTGCATTGCACCTGGTGATGGAGCATGGTTCAGTTTGAGGTGGAGCACGGAGTGGTTAGGGAGACATTATCACATCATTCTGTAGGAATTTTCTCTGACTACTTCACTGGTGGAACTGCACTTCATTGTATATTTATTGTAATATAGTCATATATATATATATATATATATATATATATATATATATATATATATATATATATATATATATAATTATTATTATTATGTATGCATAGATTTATGTTATTATGCTTCTCACTTCTAGCACATTACACTTCATATAACATTTTTATATTGTGATCCATATTTGAGGCACATTGCACTTTATTGTTGTATTGCTAAGGTTTACAGATTTACTTATTTGGGAGAGGAGGATTATTGCTCCTCTCTATAAAGAAGTGTGGATTTATTTTTTATTATGTTTATTCTATTTGTATAATATTTATGGTGTTGTTGAGTTAATTTTTGTTGGAGTAGGAAGGAGTAAATTTAAATGAGCAGCGCATGCACATTATATATATTTTTGTAACTTGACGAAGGACCTGTGTGGCAGGGATCACTAGGATTTTATTTAATAAAAAAAAAAAATCCTAAAATTTACTTCTGAAATAATTTTATTAGGTTAAAGTTGACATGAGATTTTAGTGATCAAGTTTACATATACTGTAATTGATAGGCTAAATACACAAGTACGCATTGCTCATTCCATTAAGCTGTTTGTTTTGACAGAAAGGTTCGATGTATGAGGGATAAAAAGGAAATATATGACCAACAGATGTGCTGATGTTCGAGGGGCTAAAACCATAACTGCATAATAATAATATTATGGGTTGAATTAACAAATTAATAATATTTTATTACTGTTCCATAATTCATTATAATTTCAGAGAAACCTTCTGCTACAGACTGTAATTATTGCAGAGATTAAAAAAATAGCATGGTGCTATGTAATGTTAAGCTTTGTGAGGAGCTTGTTTTTGGGGTCTATAAAACAACAGAATTCTCCTTTGCATGCCATAGGATTTCAGTTTCTTCCTTCTCTGGGTGTAATGTTCTTGTTTATTTCTTATTTTGTTCTGTTTATCATCTGTCTTGCTTTTGTTACAGAACAGTCATGGATTTTTTTTTTTCCTGCGGCAAAAGTCACACGGGAAATTCTTTTCTCAAGACAATAATGAACACAAAATGACGGTATTTCATACTCTTTGCATATACAGGCCTTGCAGCAAAGAGTGTCATTGATGTGATTTAATAAGTGTAGTCCTCATAATTGCTGTACAAAAGGGCACAGGATGAATTTCTATGCTTATTACATTGTTCACTCTGATCTCTTCATAAGCAGGAAATTTAGCAGAGCAACATTTCATTATGTTATTTTCCACTGAGCGTTTGTTTTCTGTACTGGTACATTTTTCTTCCAAAATTGATTAGTCTGGTTTTGTTTGTTGTGGTAAAATGGATATGCACAAAACTAAATGACAGTGTTTTTTCTTGATTTGCTAAGGATGGTCTTGACCAGGATTTTTTTAGCCACTTAAGACCTGGCCTATTTTTCAAACTTGTTGTTTACAAGATAAAATCATTTTTTTTTTTGCTAGAAAATTACTTAGAACCCCCAAACATTATATATTTTTTTTCAGACACCCTAGAGAATAAAATGGCGGTTGTTGCAATACTTTATGTCACACCGTATTTGCGCAAAGGTCTTACAAATGCTTTTTTTTTTTTTTAGAAAAAATACACTTTTTTAAAATTAAAAAATAACAAAACAGTAAGGCTCGGTTCACACAGGGACGACTTGTCAGGCGACCTAGTCCCCTGACAAGTCACCTCCCGTTCTGTGCTATGGAACCGTTCTAAGGGGTGCGACGCAAGTCGCTCCGACTTAGAAAAAGGTTCCTGTACGACTTTGGGGGCGACTTGGGGCGACTTGCATAGACTTCTATACAGAAGTCGTTTTGCAAGTCGCCCGGGCAGTCGTGTGCAGGTCGCCTCGGTGAGGCGACCTGCAAGTCGTGCTGCCTCTGGTGTGAACCGAGGCTAAAGGTAGCCCAATTTTTTAAAATTTTGTGAAAGATAATGTTACGCTGAGTAAATTGATACCCAACATGTCATGCTTCAAAATTGTGCTCGTGGAATGGCGACAAACTTTGACCCTTAAAAATCTCCATAGGCGACATTTACAAATTTCTACAGGTTACCAGTTTTAAGTTACAGAGGAGCTCTTTTGCTAGAATTATTACTCTCAATCTAATGATCGCAGTGATACCTCACATGTGTGATTTGAACACCATTTACATATGCGGGCGCGACGTACGTATACGTTCGCTTCTGAGCGCGAGCACGAAGGGACGGGGCGCTTTAAATTTTACTTTTTTATTTTTACACTGTCCCTTTAAAAAAAAAATTTGGATCACTTTTATTCCTATTACAAGGAATGTAAACATCCCTTGTAATAGAAAAAAGGCATGACAGGACCTCTTTAATGTGAGATCTGGGTTTAAAAAGACCTCAGATCTCACATTTACACTTAATTGCAATAAAAAAATAAAAAATAAAGTCATTTTTTTTTTTTAGTAAAAAAAAATGTCCCTTTAAGGCCGTTGGACAGAATGACATTTGACGTCGCTTCCGTCATGCAACATCATTGATTCGAGTGGGGGCCATTATTCCCTCACTAGACACAGTGTCTCTAAGGGGAAAGGATCGGATCATCTCCGCCGCTACCGATGGCTCGGGTAAGTGGCGGAGATGACCGGAATGCAGCGGGTGGGGGGTGGGCACCTCTTCCGCCACTAATAAAAGTGATCTTGCGGCAATGGCATACCAATGGGGGGGGGGGGCGGTCCGCCCTGGGTGCCACATATTGGGGGGTGTCAGTGGCCGAGTGGTGTCGCTATGGGGGTGCGCACCGCACCCGGATCGGGTGACACTGTCTGACACCATCCCGAGGGCATCCCTGCTGGCTCTGGCTGCTCCCTTTCCCTTTGGTTGTTTTTATGAACACCCCCAGTGCCGCAGCTGCAATAGCCTGGTCCGGCCACTGTTTTCCCTCCTGCTAGCTCAACCCACCACTGCTGCGCAGCCGTGCCAGGCCTGTGTGTCATCACTCTGCGCTGGGGTGGCTGCTTGCACACAGTCATACGGAGTCTGGACCTCCCTAGCAGGGGCTGAGAGCCTGAGGTGGTGGTGAGCAGGTAATAGGGGCCAGGGGTGTGTGTTGTAAGAAGAAAGAGGCTGGAGGAGTGTGTCTGCCCTGCCACCCTGTGCTGGTCTGACAGGGGTGGGGGGTGATTTCTGTGTCCACCACCACCCAGCCAGGTGTATAGTGTAGCTGACCTGATGGGGGGGTGAAGAATGTAGACATGTGCTATTTACAGTGTACAGAATGCAGCAGACATGTGCTAATTACAGTGTGCAGAATCCAGACACGTGCTATTTACAGTATGCAGAATCCATACATGTGCTATTTACAGTGTGCAGAATCCAGACATGTGTGATTTACAGTGTGCAGAATCCAGACATGTGCTATTTACAGTGTGCAGAATGCCAACATGGGTGATTTACAGTGTGCAGAATGCAGACATGTGCGATTTACAGTGTGCAGAATGCAGACCTATGCAATTTATAGCGTGCAGAATGCCGACATGGGTGATTTACAGTGTGCAGAATGCAGACATGTGCGATTTACAGAGTGCAGTATCCAGACGTGTGCAATTTACAGTGTGCAGAATGCAGACATGTGCGATTTACAGTGTGCAGACTGTAGGCATGCAATTTACAGTGTACAGAATGCAGACATGTGCTATTTACAGTTTGTAGAATGCAGACATGTGCCATTTACAGTGTGCAGAATCCAGACATGTGCGATTTACAGCGTGCAGAATCTAGACATGTGCGATTTACAGTGTGCAGAATGCAGACATGCTATTTACAGTGTGCAGAATCCATACATGTGCTATTTACAGTGTGCAGAATGCAGACATGTGAGATTTACAGTGTGCAGAATGCAGACATGTGAGATTTACAGTGTGCAGAATCCAGACATGTGCGATTTACAGTGTGCAGAATCCAGACGTGCTATTTACAGTGTGCAGAGGGCAGACATGAGCCATTTACAGTGTACAGAATCCAGACATGTGCTATTTACAGTGTGCAGAGGGCAGACATGAGCCATTTACAGTGTACAGAATCCAGGCATGTGCTATTTACAGTGTACAGAATCCAGACATGTGCCATTTACAGTGTGCAGAATGCTGACACGTGCGATTTACAGTGCTCAGAATCCAGACATGTGCTATTTACAGTGTACAGAATGTAGACATGTGCGATTTAAATGTTTTAATTTTAAAGTTGGGGGGATGCTAGATATAGGATCTGCCCCAGGTGCCAAAAACTCTAGGTACGCCCCTGTCTCGCAGTGAATCCACCACGGAAACCACTTTTATCTGAAAGGGGACTGCCCGCCGTGAGAAACTCCCAGGCTATAGCTGTTGAGTCAGCTGTCTGTCCCCTCCCCCCCCTGTTCTTCTGGTCCCCCTGTTCCTCTGGTACCCCCATGTTCCTCTGGTACCCCCCCTGCTCTTCTGGTCCCCTGCCTGCTCCTCTGGTCCCCCACCTGCTTCTCCGGTCCCCCACATGCTCCTCCGTTCCCCCGTGCTCCTCTGGTCCCCCCTATGCTCCTTTTGGTCCCCCCTGTATTCCTCTGGACCTCCCATGCTCCTCTGTTCCCCCCCATGCTCGTCTGTGCCCCCCCCTCATGCTCCTCTGGTCTGGTATATATATAAATAAATATATATATATATATTTATATATATATATATATATATATATATATATATATATATATGTATGTTCTGATCACTCCCACTTTAAGATTGAGGATTTTTGGGTTGATGTGTGGCCCAGCACCACTCATCACTAAATACAGAAAAACAAATACAAGGGTCACAGAAAACATGCCAGTTTTCTCTCTTAGGCCCAATTCGCAAGTTATGTAGGGGAGACTCTTGTTCCTGCTTGCAGTTTGGTGTGGATTCTGCATTTCGAGCATAGGGCAGCCCATTCACTTGAAGGGGCTGCCCTATGCATGTTTGTCATGGCAAAGAAATGCAGGGACCTCTCATTTTGATGCACAACAGTTGCTGCAAAAATCGCACCACATTTGGGGTGTCAGTAAGGATGAATGCCACCCAAACGCACATAACGTGTTTTGCCAAGACTTTAGTGCAATTTGAAGCTGCGCTAATTCTGATTCTGCCCACCTTAGGAGAGAAGGACTTTTAGCTGATATACAGTATATACATCTTAACCAGTGGTGATTTCTATATATCTATTATACATATATATATATATATATATATATATATATATATATATATATATATATATATATATATATATATATATATATATATATATATACATATATATATATATATATATATATATATATATATATATATGTATATATGTGTGTGTGTGTGTGTGTGTGTGTGATAAACAAATTCTGTGCAATATAAACAGAAAATATTGAACAATAATATTATAATATTGTTCAATATTTTCTCCTTTTATATTTGTTCATTTTTTATTTGAGTTTTTTGATTTTATGGACTGTTATATAAGCACTTTAATATTGTTGCACAAAGATTTTTTTGTATTGCACGTTGATATGTACTAGCACTTTATTTATATTTTTGCACAGAATTATTTTATTACATATATATGATCGCTCACACTTTAAGATTGAGGATTTTTGGGTTGATGTGAGAACCGGCGCCACTTTTATCACTATATATGGTTTATTTATTGTCTTCTACAATAATTCGAGGAGCAGCTGTCCATTAGAGCACATATCTGTGGTGCTGTTATTTTTGTTACATATGTTTGCTGTATTGCCTATTACTCTTGAAAATATATATATATATTTTTTTAAGTGTTAAAGTGTTTCGAGTGTATTGTACTGTACAAATGAATGTAAAAACAAAGCATTTTCCTGATATCCTATGCCCCTTGTTAATAATATAATTTAAAACAAACGCAGGTAGCTAAAGGCAAGAGTCAAAAGAAACTCACTTGTCAGCTGCCCAGAGGATACTGGGGGTTATTTATTAAATTGGAGCATGCAAAATCTCGTGAAGCTCTTCATAGAAAGCAATCAGCTTCCAGTATTTTTTTGCCAGAGCTTAATTGAACAAGGTTGACGTTAAAAGCTGATTGGCTACTATGGACAGCTACACCATATTCTGTGTGCACCAGTTTTAGTAAAACCCCCTGATTGCTTCTACTTACCAAGTAGTAGTGTAGTAGTAGTAGTGTGCTGCAATCCCACAATACTTTGGGGAACGTTTATCAAGCAATTTAGTGATGAAATTAGAGACATATCAGGCTACTTGGCAACAAAGTTTATGCAACAGTTTTTATGTGCATTTGCAACTCTTGCAGTGTACTTATTTGAATGCGCTGTCTAGTAAAAGCAGATATATGTTCTTGTTACTTAAGGAGAAGTACAGCCAACGCTTTTCTGGCCCTACTTTTCTTATGGATCATAAGAGTGCAGTACCTTATGCACTCCTGTGATCCTCTTTCAGCCAACAATAGGTTAAAGTCAGCTGTTAGCTGACATCACTCAGCTGGTCCAGGCACTGGGTCAATCCTGAGTTTACAGGCGGGATCCACCCAAATGCATAGACCAGCAGCTGGCTCAGCTTCTCAGCGAGAAGTTCCCACCCCCTCCATAGCCCAACACTCCAGTGAATGCCGAAGGGGCAGAGCAGAGAGCCGCTGACTGACAGTCACCGCTCTCTGTTCAGAGTAGAGGGGAGAACTGAGCGATCAACAGTCTTTGAACGCTCAGTTCTCAGTGCAGAGGCAGATTGATGCTGCATCCAGCTAGGTGAGTGTATATGAAGTGCAGCATCTACATATAATTGCCCATACAATGTGCAAAAATATGCATAAATAAATCAGACACAACTAATTCATAACAATACTAAAATGCGTCAACAAGTCATGAAACTAATAAATAAATAATGCATACAGTGATAAAATGAAATAAATAAATCAAAATGTGTTAGAAATTAATTGTGTCTGATTTATTTATGCACATTGTATGGGTATTTATATGTAGGTGCTGCAGTTTATACATACTAACTTTGTAGGATTTAGGCATATTGACCTTTTGTCTACTGAGTGCTGATATTTTCTTAATTTATTACTTAGGTGGGCATACGTTTTTTTTTTATGTAAAACCCATACTTTTCTTTTACTGCAATTTTTCCTTTCCTGATGAGCTCCATGGCAGTACACAATCAGGGTAGGCCCTGTCCACCTGCTGCACTAATTAGGACCATACCTAATAAAAACCCACTCCCACCACAGGCTGGTGTTACATAACTAGTATCTTCCAGACTGGGTAGGAATCTTGTGCTGCCATGGAGCTCTTTAGGAAAGGAAAATTGAGGTAAGCATCAGAAACAATTATCCGTTTGCCCTGATGGCTTAATGTCAGCACTCACCTGAAAATAACTAACTATACAAGGGCTGTATCGTGCAGGAAAAAAAAATCTTGGATAGAAGCTGCAGCAATAATTCTCCTGACGAACTCAGTCGTAGTGAATGCTGCCGGCTTGACACAGTAATGCAAAAAAAATATATGCACATTGTCCTTGTTGCTGCCCTGCCTTGTATGTCATTCCTGACGAGACCCGGATAGCCGTCGTCAACAAAGTCGAAATGCTCCTAGTATAGTGCTGTTATCCCATCCAGAACTGCCAACCCCTTGGATTTACTGTATAGGCCATTGTGATTAACCCTTACAAGCCAGGCCACTATGGTTCCCAAGGCTTTGGCTCTTTTGTTCACCCCAATCGAGATCATGAACAGATGATCTGTAGTTCTAATCCCAGACATGGTGTGAATGTAAGCTTGCACAGTTTTCCCAACTAGTGGGCTAACCACTTGGCTGTTCTCCGAAAAAAAGGGGGGAAGAACTATCTCTTGATTCATGTGAAACTTCGAGGCCACCTTTGGAACAAAACTCAGCATTGGCACACGGATCACCTGGTCTGCCAGAAAGGTTGTAAAGGATTTTTGTAAACCCTAAGGCCGCTGTAGCGTCACATATGGCGAACCATCACATTTGGCTACCAAACTGTGCATGCGCGACACTGCCATATGCGTTCCAACACTGTGGCGATCTGCACTTGCAAAGAATTTTGTGGCCACGCCCCTGAGTCCAGGTTCAAGCCTCACCAAACAAGTGGACATAGAGTTAGATTATAATTATGCCGAGCGAAGCGTGCCCAAAGTGTGGCGAGCGAAGCGAGCCCGCGAGGGGCCCTGTGGCAAAGTGGTCATACAAGAGTTTTGGAACGCATATGGCGGCATTGCGCATGCGCACTCCAGCGGGTAGCAAAATGTGATGGGTAGCCGAATGTGACGTGACACCACCATTCCAGATACTCTTCTAGCCGATGTTATTGCAACTAAGGCGGCACATTTTAATGTGAGATTCCACAGAGAAGGGTCTTGAAGGAACTTTGGGAAAGTCTAAGACTACGGAAAGATCTAATTTCGGGAACAAAGGGCTGAGTAAGGCTCAGTTCACACTGCTGCGACTTACATTGCGACTTTGACAGGCAACTTCCTGGCTACTTGAATACTATTTGATGCAACTTTGAAGGGACTTTCAGGAAATGCCTGGGTAATCTTCCTGTAATGTCAGATCCAAATCACATCAATAAAGATGAGTATCCGGCTTGGAGGCGACTTCCATTAAAGTCTATAGGCACAAGTCAGACAGACGTCCACTTGAAGTAGTACAGAAACCTTTTCTAAAGTCAGGGAGACTTCAGTAGTGCTAATTAAGACAGCTCTCATTGACTAATACGGAATTTCACATGTCACGCAACTTGGGGTCTGACAAGTCAGACCCCAAGTCGCTGCAGTGTGAACTGAGCCTTGGTGTCCATACAACTGTCAGGTAGTATCAGTGTAAGTGTCAGTTAGTGCCGGTTCACACAGGGGCGACTTGTCAGGCGACCTAGCCGCCTGACAAGTCGCCTTCCGTTCTGTACAATGGAACCGTTCTAATAGGAGCAACGCAAGTCGCTCCGACTTAGAAAAAGGTTCCTGTACTACTTTGGGGGTGACTTGAGGCGACTTGCATAGACTTCTATACAGAAGTCGTTTTGCAAGTCGCCGTGGAAGTCGTGTGCAGGTCGCCTCAGTGAGGCGACCTGCAAGTCATGCCGCCCCTGTGTGAACCGGGGCTTAGTGTCAGTTTCAGCTACTGCAGTGCAATTGTTAGTTAGTGTCAATGTAAGTGTTAGTTAGGGCAGTGCAAGTGGCAGTTATAGTGCGTGTCAGTTTGAGTGTTAGTGTGAGTGTGTTAGATAGGACAAAAAAACAAAAACAAAATACACTAGCCTTGAAAGTTAAATGGAGTGCCTAAAAATACAATAATAAGAATAATAAGCAGGGGGGGGGGGGGGTTCCTTCATCCTATCAATTTGGAGAAAATATTTTGTATTGAGGCCACAGTGGACTTTATTGGTACTATACAGAAGCTTGTGTAAACAATTATTGATAAAACGTTGCATTTTATTCAATTTACAAAAATGTGTTAAAATACATCCATAATTTATTTATAAAAAGCTCTGTAAAGTATTTCAGATGTAACTGCAATGACTGAGTTTACCAGTTGACCCAGTAGAAACTGTATTTATCATGCTCGACATGTTTTGCAGAACAATACACATCTTCTTCAGGAGCTTATTGCATGTACAGTATATGATGTTTACAGAGCAAAATTTGACATATCATACTAAAAATGAAAGAGAAAAACAAATATTAACCATAACACAAGATTAAAAAATATAAAGTTATTCACAAAAATAACAATAACATTACTGTGTGGTGTCATCCCCCCATATAGGCCGCCTTACCCAGAGCAAAATCATGTGTGGCTGTTCAAAAAAGATAAGTCTGCCCTGGCGGGAGTGGGAACCTCCACAGACAAAGGGGGGGAGGAAAGGGAAGCAGAAGGCGATACACCTTGCAGTCAAGTGGATAAATATATAGAGAGATATTACTATAAAGCGTAAACTACCAAAACAAGATTGATTATAGGTTGCTATTTAAGAAAGGGGGTTAAGAAATGACTATCAACCCACCGTGGTAGCCAGTCTAAGATGGATCCACTCACATATAAATCTCAATAGACATTAAAAGGACTGATGGCCACTAAATACTCTAAAGAGCAAAGAGAGAATATCTCTTAATGCCATAAAAGTATTAATTAGTTGATTCAAAGATTACACATGCTTATTCAAAACAGGAGTACTATTATGTCTTTACCTGAAACATCCAGTCTGTCAGATATGCATCTACAGAAAATCCTCCACATGTGTACATATAATTACACACCCATATATATTTCCTTACAACTTTTGTATAGGTTCACGTCAAGTAGAGCGAAAGCCATTAAATCCTACAAAAGATCATATATGGTACATGAAGCCCTATAACCATAAGGTATAAACATTAATACTAGCATAGGGATCCACAAAGCTCACCTTATACAGTATTGAGTATCAATAGAGGCTGAGAGGCCTGTCCTGAACAGACTGCACAGGGGTCCACTAAATCCAAAAACATATATGGTATTGTTGCGATTGTCAGAAGTAGGAGAATTTATTTTGCTTTTTTTTTGTGGTGGGTTATGGTAATGGCATAAAAAAATACAGCTACAAAGGAGCATGCGTGGTAACGACCAAGATGGCTGCATAGCCCTGGGGCTCCGCACCATGACGGCACTGTAAACCCAGCAGACAGAGACCTCTCCCCGAGCCCTTCTAGACACCGTTGGAGAGGGGAAGGCTCCGGGATTTACCCGATTACATCAGGTTCAGTCAGAAGAGACCTGCTGAGCCACCTGAACGCGGCTCTTCCCCAGCCCGGCCGAAGCAAGATGGCAGCCGCCATGACACGAGGCCTGGACCCGGAGTCAGCTGAATCAATAGCTGACCAGGACGCTCCACAAGCCTGCACAGCCATTACACCGCTCCCACAGGACAGGAGCACAGTGAGTACCTGGCAGTACACCGCTCACTCCCCAGCATCTACAGAATTACTCCTTGGGATGCTAATGGGCAATACTAATCAGTCCCCAGGGAGCACTGTATTATCCACCCCAGGCACACCAGGCATAGGAACATTCAGCCACCCCCTTACACCCTCTGACTTTCCCTCCATGATGGATGCCTTTGCCGTCATGCTTGCAAGGGGACTTGCCCAAACAGCAGCTCAGATCACCAGCTCCATACATGATGATCTGCAACAAATTGGCACCAGAATAGATGTTATAGAAAAGAAAACAGACCAATCGGTTTCAAAGAAATGCAGACAGGATCCAGTATCTCCAGGACCACTTAGAGACAGAAATGTCCAAAATTGATGAATTAGAAAACAGGTCAAGATGCTATAATTTTAGGATCCGAGGCCTGCCTCAGTCAGTCAAGGAAGTTCACGCAGCAGTCTGCACATTAATAAAAGACTTAATCCCCGCCATAACAGAACACCGTCTAGAGCAGGAATATGCAATTAGCGGACCTCCAGCTGTTGCAGAACTACAAGTCCCATGAGGCATAGCAAGTCTTTGACAGCCACAAGCATGACACCCAGAGGCAGAGGCATGATGGGACTTGTAGTTTTGCAACAGCTGGAGGTCTGCTAATTGCATATCCCTGGTCTAGAGCTTGACCGAGCACACAGAGCCCTGCCACCACTACGCACAGACGGATTACTACGAGCCATTATTGTAAAGCCACATTTTTACGTGGTAAAAGAAGAAGTAATGAAAAGAGCCCGCAATGCTGAGAAGCTCACGATCCAGGGTCACCAAATCCAGATTTTTTGCGGACCTATCCCCTTATACAGTCCAAAATAGGCGTTCCTTGAAACCACTGCTCCAAGTGCTAACTCAAAAAGAAATCACCTATGGATGGTCCTTCCCCTTCAGGTTGAATTTCTCCCATCGCAACAAGCCCTATAATTTCTCTTCGTTCCCAGAAGGGGAACGTCTGCTTCTACACCTGGGACTGATCACACAAGACAACCCATTCCCCTCCACCCTGAAAGCTTCCTCTTCTGTGAAAAGGCCCTCTCCACCGAGTCCGCTCACACCGATCTGGCAACAACAACAGTCGAAAAAATCGAGTGAAGCACACCCCACCTGAGAATGGAATCCAGGACCTGAACAAAGGCGTCTGGTAGATCACCCTCAAGAACTGAACTTTAGAGAGTAGCATATATAACAGGGAGTTTGGGACTTTAAATGAAGCAATTTGAAATGCGGAGGATTAACATTGTAATTTTATTAATATTAGTAAATATATAGTAAAGGAATTTCATGTGTATATACAGACATACATATATAATTGGCACAAAATTATAGGCATATTAGAAGGAAAAGTATAAGCAGTAGAATACATAATTAGACTGGATAAGTCATGATCAAAGTAATGTTAGTATAAAAGAGCTTATAGCCTATAGGTGCCAAGGATGGCATATCCAGTAACTGATAATAAAATTGCATAGCTAGATGATATAATCATGATATTAATAAATTGGTAACATCAAGGTAACAATGGATAGAATTCTGGCATCAATTGTAGCTCGACGCGTTTCGTGGATGATTTTGTCCACTCATCAGGAGCTGATGCATAGTAATCCTGTAGGATATATACAAAAAGTCAACCTCAATCCGTATAGAGAGAAATAAAACAAAACAAAAAATGCTGGAAAGATTTTGGCCAGACAAGCACTTACCAACCCTGACACTGAGCGTGGCACGTGGCAGATGGTATGGAGTGGGCCGGGGGCAACAAACCCCGTAGCGGGAGCTGAGGCAGCATGTAATGTCTGGATGACATCAGGTAATAAAATGACAATGTATAGGTAGTGAAGTGATCTCCATGTGGCAGCAATGATAAAAATGGATTGTCAAAGTAAAAATACCTGAGGATAAATGTTAAAAAATATAGTATATCAGTATTCATTCAAAACAGAATAGGTTATATTGAGTATTATATAGTATAAATAATGTATACAAAGATACTTGTATATGAAGATTACTGATGAGTAATACAATAGAAGTCATATAATAAAGGAGGTCTGATTGAGGGAATGAGTGTAACAATAATGATGGGGCATGGCTTGTCAAAAAAAAAAAAAAAAAAGATATCTGGGAATAAATATTGAAAATGGTGTATATTTGTATATTAATTAAAATAGAGCAAATTGCGTTGAGAAATAATATAAATGATGTGTCCAGAAATGCCCATGTATGGAAAGTGCTCGTAGATAATACCGTGAAGGTTATATAATAAAAAGGGGATCTGATAGAAGAAATAAATAGTGAAAAATCTGGGTATGTGTGAGTTAATGGGTAGGGGGAATGTAAAAAATTGTGTAAAAAACTAGTACAAGAAACAAGGTGTAAAGTGCAACAGAGCGGAAAGCATGACAGTGAGGGTAAGCATAGACATGAAAGGGTTTACCTGATGCTGTATAACATGCACAGATAGCGAGATGAAATCAGCTAGTGTGCAGAGACCCCAAGGGGAGACTGGCCGTGTAAGCAGCTGGCTCCGATTGGGGGACCTATATATACATACCGCCAACGCCACGTGCGTGAGCCTGCGGGAGGAGGGGAGCGGCGTCCGCACCTGAGCTGAATGACTGCTCAGTGTTTGGCGCCACAAACCTCCCCCCAATGGTAATCACGTAGATGACGCTCCAGACGTCGGCACGGTGACGTCATGATCAACGTCCCGCGTACGATGCAGGGAACGTGGCGCCGATGCGCCGAGGGGTATCCATCCAGACCTCCTAAAGGGGAGGGGGAGGAAGGATCCACAGGGCACATCGCAGCTCCCGCGCCGAGGAGAGACAAGCCCCAACGCAACACCACGCCAAATGGACATGCTGGCTCAGAGCAGTGGCAGAGCAGTGGGAAGTAGTGAATGACAAAACATAAAAATATTGATAATAATAACAAATAAAATTATATATAACAACCAGTGCTGGAAATGCCATCAATGATAACATTGTGTAGAGTAAATGAAGGCATACATAATATGTACAGAATATATAACTAATCCAGAAATTCAGCCCCAATTAGGGCATGTGTTAAACCTCTCGCGTAGATAGCAGGGGAACTCTGCTGATCCAACTTTCCAAATGCTTCCATCCCGGTACTTAGTTTTGCAGAAAAAAGGGGGAATTGGGACTTTAAATGAGGCGCACTAGTCGCCTCCATCCCGAAATCAAGTATATATAACAGGGAGTTTGGGACTTTAAATGAAGCAATTTGAAATGCGGAGGATTAACATTGTAATTTTATTAATATTAGTAAATATATAGTAAAGGAATTTCATGTGTATATACAGACATACATATATAATTGGCACAAAATTATAGGCATATTAGAAGGAAAAGTATAAGCAGTAGAATACATAATTAGACTGGATAAGTCATGATCAAAGTAATGTTAGTATAAAAGAGCTTATAGCCTATAGGTGCCAAGGATGGCATATCCAGTAACTGATAATAAAATTGCATAGCTAGATGATATAATCATGATATTAATAAATTGGTAACATCAAGGTAACAATGGATAGAATTCTGGCATCAATTGTAGCTCGACGCGTTTCGTGGATGATTTTGTCCACTCATCAGGAGCTGATGCATAGTAATCCTGTAGGATATATACAAAAAGTCAACCTCAATCCGTATAGAGAGAAATAAAACAAAACAAAAAATGCTGGAAAGATTTTGGCCAGACAAGCACTTACCAACCCTGACACTGAGCGTGGCACGTGGCAGATGGTATGGAGTGGGCCGGGGGCAACAAACCCCGTAGCGGGAGCTGAGGCAGCATGTAATGTCTGGATGACATCAGGTAATAAAATGACAATGTATAGGTAGTGAAGTGATCTCCATGTGGCAGCAATGATAAAAATGGATTGTCAAAGTAAAAATACCTGAGGATAAATGTTAAAAAATATAGTATATCAGTATTCATTCAAAACAGAATAGGTTATATTGAGTATTATATAGTACAAATAATGTATACAAAGATACTTGTATATGAAGATTACTGATGAGTAATACAATAGAAGTCATATAATAAAGGAGGTCTGATTGAGGGAATGAGTGTAACAATAATGATGGGGCATGGCTTGTCAAAAAAAAAAAGATATCTGGGAATAAATATTGAAAATGGTGTATATTTGTATATTAATTAAAATAGAGCAAATTGCGTTGAGAAATAATATAAATGATGTGTCCAGAAATGCCCATGTATGGAAAGTGCTCGTAGATAATACCGTGAAGGTTATATAATAAAAAGGGGATCTGATAGAAGAAATAAATAGTGAAAAATCTGGGTATGTGTGAGTTAATGGGTAGGGGGAATGTAAAAAATTGTGTAAAAAACTAGTACAAGAAACAAGGTGTAAAGTGCAACAGAGCGGAAAGCATGACAGTGAGGGTAAGCATAGACATGAAAGGGTTTACCTGATGCTGTATAACATGCACAGATAGCGAGATGAAATCAGCTAGTGTGCAGAGACCCCAAGGGGAGACTGGCCGTGTAAGCAGCTGGCTCCGATTGGGGGACCTATATATACATACCGCCAACGCCACGTGCGTGAGCCTGCGGGAGGAGGGGAGCGGCGTCCGCACCTGAGCTGAATGACTGCTCAGTGTTTGGCGCCACAAACCTCCCCCAATGGTAATCACATAGATGACGCTCCAGACGTCGGCACGGTGACGTCATGATCAACGTCCCGCGTACGATGCAGGGAACGTGGCGCCGATGCGCCGAGGGGTATCCATCCAGACCTCCTAAAGGGGAGGGGGAGGAAGGATCCACAGGGCACATCGCAGCTCCCGCGCCGAGGAGAGACAAGCCCCAACGCAACACCACGCCAAATGGACATGCTGGCTCAGAGCAGTGGCAGAGCAGTGGGAAGTAGTGAATGACAAAACATAAAAATATTGATAATAATAACAAATAAAATTATATATAACAACCAGTGCTGGAAATGCCATCAATGATAACATTGTGTAGAGTAAATGAAGGCATACATAATATGTACAGAATATATAACTAATCCAGAAATTCAGCCCCAATTAGGGCATGTGTTAAACCTCTCGCGTAGATAGCAGGGGAACTCTGCTGATCCAACTTTCCAAATGCTTCCATCCCGGTACTTAGTTTTGCAGAAAAAAGGGGGAATTGGGACTTTAAATGAGGCGCACTAGTCGCCTCCATCCCGAAATCAAGTATATATAACAGGGAGTTTGGGACTTTAAATGAAGCAATTTGAAATGCGGAGGATTAACATTGTAATTTTATTAATATTAGTAAATATATAGTAAAGGAATTTCATGTGTATATACAGACATACATATATAATTGGCACAAAATTATAGGCATATTAGAAGGAAAAGTATAAGCAGTAGAATACATAATTAGACTGGATAAGTCATGATCAAAGTAATGTTAGTATAAAAGAGCTTATAGCCTATAGGTGCCAAGGATGGCATATCCAGTAACTGATAATAAAATTGCATAACTAGATGATATAATCATGATATTAATAAATTGGTAACATCAAGGTAACAATGGATAGAATTCTGGCATCAGTTGTAGCTCGACGCGTTTCGTGGATGATTTTGTCCACTCATCAGGAGCTGATGCATAGTAATCCTGTAGGATATATACAAAAAGTCAACCTCAATCCGTATAGAGAGAAATAAAACAAAACAAAAAATGCTGGAAAGATTTTGGCCAGACAAGCACTTACCAACCCTGACACTGAGCGTGGCACGTGGCAGATGGTAAGGAGTGGGCCGGGGGCAACAAACCCCGTAGCGGGAGCTGAGGCAGCATGTAATGTCTGGATGACATCAGGTAATAAAATGACAATGTATAGGTAGTGAAGTGATCTCCATGTGGCAGCAATGATAAAAATGGATTGTCAAAGTAAAAATACCTGAGGATAAATGTTAAAAAATATAGTATATCAGTATTCATTCAAAACAGAATAGGTTATATTGAGTATTATATAGTATAAATAATGTATACAAAGATACTTGTATATGAAGATTACTGATGAGTAATACAATAGAAGTCATATAATAAAGGAGGTCTGATTGAGGGAATGAGTGTAACAATAATGATGGGGCATGGCTTGTCAAAAAAAAAAAAAAAAAGATATCTGGGAATAAATATTGAAAATGGTGTATATTTGTATATTAATTAAAATAGAGCAAATTGCGTTGAGAAATAATATAAATGATGTGTCCAGAAATGCCCATGTATGGAAAGTGCTCGTAGATAATACCGTGAAGGTTATATAATAAAAAGGGGATCTGATAGAAGAAATAAATAGTGAAAAATCTGGGTATGTGTGAGTTAATGGGTAGGGGGAATGTAAAAAATTGTGTAAAAAACTAGTACAAGAAACAAGGTGTAAAGTGCAACAGAGCGGAAAGCATGACAGTGAGGGTAAGCATAGACATGAAAGGGTTTACCTGATGCTGTATAACATGCACAGATAGCGAGATGAAATCAGCTAGTGTGCAGAGACCCCAAGGGGAGACTGGCCGTGTAAGCAGCTGGCTCCGATTGGGGGACCTATATATACATACCGCCAACGCCACGTGCGTGAGCCTGCGGGAGGAGGGGAGCGGCGTCCGCACCTGAGCTGAATGACTGCTCAGTGTTTGGCGCCACAAACCTCCCCCCAATGGTAATCACGTAGATGACGCTCCAGACGTCGGCACGGTGACGTCATGATCAACGTCCCGCGTACGATGCAGGGAACGTGGCGCCGATGCGCCGAGGGGTATCCATCCAGACCTCCTAAAGGGGAGGGGGAGGAAGGATCCACAGGGCACATCGCAGCTCCCGCGCCGAGGAGAGACAAGCCCCAACGCAACACCACGCCAAATGGACATGCTGGCTCAGAGCAGTGGCAGAGCAGTGGGAAGTAGTGAATGACAAAACATAAAAATATTGATAATAATAACAAATAAAATTATATATAACAACCAGTGCTGGAAATGCCATCAATGATAACATTGTGTAGAGTAAATGAAGGCATACATAATATGTACAGAATATATAACTAATCCAGAAATTCAGCCCCAATTAGGGCATGTGTTAAACCTCTCGCGTAGATAGCAGGGGAACTCTGCTGATCCAACTTTCCAAATGCTTCCATCCCGGTACTTAGTTTTGCAGAAAAAAGGGGGAATTGGGACTTTAAATGAGGCGCACTAGTCGCCTCCATCCCGAAATCAAGTATATATAACAGGGAGTTTGGGACTTTAAATGAAGCAATTTGAAATGCGGAGGATTAACATTGTAATTTTATTAATATTAGTAAATATATAGTAAAGGAATTTCATGTGTATATACAGACATACATATATAATTGGCACAAAATTATAGGCATATTAGAAGGAAAAGTATAAGCAGTAGAATACATAATTAGACTGGATAAGTCATGATCAAAGTAATGTTAGTATAAAAGAGCTTATAGCCTATAGGTGCCAAGGATGGCATATCCAGTAACTGATAATAAAATTGCATAGCTAGATGATATAATCATGATATTAATAAATTGGTAACATCAAGGTAACAATGGATAGAATTCTGGCATCAATTGTAGCTCGACGCGTTTCGTGGATGATTTTGTCCACTCATCAGGAGCTGATGCATAGTAATCCTGTAGGATATATACAAAAAGTCAACCTCAATCCGTATAGAGAGAAATAAAACAAAACAAAAAATGCTGGAAAGATTTTGGCCAGACAAGCACTTACCAACCCTGACACTGAGCGTGGCACGTGGCAGATGGTATGGAGTGGGCCGGGGGCAACAAACCCCGTAGCGGGAGCTGAGGCAGCATGTAATGTCTGGATGACATCAGGTAATAAAATGACAATGTATAGGTAGTGAAGTGATCTCCATGTGGCAGCAATGATAAAAATGGATTGTCAAAGTAAAAATACCTGAGGATAAATGTTAAAAAATATAGTATATCAGTATTCATTCAAAACAGAATAGGTTATATTGAGTATTATATAGTATAAATAATGTATACAAAGATACTTGTATATGAAGATTACTGATGAGTAATACAATAGAAGTCATATAATAAAGGAGGTCTGATTGAGGGAATGAGTGTAACAATAATGATGGGGCATGGCTTGTCAAAAAAAAAAAAAAAAAAGATATCTGGGAATAAATATTGAAAATGGTGTATATTTGTATATTAATTAAAATAGAGCAAATTGCGTTGAGAAATAATATAAATGATGTGTCCAGAAATGCCCATGTATGGAAAGTGCTCGTAGATAATACCGTGAAGGTTATATAATAAAAAGGGGATCTGATAGAAGAAATAAATAGTGAAAAATCTGGGTATGTGTGAGTTAATGGGTAGGGGGAATGTAAAAAATTGTGTAAAAAACTAGTACAAGAAACAAGGTGTAAAGTGCAACAGAGCGGAAAGCATGACAGTGAGGGTAAGCATAGACATGAAAGGGTTTACCTGATGCTGTATAACATGCACAGATAGCGAGATGAAATCAGCTAGTGTGCAGAGACCCCAAGGGGAGACTGGCCGTGTAAGCAGCTGGCTCCGATTGGGGGACCTATATATACATACCGCCAACGCCACGTGCGTGAGCCTGCGGGAGGAGGGGAGCGGCGTCCGCACCTGAGCTGAATGACTGCTCAGTGTTTGGCGCCACAAACCTCCCCCCAATGGTAATCACGTAGATGACGCTCCAGACGTCGGCACGGTGACGTCATGATCAACGTCCCGCGTACGATGCAGGGAACGTGGCGCCGATGCGCCGAGGGGTATCCATCCAGACCTCCTAAAGGGGAGGGGGAGGAAGGATCCACAGGGCACATCGCAGCTCCCGCGCCGAGGAGAGACAAGCCCCAACGCAACACCACGCCAAATGGACATGCTGGCTCAGAGCAGTGGCAGAGCAGTGGGAAGTAGTGAATGACAAAACATAAAAATATTGATAATAATAACAAATAAAATTATATATAACAACCAGTGCTGGAAATGCCATCAATGATAACATTGTGTAGAGTAAATGAAGGCATACATAATATGTACAGAATATATAACTAATCCAGAAATTCAGCCCCAATTAGGGCATGTGTTAAACCTCTCGCGTAGATAGCAGGGGAACTCTGCTGATCCAACTTTCCAAATGCTTCCATCCCGGTACTTAGTTTTGCAGAAAAAAGGGGGAATTGGGACTTTAAATGAGGCGCACTAGTCGCCTCCATCCCGAAATCAAGTATATATAACAGGGAGTTTGGGACTTTAAATGAAGCAATTTGAAATGCGGAGGATTAACATTGTAATTTTATTAATATTAGTAAATATATAGTAAAGGAATTTCATGTGTATATACAGACATACATATATAATTGGCACAAAATTATAGGCATATTAGAAGGAAAAGTATAAGCAGTAGAATACATAATTAGACTGGATAAGTCATGATCAAAGTAATGTTAGTATAAAAGAGCTTATAGCCTATAGGTGCCAAGGATGGCATATCCAGTAACTGATAATAAAATTGCATAGCTAGATGATATAATCATGATATTAATAAATTGGTAACATCAAGGTAACAATGGATAGAATTCTGGCATCAATTGTAGCTCGACGCGTTTCGTGGATGATTTTGTCCACTCATCAGGAGCTGATGCATAGTAATCCTGTAGGATATATACAAAAAGTCAACCTCAATCCGTATAGAGAGAAATAAAACAAAACAAAAAATGCTGGAAAGATTTTGGCCAGACAAGCACTTACCAACCCTGACACTGAGCGTGGCACGTGGCAGATGGTATGGAGTGGGCTGGGGGCAACAAACCCCGTAGCGGGAGCTGAGGCAGCATGTAATGTCTGGATGACATCAGGTAATAAAATGACAATGTATAGGTAGTGAAGTGATCTCCATGTGGCAGCAATGATAAAAATGGATTGTCAAAGTAAAAATACCTGAGGATAAATGTTAAAAAATATAGTATATCAGTATTCATTCAAAACAGAATAGGTTATATTGAGTATTATATAGTATAAATAATGTATACAAAGATACTTGTATATGAAGATTACTGATGAGTAATACAATAGAAGTCATATAATAAAGGAGGTCTGATTGAGGGAATGAGTGTAACAATAATGATGGGGCATGGCTTGTCAAAAAAAAAAAAAAAAGATATCTGGGAATAAATATTGAAAATGGTGTATATTTGTATATTAATTAAAATAGAGCAAATTGCGTTGAGAAATAATATAAATGATGTGTCCAGAAATGCCCATGTATGGAAAGTGCTCGTAGATAATACCGTGAAGGTTATATAATAAAAAGGGGATCTGATAGAAGAAATAAATAGTGAAAAATCTGGGTATGTGTGAGTTAATGGGTAGGGGGAATGTAAAAAATTGTGTAAAAAACTAGTACAAGAAACAAGGTGTAAAGTGCAACAGAGCGGAAAGCATGACAGTGAGGGTAAGCATAGACATGAAAGGGTTTACCTGATGCTGTATAACATGCACAGATAGCGAGATGAAATCAGCTAGTGTGCAGAGACCCCAAGGGGAGACTGGCCGTGTAAGCAGCTGGCTCCGATTGGGGGACCTATATATACATACCGCTAACGCCACGTGCGTGAGCCTGCGGGAGGAGGGGAGCGGCGTCCACACCTGAGCTGAATGACTGCTCAGTGTTTGGCGCCACAAACCTCCCCCCAATGGTAATCACGTAGATGACGCTCCAGACGTCGGCACGGTGACGTCATGATCAACGTCCCGCGTACGATGCAGGGAACGTGGCGCCGATGCGCCGAGGGGTATCCATCCAGACCTCCTAAAGGGGAGGGGGAGGAAGGATCCACAGGGCACATCGCAGCTCCCGCGCCGAGGAGAGACAAGCCCCAACGCAACACCACGCCAAATGGACATGCTGGCTCAGAGCAGTGGCAGAGCAGTGGGAAGTAGTGAATGACAAAACATAAAAATATTGATAATAATAACAAATAAAATTATATATAACAACCAGTGCTGGAAATGCCATCAATGATAACATTGTGTAGAGTAAATGAAGGCATACATAATATGTACAGAATATATAACTAATCCAGAAATTCAGCCCCAATTAGGGCATGTGTTAACCACTTAAGGACCGCCTAACGCCGATTTACGTCGGCAAGGCGGCACGGGCAGGCAAAATCACGTACATGTACGTGATTTGCCTCTCGCGGGTGGGGGGTCCGATCGGACCCCCCCCCGGTGCCCGAATCGGTCCCGTTCTGTTCCCCGGCGATCCGAGATGAGGGGGAGGCCATCCGTTCGTGGCCCCCCCCTCGCGATCGCCGCCGGCCAATGGGAACACTCCTTTGCTGCTGTATGCTAAACAGCAGCAAAGGAAATGATGTCATCTCCCCTCGGCTCGGTATTTTCCGTTCCAGCGCCGAGGGGAGAAGACATCAATGTGAGTGCACAACACACACACACACAGTAGAACATGCCAGGCATACAAAACACCCCGATCCCCCCCCCGATCGCCCCCCGATCCCCCCCCAATCACCCCCCCCCCCCCCTGTCACAAACTGACACCAGCAGGTTTTTTTTTTTTTTTTTTTTTTTTTTTTCTGATTACTGCATAGTGTCAGTTTGTGACAGTTACAGTGTTGGGACAGTTAGTATTACCCCCCTTTAGGTCTAGGGTACCCCCCTAACCCCCCCTAATAAAGTTTTAACCCCTTGATCACCCCCTGTCACCAGTGTTGCTAAGCGATCATTTTTCTGATCGCTGTATTAGTGTCGCTGGTGACGCTAGTTAGTGAGGTAAATATTTAGGTTCGCCGTCAGCGTTTTATAGTGACAGGGACCCCCATATACTACCTAATAAATGTTTTAACCCCTTGATTGCCCCCTAGTTAACCCTTTCACCACTGATCACCGTATAACCGTTACGGGTGACGCTGGTTAGTTCGTTTATTTTTTATAGTGTCAGGGCACCCGCCGTTTATTACCTAATAAAGGTTTAGCCCCCTGATCGCCCGGCGGTGATATGCGTCGCCCCAGGCAGCGTCAGATTAGCGCCAGTACCGCTAACACCCACGCACGCAGCATGCGCCTCCCTTAGTGGTATAGTATCTGATCGGATCAATATCTGATCTGATCAGATCTATACTAGCGTCCCCAGCAGTTTAGGGTTCCCAAAAACACAGTGTTAGCGGGATCAGCCCAGATACCCGCTAGCACCTGCGTTTTGCCCCTCCGCCCAGCCCACCCAAGTGCAGTATCGATCGATCACTGTCACTTACAAAACACTAAACGCATAACTGCAGCGTTCGCAGAGTCAGGCCTGATCCCTGCGATCGCTAACAGTTTTTTTGGTAGCATTTTGGTGAACTGGCAAGCAAGCACCAGGCAGCGTCAGGTTAGCGCCAGTAGCGCTAACACCCACGCACGCACCGTACACCTCCCTTAGTGGTATAGTATCTGATCGGATCAATATCTGATCCGATCAGATCTATACTAGCGTCCCCAGCAGTTTAGGGTTCCCAAAAACGCAGTGTTAGCGGGATCAGCCCAGATACCTGCTAGCACCTGCGTTGTGCCCCTCCGCCCGGCCCAGCCCAGCCCACCCAAGTGCAGTATCGATCGATCACTGACACTTACAAGGCACTAAACGCATAACTGCAGCGTTCGCAGAGTCAGGCCTGATCCCTGCGATCGCTAACAGTTTTTTTGGTAGCATTTTGGTGAACTAGCAAGCACCGGCCCCAGGCAGCGTCAGGTTAGCGCCAGTACCGCTAACACCCACGCACGCAGCATACGCCTCCTTTAGTGGTATAGTATCTGAACGGATCAATATCTGATCCGATCAGATCAGATCTATACTAGCGTCCCCAGCAGTTTAGGGTTCCCAAAAACGCAGTGTTAGCGGGATCAACCCAGATACCTGCTAGCACCTGCGTTTTGCCCCTCCGCCCGGCCCAGTCCAGCCCACCCAAGTGCAGTATCGATCGATCACTGTCACTTACAAAACACTAAACGCATTACTGCAGCGTTCGCAGAGTCAGGCCTGATCCCTGCGATCGCTAACAGTTTTTTTGGAAGCTTTTTATTGAACTGGCAAGCACCAGCGGCCTAGTACACCCCGGTCGTAGTCAAACCAGCACTGCAGTAACACTTGGTGACGTGGCGAGTCCCATAAGTGCAGTTCAAGCTGGTGAGGTGGCAAGCACAAGTAGTGTCCCGCTGCCACCAAAAAGACAAACACAGGCCCGTAGTGCCCATAGTGCCCTTCCTGCTGCATTCGCCAATCCTAATTGGGAACCCACCACTTCTGCAGCGCCCGTACTTCCCCCATTCACATCCCCAACGAAATGCAGTCGGCTGCATGAGAGGCATTTTTATGTCCTCCCGAGTACCCCTACCCAACGAACCCCCCCCAAAAAGATGTTGTGTCTGCAGCAAACGCGGATATAGGCGTGACACCCGCTATTATTGTCCCTTCTGTCCTGACAATCCTGGTCTTTGCATTGGTGAATGTTTTGAACGCTACCATACTCTAGTTGAGTATTAGCGTAGGGTACAGCATTGCACAGACTAGGCACACTTTCACAGGGTCTCCCAAGATGCCATCGCATTTTGAGAGACCCGAACCTGGAACCGGTTACAGTTATAAAAGTTAGTTACAAAAAAAGTGTAAAAAAAAAAAAAAATATATATAAAATAAAAAAAAATAGTTGTCGTTTTATTGTTCTCTCTCTCTATTCTCTCTCTCTATTGTTCTGCTCTTTTTTTACTGTATTCTATTCTGCAGTGTTGTTATTGTTATTGTTATTGTTATTATGTTTTATCATGTTTGTTTTTCAGGTATGTAATTATTTATACTTTATTGTTTACCATTTTTTTGTCTTCAGGTACGCCATTCACAACTTTGAGTGGTTATACCAGAATGATGCCTGCAGGTTTAGGTATCATCTTGGTATCATTCTTTTCAGCCAGCGGTCGGCTTTCATGTAAAAGCAATCCTAGCGGCTAATTAGCCTCTAGACTGCCTTTACAAGCCGTGGGAGGGAATGCCCCCCCCCCCCCACCGTCTTCCGTGTTTTTCTCTGGCTCTCCTGTCTCAACAGGGAACCTGAGAATGCAGCCGGTGATTCAGCCAGCTGACCATAGAGCTGATCAGAGACAAGAGTGGCTCCAAACATCTCTATGGCCTAAGAAACCGGAAGCTACGAGCATTTTATGACTTAGATTTCGCCGGATGTAAATAGCGCCATTGGGAAATTGGGGAAGCATTTTATCACACCGATCTTGGTGTGGTCAGATGCTTTGAGGGCAGAGGAGAGATCTAGGGTCTAATAGACCCCAATTTTTTCAAAAAAGAGTACCTGTCACTACCTATTGCTATCATAGGGGATATTTACATTCCCCGAGATAACAATAAAAATGATTTAAAAAAAAAAAAAATGAAAGGAACAGTTTAAAAATAAGATAAAAAAGCAAAAAAATAATAAAGAAAAAAAAAAAAAAAAAAAAAAGCACCCCTGTCGCCCCCTGCTCTTGCGCTAAGGCGAACGCAAGCGGCGGTCTGTCGTCAAACGTAAACAGCAATTGCACCATGCATGTGAGGTATCGCCGCGAAGGTCAGATCGAGGGCAGTAATTTTTGCAGTAGACCTCCTCTGTAGATCTAAAGTGGTAACCTGTAAAGGCTTTTAAAGGCTTTTAAAAATGTATTTATTTTGTTGCCACTGCACGTTTGTGCGCAATTGTAAAGCATGTCATGTTTGGTATCCATGTACTCGGTCTAAGATCATCTTTTTTATTTCATCAAACATTTGGGCAATATAGTGTGTTTTAGTGCATTAAAATTTAAAAAAGTGTGTTTTTTCCCCAAAAAATGCGTTTGAAAAATCGCTGCGCAAATACTGTGTGAAAAAAAAAAATGAAACACCCACCATTTTAATCTGTAGGGCATTTGCTTTAAAAAAATATATAATGTTTGGGGGTTCAAAGTAATTTTCTTGCAAAAAAAAAAAAACTTTTTCATGTAAAAAATAAGTGTCAGAAAGGGCTTTGTCTTCAAGTGGTTAGAAGAGTGGGTGATGTGTGACATAAGCTTCTAAATGTTGTGCATAAAATGCCAGGACTGTTCAAAACCCCCCCAAATGACCCCATTTTGGAAAGTAGACACCCCAAGCTATTTGCTGAGAGGCATGTCGAGTCCATGGAATATTTTATATTGCGACACAAGTTGCGGGAAAGAGACAAATTTTTTTTTTTTTTTTTTTTTTTTTGCACAAAGTTGTCACTAAATGATATATTGCTCAAACATGCCATGGGAATATGTGAAATTACACCCCAAAATACATTCTGCTGCTTCTCCTGAGTACGGGGATACCACATGTGTGAGACTTTTTGGGAGCCTAGCCGTGTACGGGACCCCGAAAACCAAGCACCGCCTTCAGGCTTTCTAAGGGGCGTGAATTTTTGATTTCACTCTTCACTGCCTATCACAGTTTCGGAGGCCATGGAATGCCCAGGTGGCACAAACCCCCCCCAAATGACCCCATTTTGGAAAGTAGACACCCCAAGCTATTTGCTGAGAGGTATAGTGAGTATTTTGCAGACCTCACTTTTTGTCACAAAGTTTTGAAATTTGAAAAAAGAAAAAAAAAAAAAGTTTTTTCTTGTCTTTCTTCATTTTCAAAAACAAATGAGAGCTGCAAAATACTCACCATGCCTCTCAGCAAATAGCTTGGGGTGTCTACTTTCCAAAATGGGGTCATTTGGGGGGGGTTTGTGCCACCTGGGCATTCCATGGCCTCCGAAACGGTGTTAGGCAGTGAAGAGTAAAATCAAAAATTCACGCCCTTAAAAACGCTGAAGGCGGTGATTGGTTTTCGGGGCCCCGTACGCGGCTAGGCTCCCAAAAAGTCCCACACATGTGGTATCCCCATACTCAGGAGAAGCAGCTAAATGTATTTTGGGGTGCAATTCCACATAGGCCCATGGCCTGTGTGAGCAATATATCATTTAGTGACAACTTTGTGCAAAAAAAAAAAAAAAAAAAAAAAAAGTGTCACTTTCCCGCAACTTGTGTCAAAATATAAAATATTCCATGGACTCAATATGCCTCTCAGCAAATAGCTTGGGGTGTCTACTTTCCAAAATGGGGTCATTTGGGGGGGGGTTGTGCCACCTGGGCATTCCATGGCCTCCGAAACTGTGATAGGCAGTGAAGAGTGAAATCAAAAAGTTACACCCTTAGAAATCCTGAAGGCGGTGATTGGTTTTCGGGGTCCCATACGCGGCTAGGCTCCCAAAAAGTCCCACACATGTGGTATCCCCGTACTCAGGAGAAGTAGCTGAATATATTTTGGGGTGCAATTCCACATAGGCCCATGGCCTGTGTGAGCAATATATCATTTAGTGACAACTTTTTGTAAATATTTTTTTTTTTTTTTTTTTTTGTCATTATTCAATCACTTGGGACAAAAAAAATAAATATTCAATGGGTTCAACATGCCTATCAGCAATTTCCTTGGGGTGTCTACTTTCCAAAATGGGGTCATTTGGGGGGGTTTTGTACTGCCCTGCCATTTTAGCACCTCAAGAAATGACATAGGCAGTCATAAACTAAAAGCTGTGTAAATTCCAGAAAATGTACCCTAGTTTGTAGACGCTATAACTTTTGCGCAAACCAATAAATATACGCTTATTGACATTTTTTTTACCAAAGACATGTGGCCGAATACATTTTGGCCTAAATGTATGACTAAAATTGAGTTTATTGGATTTTTTTTATAACAAAAAGTAGAAAATATCATTTTTTTTCAAAATTTTCGGTCTTTTTCCGTTTATAGCGCAAAAAATAAAAACTGCAGAAGTGATCAAATACCATCAAAAGAAAGCTCTATTTGTGGGAAGAAAAGGACGCAAATTTCGTTTGGGTACAGCATTGCATAACCGCGCAATTAGCAGTTAAAGCGACGCAGTGCCAAATTGGAAAAAGACCTCTGGTCCTTAGGCAGCATAATGGTCCGGGGCTCAAGTGGTTAAACCTCTCGCGTAGATAGCAGGGGAACTCTGCTGATCCAACTTTCCAAATGCTTCCATCCCGGTACTTAGTTTTGCAGAAAAAAGGGGGAATTGGGACTTTAAATGAGGCGCACTAGTCGCCTCCATCCCGAAATCAAGTATATATAACAGGGAGTTTGGGACTTTAAATGAAGCAATTTGAAATGCGGAGGATTAACATTGTAATTTTATTAATATTAGTAAATATATAGTAAAGGAATTTCATGTGTATATACAGACATACATATATAATTGGCACAAAATTATAGGCATATTAGAAGGAAAAGTATAAGCAGTAGAATACATAATTAGACTGGATAAGTCATGATCAAAGTAATGTTAGTATAAAAGAGCTTATAGCCTATAGGTGCCAAGGATGGCATATCCAGTAACTGATAATAAAATTGCATAGCTAGATGATATAATCATGATATTAATAAATTGGTAACATCAAGGTAACAATGGATAGAATTCTGGCATCAATTGTAGCTCGACGCGTTTCGTGGATGATTTTGTCCACTCATCAGGAGCTGATGCATAGTAATCCTGTAGGATATATACAAAAAGTCAACCTCAATCCGTATAGAGAGAAATAAAACAAAACAAAAAATGCTGGAAAGATTTTGGCCAGACAAGCACTTACCAACCCTGACACTGAGCGTGGCACGTGGCAGATGGTATGGAGTGGGCCGGGGGCAACAAACCCCGTAGCGGGAGCTGAGGCAGCATGTAATGTCTGGATGACATCAGGTAATAAAATGACAATGTATAGGTAGTGAAGTGATCTCCATGTGGCAGCAATGATAAAAATGGATTGTCAAAGTAAAAATACCTGAGGATAAATGTTAAAAAATATAGTATATCAGTATTCATTCAAAACAGAATAGGTTATATTGAGTATTATATAGTATAAATAATGTATACAAAGATACTTGTATATGAAGATTACTGATGAGTAATACAATAGAAGTCATATAATAAAGGAGGTCTGATTGAGGGAATGAGTGTAACAATAATGATGGGGCATGGCTTGTCAAAAAAAAAAAAAAAAAAGATATCTGGGAATAAATATTGAAAATGGTGTATATTTGTATATTAATTAAAATAGAGCAAATTGCGTTGAGAAATAATATAAATGATGTGTCCAGAAATGCCCATGTATGGAAAGTGCTCGTAGATAATACCGTGAAGGTTATATAATAAAAAGGGGATCTGATAGAAGAAATAAATAGTGAAAAATCTGGGTATGTGTGAGTTAATGGGTAGGGGGAATGTAAAAAATTGTGTAAAAAACTAGTACAAGAAACAAGGTGTAAAGTGCAACAGAGCGGAAAGCATGACAGTGAGGGTAAGCATAGACATGAAAGGGTTTACCTGATGCTGTATAACATGCACAGATAGCGAGATGAAATCAGCTAGTGTGCAGAGACCCCAAGGGGAGACTGGCCGTGTAAGCAGCTGGCTCCGATTGGGGGACCTATATATACATACCGCCAACGCCACGTGCGTGAGCCTGCGGGAGGAGGGGAGCGGCGTCCGCACCTGAGCTGAATGACTGCTCAGTGTTTGGCGCCACAAACCTCCCCCCAATGGTAATCACGTAGATGACGCTCCAGACGTCGGCACGGTGACGTCATGATCAACGTCCCGCGTACGATGCAGGGAACGTGGCGCCGATGCGCCGAGGGGTATCCATCCAGACCTCCTAAAGGGGAGGGGGAGGAAGGATCCACAGGGCACATCGCAGCTCCCGCGCCGAGGAGAGACAAGCCCCAACGCAACACCACGCCAAATGGACATGCTGGCTCAGAGCAGTGGCAGAGCAGTGGGAAGTAGTGAATGACAAAACATAAAAATATTGATAATAATAACAAATAAAATTATATATAACAACCAGTGCTGGAAATGCCATCAATGATAACATTGTGTAGAGTAAATGAAGGCATACATAATATGTACAGAATATATAACTAATCCAGAAATTCAGCCCCAATTAGGGCATGTGTTAAACCTCTCGCGTAGATAGCAGGGGAACTCTGCTGATCCAACTTTCCAAATGCTTCCATCCCGGTACTTAGTTTTGCAGAAAAAAGGGGGAATTGGGACTTTAAATGAGGCGCACTAGTCGCCTCCATCCCGAAATCAAGTATATATAACAGGGAGTTTGGGACTTTAAATGAAGCAATTTGAAATGCGGAGGATTAACATTGTAATTTTATTAATATTAGTAAATATATAGTAAAGGAATTTCATGTGTATATACAGACATACATATATAATTGGCACAAAATTATAGGCATATTAGAAGGAAAAGTATAAGCAGTAGAATACATAATTAGACTGGATAAGTCATGATCAAAGTAATGTTAGTATAAAAGAGCTTATAGCCTATAGGTGCCAAGGATGGCATATCCAGTAACTGATAATAAAATTGCATAGCTAGATGATATAATCATGATATTAATAAATTGGTAACATCAAGGTAACAATGGATAGAATTCTGGCATCAATTGTAGCTCGACGCGTTTCGTGGATGATTTTGTCCACTCATCAGGAGCTGATGCATAGTAATCCTGTAGGATATATACAAAAAGTCCACCTCAACCTGTATAGAGAGAAATAAAACAAAACAAAAAATGCTGGAAAGATTTTGGCCAGACAAGCACTTACCAACCCTGACACTGAGCGTGGCACGTGGCAGATGGTATGGAGTGGGCCGGGGGCAACAAACCCCGTAGCGGGAGCTGAGGCAGCATGTAATGTCTGGATGACATCAGGTAATAAAATGACAATGTATAGGTAGTGAAGTGATCTCCATGTGGCAGCAATGATAAAAATGGATTGTCAAAGTAAAAATACCTGAGGATAAATGTTAAAAAATATAGTATATCAGTATTCATTCAAAACAGAATAGGTTATATTGAGTATTATATAGTATAAATAATGTATACAAAGATACTTGTATATGAAGATTACTGATGAGTAATACAATAGAAGTCAAGTAGAGCGAAAGCCATTAAATCCTACAAAAGATCATATATGGTACATGAAGCCCTATAACCATAAGGTATAAACATTAATACTAGCATAGGGATCCACAAAGCTCACCTTATACAGTATTGAGTATCAATAGAGGCTGAGAGGCCTGTCCTGAACAGACTGCACAGGGGTCCACTAAATCCAAAAACATATATGGTATTGTTGCGATTGTCAGAAGTAGGAGAATTTATTTTGCTTTTTTTTTGTGGTGGGTTATGGTAATGGCATAAAAAAATACAGCTACAAAGGAGCATGCGTGGTAACGACCAAGATGGCCGCATAGCCCTGGGGCTCCGCACCATGACGGCACTGTAAACCCAGCAGACAGAGACCTCTCCCCGAGCCCTTCTAGACACCGTTGGAGAGGGGAAGGCTCCGGGATTTACCCGATTACATCAGGTTCAGTCAGAAGAGACCTGCTGAGCCACCTGAACGCGGCTCTTCCCCAGCCCGGCCGAAGCAAGATGGTAGCCGCCATGACACGAGGCCTGGACCCGGAGTCAGCTGAATCAATAGCTGACCAGGACGCTCCACAAGCCTGCACAGCCATTACACCGCTCCCACAGGACAGGAGCACAGTGAGTACCTGGCAGTACACCGCTCACTCCCCAGCATCTACAGAATTACTCCTTGGGATGCTAATGGGCAATACTAATCAGTCCCCAGGGAGCACTGTATTATCCACCCCAGGCACACCAGGCATAGGAACATTCAGCCACCCCCTTACACCCTCTGACTTTTCCTCCATGATGGATGCCTTTGCCGTCATGCTTGCAAGGGGACTTGCCCAAACAGCAGCTCAGATCACCAGCTCCATACATGATGGTCTGCAACAAATTGGCACCAGAATAGATGTTATAGAAAAGAAAACAGACCAATCGGTTTCAAAGAAATGCAGACAGGATCCAGAATCTCCAGGACCACTTAGAGACAGAAATGTCCAAAATTGATGAATTAGAAAACAGGTCAAGATGCTATAATTTTAGGATCCGAGGCCTGCCTCAGTCAGTCAAGGAAGTTCACGCAGCAGTCTGCACATTAATAAAAGACTTAATCCCCGCCATAACAGAACACCGTCTAGAGCAGGAATATGCAATTAGCGGACCTCCAGCTGTTGCAGAACTACAAGTCCCATGAGGCATAGCAAGTCTTTGACAGCCACAAGCATGACACCCAGAGGCAGAGGCATGATGGGACTTGTAGTTTTGCAACAGCTGGAGGTCTGCTAATTGCATATCCCTGGTCTAGAGCTTGACCGAGCACACAGAGCCCTGCCACCACTACGCACAGACGGATTACTACGAGCCATTATTGTAAAGCCACATTTTTACGTGGTAAAAGAAGAAGTAATGAAAAGAGCCCGCAATGCTGAGAAGCTCACGATCCAGGGTCACCAAATCCAGATTTTTTGCGGACCTATCCCCTTATACAGTCCAAAATAGGCGTTCCTTGAAACCACTGCTCCAAGTGCTAACTCAAAAAGAAATCACCTATGGATGGTCCTTCCCCTTCAGGTTGAATTTCTCCCATCGCAACAAGCCCTATAATTTCTCTTCGTTCCCAGAAGGGGAACGTCTGCTTCTACACCTGGGACTGATCACACAAGACAACCCATTCCCCTCCACCCTGAAAGCTTCCTCTTCTGTGAAAAGGCCCTCTCCACCGAGTCCGCTCACACCGATCTGGCAACAACAACAGTCGAAAAAATCGAGTGAAGCACACCCCACCTGAGAATGGAATCCAGGACCTGAACAAAGGCGTCTGGTAGATCACCCTCAAGAACTGAACTTTAGAGAGTAGCATGTTCTTTTTGGGTTATTGATAGGGAGCCCCTTAGCTTAGGCTTAGGTATCGCCCCAAGCCCCTGGAGTAAGACCATGGGGTAATGAGTCATGTTCACTCTGAAGTTCAAGGCCAAAGTTTATTCCTACCTCCTGACTGTACCGTTCCTATAGATATCTGAATGGGGCTTTTATTTTCCCGTCACAATCTCACTTAGGTCTCACTGCAGCATCAGCCCATATGGGCCAAGCTGGTACTCTTCATCCTGAGTCTTGGATAAGAGGTCTGAGCTTTGCTTTATTAACACAGTAGAAAAATGCCTCTTGGCTCCCAAGGGTGGTCCGGGTGGGGCTCCAGAGCCCCCTCAGCCTGTGTCAACCAACCCACATTTTGGGGGGGAGGCACGGGGACTTGCGGGGGCTGGGGATCCACCACGCGGAGCTCATCCCTGACACAAAGTCGGGGACAGGTTTCTGTTCATATGTTTCTGTCCACATGTTTGTGTTCGCATAATACTGCTTCTAGATTTAGGTAATGAAAAAGTTTTAGTCTCTGTAGCCATTGCGGCTGAAATGCGCCTCCATCTGACTTTGAGGGATTTATGTTACCCCCTCAGGGTCTGAGTGATACTCCCCGATTAAGGGAGTATTGCCTTGTTTTTAATTCGGGCTGGGAAGCGGCTAGCCCCTTCCTGACCCGAATGGTTTTGGGTGATTTGGGTTTTGTACATATACTAATGTCTTCTCTTTTTTTCACCCTCTTGCTTTCCTCTTCTTCTTATCCTTCCCCTCGCTATTCCCCCAGTACTCCCTGACCATCGCGACTGACAGGATTGATCCATTATACACCACCCAAGCACAGTCCCGAAGGCTTCAAATGGTTTTCACCACCACCAGGTACTTGTCTGCTAGAGGTGAGCTTTTTCTTTCTGACACGCTACTCCCCTCTGATCCATGGCTAATCCAGCAAATGGCAGGGTGAAACTGTAAATTATCACCCACAACGTACAGGGGATTAACTCCCGAGTGAAAAGAAGGAAAGTATTCCAACTATACCACACCTTACAAACAGATGTATTACTTCTGCAAGAAACCCATTTCTCATCCTCCTACAATCCTTCATTTATCCACCAAAGCTACCCTCAATTCTTTTTAGCAAATTCAGAAAATAAAACAAGAGGAGTAGCAATCTGTTTCTCCAAACACCTACACTTTGCCCCCTTCAATGTAATCAAGGACCCGTAAGGGTGGTTTTCCTAGTGAAGGGAGCGATAGACGGCGAGACGTACACTTTTGTCGCCTACTCCCTACTCCTACTACTCCCCCAACAAAGGTCAAAAACATTTCTTTGAGACACTGATGAAAACCCTACACCCACACTACAAAGGCGCGGTCCCCCGAAACTGAAACGACCTTCCAAACAGAGCCTAAAAATTGCACAGCTTCTGAACACTTACAGCTTAATGGATATATGTAGGGAACTCAATCCCCATACCAGGGATTATACACACTATAGTAACTCCTTGACCAACCCTTCTCCATGGAGGAAATCCTGGAGGTCATAAAATCTCTTAAAAATGGGTCATCCCCTGGCCTGGATGGTCTATCAGCCTGTTATTATAAGAAATTTGGACAGGTACTAGCCCCCTTTATGTCTAGGTTCTTCAACTCTCCCTGGGATGGACCCCCCTTAAACAAAGACTTAAATTTTGCATTCATCTCAGTCATCCCCAAACCAGGGAAAGACGCGAGCGACGTTAATAATTACCGCCCAATATCGCTAATTAACAATGACCTAAAAATAATGACCAAAATTTTAGCAATGAGACTATCGAGTTTTATCGAAAAATAGATTCACAAGGATCAGGTGGGCTTCATCCCGGGGAGACAGGGCCTGGACCAGATTAGAAGGGCCTCATTTCCATCCTGAACTCCAGATGGGACGGGGGGACACAACAAGAAGGATTTCTATTATCACTAGACCTCCAGAAGGCCTTTGACTCCATCTCCTGGCATTTTCTTTTTGAGTTACTAGAGAGATAGGGCTTCAGGTCAAAATTCCTGGGTACAATTAACTCACTCTATTCCACCCCTTCTGCACAAATTTGCATGATGGGCCACTATTTTGAATCAGTCAATATACAGAGAGAAACCAGACAGGGTTGCCCTCTCTCCCCTATAATCTTTGCGATAGCGATAGAGACGCTAGCAATAGCGATCCGGTCCAACCCTGACATTAAGGGAGTTCTCTAGGGAACACAAGAACACAAATGTGCGTTGTTTGCAGACAACTTGCTACTCTTCCTCACCTCCCCACTAATCTCCACACCCAACTTAATGCAGCTTCTGAAGAACCTTAGCAAGATTTCAGGGCTTGAAATTAACGTTGCTAAATCAGCGGCGTTAAATATAACTGTCCCTACTCCACTAATAGTCCAGTTAAAAGGAACACTTTCCATTCTCCTGGGCTCCAAACACGATCCCATATTTGGGAATCAAGCTACCTGCCAAAATGGAGCAAGTTTTCTCTGCTAATTACCCCCCAATATTCCGTAAAATTGATGAAGACTTAAAGGTATGGTCAAAATGTGATCTAGCTTGGCTGGGGAGGATTAACGTGGTCAAGATGACGCTTCTTCCACGACTGCTATATCTATTCCGCGCCCTTCTCATCCCCCTCCAGAAAAAAACACTAAACATAGTCCAAGCTAAAATAATCAAATTTGTTTGGGGTAAACAAGGCCACCGTTTCAAGAAAGAAATCCTCTTTCGCCTGAAAAATCAGGGGGGTCTGGGACTTCCCAATCTTTGGTGGTACTACAAGGCTGCACAACTGACCCAAATATCTATAGCCTACTCGAAAAGCCCAAAACTTGGATTGGATCAATATGGAAAGACAGGCGATACCCTCCCACACTATAGATTACCTCCTCCGGTGCTCACCCAAACTAAGACCCACAGTCTTAGCCCCCACATTATCCCATTCACTAGTGCTTTGTGACTCCCTACATAAACAGGAATCGCTTATTTCAAACATGAAACCACTAGCACATCTCTTCCACCACCCATTGTTTACACCAGGCATGAATATCCTTGCTTTCAAATGGTGGCTAAACAAAGATTGTTCAGAATTGGTCATTTCCTCTCCTCATTGGGCCCCATATCATCGGGCTATTGTATAAGTAAATTTGAAATGCCGGACACAGAGAGGTTCAGACTGTCACAGATAAATCACTTCTTACACTCAATTTGGTCAAATAAGCCTGAGCCCCCTAAACCCACTAATTACGAATTATGGTGCGCCAATATGTTAGATCAGAGGGGAGGTATCTCCATCATTTATGCCTCCCTAGCAGACAATACCTCAAAGCCTTCCTATGCCCAAGCCTGGGAATCAGACACAGGGATCAACTTAGGTCAGGAAAAATGGTTTCATGCATTTAAAAGGTCATTCAAGGGCATTATGAATATCTCCTTAATTGAAGCCAGTGTCAAAATAATAACAAGATGGTACTATGTCCCACTTAGACTGACTAGGTTCTATCCTAACACCTCTTCCCTCTGCTTCAGAGGGTGCAACCTTGTCGGCTCAATGTATCATACCTGGTGGATGTGTCCACGTATCAGGTCATATTGGAACAAAGTATTACATTTAATCTGCAAAGTTACGGGAGTCGAAGTCCCGCAGAACCCAACAATTGCGCTTCTGAACAACAGGGTAGACAAAGCCTCCAAAGGAGACTAGACTTTAATTTCCTTCATGCTCCTAGGCGCAAAAATCACTGTGGCTAGCACCTGGAAGAAACCCGCAGTTTCCCTTCAGGCAGCAAAAAATAAAATTTCCTGGATAATGTCCCAAGAACAAATAGTTGCCAAATTGCAAGATAAAGTAACAATCTTTGAGGCAACGTGGGAACCATAGGCTAAATACGTCAAAATACCACTCTATCCTGGTCACAATCTTCTTCAATGACAACGTACTATCACCCCTACTCCCCTCCTCTCTTCTCTCTAGGGGATTCTCTCCCTATTAGCTCTGACTCTTCCTTTTCCCCCTTTCATCTGTCGCTTACAACTTCTTGATAAAACGAAAGAAAAGAGGTAACTTTGGAAGTCCTCTAGTAGGTAAGGTTTCCATAACAACTTGAAAGTTGATTACTATTTAGCCTTTCATTACAACTCATGGAATTATCACCATGGAAAATGTGACCTAAGCGGGTGATGGAGCGTGGATTGGGGAAGTGGGTTTGGGGACAGATTGATCCGGCGGATACCCCTAGTTTACAGCGTGAACCCATTGGGGTGGCGGAGGGGTTCGGTCGGAGCATGACGGACACAATCCCAGGTCCCAAAAGATGTTATATGTTAAATAGCAAGGTCACTATATATATCTCCCAAAGAATTTCTCGACACCCTCACTCCTGTGAACCCACTACTTAACTTTCTGAAGGTTTATGTTATCTATCCCAAAGGAGGAAAGATTATAAGATAAATATAACAATGTTTTTTTTTTCTTTGTTGTTTTTTTTCTTCTGTTCACATCAGTGTTACCCAATATATTCTGCAAATGTTATATTTTAGGCCTTGCAGGCCAATTTCCTATATTATAATGTTACTTTGTATTTCACTGACTGAAAACAATAAAAATATTGAAACATAAAAATACAGCTCAAATTTTAAAAAATATACATTTTCCAGGTCAATGTCCCAGAAAATACTCAAGCCAAGGTGAACCAGGTAGCAACAGTAGAATTTTCCGGAGAAGGAAAGCAATAGCAACCTACAGTATTCTCTCACTACAATTTTCCCTTAAACCCTTCATGACCAGGGTCAAAACAAACCTCAATGCTCAAGTCCAATTTTGCAATTTTGCAACTTTGACATGTATTGATTTATACCTTGTTTTTTTGTCAAGACAGATAGGGCTTTCATTTGGTGGGGATTTGTAATGGACATGTCCTGATTTTATTTTTAATTATGATACAGAAAACAGGCCCAAAGTAGTAAAATAATATAATTTGCATCAAAACTCCTGATATGCATATATCGGTATGTTTTTTTGTCAGTGACCCAAAAGTGTTAAATCCACTGGAACAGTACAGGCAGGCAACAAGCATTTTCAGAAAGAAAGGTTTGTAATGTATTTCTACGTATAGGTTTCCTTTAAACTACCTGTAAAGTAAATGCCTGTTTATGTCTTCCACACTTGCTGCAGACATCTAAGAATTAACGATTTGTTACCAAGCAACTTTGAGAGGAGAAGAAAAGAAAATCTGCTAGTCTAATTTAGTACAAAATTGATTTATACTTTTAATATGTAGAACTTCATGAACTCAGCAATACTGAATGAAAAAAACAAATGCAATAGAAAACTTCTCATGCAATGCCACTGCTATGTACTGCATCAATCAATTGAGTTTCTGCTATTGTAGAATCTAAATAATGTGTATATGTGCTTAACATACACACACACACACACACACATATACATATATATATATATATATATATATATATATATATATATATATATATATATATATATATCATCCTAAGATCTGGATTGTTTCTAATGTAACAGCATGTAGTACTGTTGTAAAAGATACAGACACATATTAGAGGAATATGACTCTTCAGTGGACACACACTAATCACTGTGCCGATTATCCCTACCGCCCAGGCTTTCCTTGTGTGCGCATCCCCACCGCAGTGCTGCTAGTTTCCCTCCTCTCCTCTCCCCCCCAGCTGCTGTGGGTGATGTTTCAGGATGGAGAGTGGAGGAAGCAATATGTCATTTACCGGCCTCTTCCTTTTCTAAATGAACACAGTGAACACACTCAATCACTGTGTTTATTCATAACTGAAGCAAACTGTTTACTATGCTTCAGTTTGTGAATGAACAGGAAGCCACTCAGCACAGAGCACTTACCATTCATTCACTGTCCAGCGCAGCTGAGGCGGCAGAGTAAGGCATACAGTATCTCACACAAGTGAGTACACCCCTCACATTTTTGTAAATATTTTATTATATCTTTTCATGTGATCTGAAGAAATGACACTTTACTACAATGTAAAGTAGTGAGTGTACAGCTTGTATAACAGTGTAAATTTGCTGTTTCCTCAAAATAACTCAACACACAGCCATTAATGTCTAAACCGCTATCAACAAAAGTGAGTACACCTCTAAGTGAAAATGCCCAATTTGGGCAAAAGGTGTCAATATTTTGTGTGGCCACCATTATTTTCCAGCACTGCTTGTCACATGAAAAGATATAATAAAATATTTACAAAAACGTGATGGGTGTACTCACTTGTGTAAGATACTGTATGTGTTTGAGCTTTGGGGTGCACACCCTAATGCAATAGGCTGCGCACACCTATGCTCTTCAACAAACCAATAGCTACAGTATCTCACAAAAGTGAGTACACCCCTAACATTTTTGTAAATATTTTATTATATCTTTTCATGTGACAACACTGAAGAAATGACACTTTGCTACTGTCACGTACCTTACAGCGGAGCCCGAAATGATGAGGGTGGCCTCTTGCACGGTTCTGGTCCAAGCACCCCTGGTGGTGGGTACAGGGAGTGCGAGGGCAACGAAAGGGTGCAGGTGCTTACAGGCAGGAGGCTGGAACTTGGAGATACAGGAACCTCTGCTGAGGAGATGTGGAAACTGATCACCAAACTTGTTCAGCGGGAGCCAGATCAGGATCAACTGCAGAATCAGGAACAGGCAGTAGTCGGCAACAGGCTGGCAGTGGGGTACCAAGTCAGAAGGCAAAACCGTAGTCAGAAACAGGAAGAGGTTGGCAACAGATGGGCAGCAGGGTACAGAATCAAGAGGCAGAGCCGTAATCATAAGTTCAATCCAAGGTCAGTATTGCAGGTAGAAGTAGGTTCAGCAGGCAGGGGAGATCCAAGAGAATGGTCAGAAGATAGCCGGGTTTTCAGGAACAAAGTCAATCAGGCAGAGTAACAACAGGAACACAGGAACAAGCTGAAGACAATCCAGCACGGATGCTAGCAGACTCTCTGTTTTTATAGGGTGCTGTGTGCCAGGATTTGCGCCAGCGTGCGTGCGCGCATGCGCATTAGCACCTTAGCACATTGGCACATGCGCGTCAGCACATTAGCACCTTAGCACATTGGCACATGCGCGTTAGCACATTAGCACCTTAGCACATTGGCACATGCGCTTTGGTACTCCCGGGCGCGCGTTAGCACGCGTGCGCATTCGCATAGAGGTGCCATTGTGCATGCCCACCCTGGATCTCATTTGTCTCTGGCTATGGTTCCGTGCATGCACATTGGCATTAGCAGAACGAGGATTGGCAGCTGCTGCACGGAGACGGGTGCTTGCTGTGTGAGTTCTCTGACAGCTACAATGAAAAGTAGTGCGTGTACAGCTTGTATAACAGTGTAAATTTGCTGTCCCCTCAAAATAACTTAACACACAGCCATTAATGTCTAAACCGCTGGCAACAAAAGTGAGTACACCCCTAAGTGAAAAATCTCCAAATTGGGCCCAGTTAGCCAATTTCCCTTCCCGGTGTTATGTGACTCGTTAGTGTTACAAGGTCTCAGGTGTGAATGGGGAGCAGGTGTGTTAAATTTGGTGTTATCGCTCTCACTCTCTCATATTGGTCACTGTAAGTTCAATATGGCACCTCATGGCAAAGAACTCTCTGAGGATCTGAAAAAAATGAATTGTTGTTCTACATAAAGATGGCCTAGGCTATAAGAAGATTGCCAAGACCCTGAAACTGAGCTGCAGCATGGTGGCCAAGGCCATACAGCGGTTTAACAGGGCAGGTTCCATTTAGAACAGGCCTCGCCATGATCGACCAAAGCAGTTGAGTGCATGTGCTCAGCATCATATCCAGAGGTTGTCTTTGGGAAATAGACGGATGAGTGCTGCCAACATTGTTGCAGCGGTTGAAGGGGTGGGGGGTCAGCCTGTCAGTGCTCAGACCATACGCAGCACACTGCATCAAATTGGTCTGCATGCCTGTCATCCCAGAAGGAAGCCTCTACTAAAGATGATGCACAAGAAAGCCCGCAATAGTTTGCTGAAGACAAGCAGACTAAGGACATGGATTACTGGAACCACGTCCTGTGGTCTGATGAGACCAAGCTAAACTTATTTGGTTCAGATGGTGTCAAGTGTGTTGGCAGGCAACCAGGTGAGGAGTACAAAGACAAGTGTGTCTTGCCTACAGTCAAGCATGGTTGTAGAGTGTCATGGTCTGGGGCTGCATGAGTGCTGTCGGCACTGGGGAGCTATAACTCATTGAGGGAACCATGAATGCCAACATGTACTGTAACATACTGAAGCAGAACATTATCCCCTCCCTTCGGAGACTGGGCCACAGAGCAGTATTCCAACATGATAACGACCCCAAACACACCTCCAAGACGACTGCTGCCTTGCTAAAGAAGCTGAGGGTAAAGGTGATGGACTGGTCAAGCATGTCTTCAGATCTAAAGCCTATTAAGCCTCTTTGGGGCATCCTCAAACGAAAGGTGGAGGAGCGCAAGGTCTCTAACATCCACCAGCTCCGTGATGTTGTCATGGAGGAGTGGAAGAGGCAACCTGAGAAGCTCTGGTGAACTCCATGCCCAAGAGGGTTAAGGCAGTGCTGGAAAATAATGGTGGCCACACAAAATATTGACACTTTGGGCCCAATTTGGACATTTTCACTTAGGGGTGTACTCACTTTTGTTGCCAGCGGTTAAGACATTAATGGCTGTGTGTTGAGTTATTTTGAGGGGACAGCAAATTTACACTGTTATACAAGCTGTACACTCACTACTTTACATTGTAGCAAAGTGTTATTTGTTCAGTGTTGTCACATGAAAAGATATAATTAAATATTTAGAAAAATGTGAGGGGTGTACTCACTTTTGTGAGATACTGTACATTACAAATGTCCCAAACCCTCATACTTGGTGATAAATGTTCCAGGCACATTCCTTTCAGGTTGAATTTATTGTCCTCAGATTTTTTGCATGGTCAAGTAGCTTGCTTCTTTTCCCTCCACCACTAGCTGACCACTCTGGAGCAATTGATTTTCGTGTGATAGAAAACAGAGGATGAGGGGGTGGCACAGACTGTGCACACAGATCTCATACAGGCCCCATGTTCCCTGTCCTTATGCAGCCCTCCTTGCTTTTAAGCCCTGTCCCTCCTCTATTCCCTTTGTTCATTGAGAAGCCTGAGCCCACAATTTTGGAGATTACTGTAATAGTAGCTGACGGCTTGTGTTGTGAATAATGGCAGCTGGAGAGGAGCGTAGTCTTTCACAAAAACACAAACTTAGATCAACACATGCCGACAACTACTATACTAGTCTCTTTTGGACAAACGTAGTAGCTACCAGCTTGTGCTGCTGTTGGCTTGTGCTTTTGTGAATGACAGCATTGCTCTCAAGCCACCGTCATTCACAACAAAAGCTGCCAGCTAGTTTGGATGAGACTACTGCAGTAATAGATGGTGGCTTGGATTGCAATTGGTGTCATAGCTGATCACGTGTGCAGCGACATGGCAACTGCAGCTCTACACTGAGGCTAGGATTGCACTGTCATTGGTGGGTAGGAGGGTTCACTTCACTAGGTGACACATACAGTATGTTGTCAACATTACATTAATCGGTTGGGGGAAAAAAGAACCTGTGGGAAAGTTTTTGTTTTTTTTCACTACCAACAGATTAGTGGAAAGTTGGATGGCACATGTGCAAAATGAGGAGCATGATGTCTTCATCCTGTGCAATGCACAGTATTATTGGCTCTACGGCTATTTGATCACTTTTACAGGCGGCGTAAGGTGGTCCACCCACCCTCCGGCTGCCTTCCCAGGCTCTTCTGTTCCATCGAGGAGCCTGATACTGAAATGGATGGTCAGGATGGCGCACCATAGAGATGAAGGAGGAACTTCCATACCCCGATCCACTCTATGGTATATGGAACCAGAAGCGACGAGGATTTTTGTCACTTCTGGTTTCGGTTTGTTGTTTGTAAGCTATTACCAGCTTGTAAAGCATCTGATCAATCCGATCTCAGTTTGATCAAATGCTTTTGAGGGAAGGGCATCATTCCATAAAGAGGACCTGCCACAGCACATGCTATCACAAGGGATAAAGTTGATAATAAAAATGTAAAGAAAGAAAGTGTAAAAATAAATAAATACATGAAATAAGAAAAAATGCAAAGCACCCCTATCCCCTTGTGCTTACGCATAATTGCAAATGCATATGTAGGTTCCACACGCATACATAACCGGTATATCGCACTACACATGTGAGGTATTTCCATGAATGTCACAGCAAGAACAATAATTCTAGCACCAGACCTCCTGTTTAACTCCATAAACTGGTAACCTGTAAGGGCTTGTAAGCATCACCTATGGAGAATTTCAGGTACCATAGCTTGTAGCAATTCCAAAGGTGTGCGCAATTTTAAAGCTTGACATATGTGGTATCTATTTACTCAGCGTAACATCATCTTTTATATTTTACCAAACAATTACATATTATATTGTGTTTATGCATTTGATAAACTGCTGTGCAAATATTGTGTGACAATAAAAATTGCAGCAACCACCATTTTTCCTCCAGGGCCTTTGCTTTCCGAAAATTGATAATGTTTGGGGGTTCTAGGTAATCATCTAGCAAAAAACATTTTTACATGTATGTGAGAATAGTCAGAGTTGGCTTGGGCAGCAAGTGGTTAATACCGCTGTAAGGAAAATCATTTTGAATATACTTATTTAAGGCTTGCCCCTATGGGTTTCTTAGAACAGTCATATAATGGAGCACAATATCTTTTTATCCCATCCAGAAAAATGTAATTGCCACCTGTCATCTTTAGAGCAGGGCAACAAGTAGTCAGTGATGATTGCTATCAATCAGCTATGTAACTGGTAATAGAAGGGAAAAATCCATGCCACTAAATAACTCATATTTCCAGCAACAAATGTGTTTTTAATAAATTTGATATGTGAATGCTGGAATAATGGCTGAAAGAACATTTTATGATGATGGCTTCAACTTGAAAGTGACAGAATACAATATCTAAGGACACTGGATTTATGTGTTGGATGTAATTTCAGACCTTTCTGCTTGTACTTTCTTTTTGCAGCATGTGAGAAACTTTTAAATGAAAGGCTTTGCACACACTGGGACTTTTGTAAAGGATTTCCTCCTAGCTGGAGAAAAGCAGCTTCAAAAACATGCCTAAGTAGCGTTTTTGCTAAATGCGTTTAGATGCGTTTAGGCGTGTCAAGCGCTTGGGTATTTATGTCATTGTCTAGAATATTAATTTATTCTGGCAACTCAAATTAAAAAATGCTAAAGCGCTAAACACGCATAGTGCTTAGGCGCATTTAGATGCGTTTACACGTATTTAGGCACATTTAGGTGTCCGTTTATGAAGCAGTGAAATCTATTCACTGCTTCATTCTCCGGCATTCACAGTGAAGATTTTTCTCCTCTGTGTGCCAGTTTATGAAGCTTTGTAGATCGCTTCACCTTTGGAGGAGTGAAGAGATCTACAAATGCTTTCAACAGTGGAGAAAGGCTCCTGATACTGGAATCTCGTGAGACTTTACGAGATTACAGCACCAGAAATACAGAGATGTCAGTTTATTAAGCAGTGATAAATTATCACCGCTCAATACACGGACAGACGGCGTGAATTACTGTTAATAAAATAATGAGTCCCCCTACATTATATACATATGTATACACACACACACATTATATATACATGGATATACACATACATTATATATATATACATATACACATTATATGTATATATGTATATATAGGTATACACATAAATATGACAGGGGGACATGCTTACAGTGTTGGGGGGTCTGAACGAGGCATAAGGAAGTTAAAAATCTTCCTCCTTCCCCCTCAGATCCCCCGAGATTTCCTCTTCACTCCCCGATTCACCACCTCTGAGCTGGTGAACCTGGGAGTGTGAATTCTGACTCAGATCACCAGTGAAGCGGTGAGATCACCGCTTCATAAACTGGCCCTTTCTGTGTCATTCAATGAGGATTCTCGGTGTGTAGAGATAATCGGAGGGAGAACAAGTTCAAACATGTTCTCCCCCGATTATCACTGTTTCATAAACTGTTTATGGACTGTGATCAGCGGTGATCCTCGGGATCACCGCTGATCACTGCTTCATAAACGGACACCTTAGCATTTTGTTTTTTGCCAAAAGTCTTCTCTCTTGAATGCACAAGTAATTTTTTTTTCCTACATACATACAAAACCGCGTTCGCAAATAAATTTATATTAAAATAATAAAATTCAAAAATCTAACTATCCTGTTGCAGCTGCTAGATAAAAGTGCTGACACTTTAGTAATATATAAACGACAATCTGCGCTGACAACTCACCAAATAAATAATCAAAAAAAAAAAAAATATATATGACAAAATCAAATGATAAATACACTATACAAATAGTTGTGGATGTGAGAAAAACAAAAATAAAATAAAAAATTGAATCTTGCACAATTTACTGTGTGCCGGGTGAAATTGTATACAAATACACTAACAAATAGGGTGACTGTAATGTAATAAAAGGTATAATGAGTGATGCGGTTTGGATGGATAATCCGAAGACGTATAAACACCCAAACACTATGCAACTAGAAGTATCACTATACTGATACAGAAAATATATATCATCTAAATATATTCGTGATCATAAATACCAATAGAGTGAGTCCCTATGAGGAATATACACCAAAAAAAAAAAAATTTAAAATAATATAAAACAAAAAGTCAGTTGGATCAAAATTTGCAATTTGCAAATGACAGAGTATCTATTAGATCAAAAAGTTCCTTCACAAAAGGACACTCAGCAGACTTCCAACTTTTTCATCCATATAATAAGTCAGGGCAAGAAGGTATGCTGATGTTGATGATGGTTAGGAGACTTTTAGGACCATAAAGCTCGCATTCCACCAAAAGAAAAGAGAAAACATATAGTGTAAAACCTTTTGATACTGTGGGGTCACCTGCACATATGTGCACTACTCACGGGACCGGCGTGCAGAGCAGGCATTCAGATACTAGGTCGGTGTTCGCCGCTGAACGGCGTGCGTTCCACCAACTCCAGGAAGTGATGTCACTGGTTAGCAGGCGTGGGCAGGATGTTACGTCGATGCGTTTCGCCCCTCCCCCAGGGCGTTATCAAAGACTTTGATAACGCCCTGGGGGAGGGGTGAAACGCGTTGACGTAACATCCTGCCTACGCCTGCTAACCAGTGACATCACTTCCTGGAGTTGGTGGAACGCACGCCGTTCAGCGGCGAACACCGACCTAGTATCTGAATGCCTGCTCTGCACGCCGGTCCCGTGAGTAGCGCACATATGCGCAGGTGACCCCACAGTATCAAAAGGTTTTACACTATATGTTTTCTCTTTTCTTTTGGTGGAATGCGAGCTTTATGGTCCTAAAAGTCTCCTCCTAACCATCATCAACATCAGCATACCTTCTTGCCCTGACTTATTATATGGATGAAAAAGTTGGAAGTCTGCTGAGTGTCCTTTTGTGAAGGAACTTTTTGATCTAATAGATACTCTGTCATTTGCAAATTGCAAATTTTGATCCAACTGACTTTTTGTTTTATATTATTTAAATTTTTTTTTTTTTGGTGTATATTCCTCATAGGGACTCACTCTATTGGTATTTATGATTACGAATTTATTTAGATGATATATATATTTTCTGTATCAGTATAGCGATACTTCTAGTTGCATAGTGTTTGGGTGTTTATACGTCTTCGGATTATCCATCCAAACCGCATCACTCATTATACCTTTTATTATATTACAGTCACCCTATTTGTTAGTGTATTTGTATACAATTTCACCCGGCACACAGTAAATTGTGTAAGATTCAATTTTTTATTTTATTTTTGTTTTTCTCACATCCACAACTATTTGTATAGTGTATTTATCATTTGATTTTGTCATATATTTTTTTTTTTTGATTATTTATTTGGTGAGTTGTCAGCGCAGATTGTCGTTTATATAATTTTTTTTTCCTGCCTCTAAACACCCCTACCTCAAAACTCCTGCAAATGCCTATGTAATGGACACATTGGCTAAAACAGAGGGGCATTTCGAGGCAGAAAAAAAAAGTCAAACACCTGTAAAACAGGCATATTTGAGCTCAAGTGTGCATGAGGTCAAACTCATTTATTTAATGGACAATTGCAACTTTGTTTTAAAAATCAATATTGTAATGAGTTTAGCATGCTTTTTAAAACAGCAATATGAATGCTATACACTTTTTCCTACATGAACAAAGATTTTGCCATGGTCTTCCTAACAGAAAGTGTAACTTAAAGTGTTTGTTAACCTAAAAAAAAAAATTGGATCATGTTCCCTTAAAGCATGTTATACAGCACAGTGCCTGTGCTGTGTCATTTGGCCCCCTGTAATACCTGAAATACCTGGCTGATACTACCTGATTATACCCTCCTCCCTGTAAACTGACCACGGTATATCATGGCTGCTAAGCTCTTACACTGCAGTCAGTTTACATGCCTCCATCATCCGCAGCTCTCTACTCTCCTCTGTGCTCCTGTGTCCTCCTGCCTGTCAGCTTGTACCAGTGACCAACAATCATCTTGTGTGTGTGTGTGTGTGTGTTCTCCATTGGAGCAAGTGCTATACCTTAAGTTTTCTGTTTCCATTTGTGTTGTTTATTATTATTATTAGTTTAAATTTTATTATCAGGTTTATATTTGTTGGTTATATTTGTGTTTGTTTTCTTTTGTCTCTTTTGTTTCTTCACTGAATTTATTTTTACTCTAATTGGTAAGGTTTTTTGGAATGCTGGACGCAATCACCTGATTGAACACACTTGTGTTATCGTGTGACTCTATATATTAGTGGGTGTAGTGATAGTATCTTATGTGGTTTTGACAAAGCACATTTATTTTATGAAACGCATCAACCTTTCTTTTCCTCCTATGCCTGTATGCCTATCTTGCAATGGTTTTAACTTTTTGCTGAATAAAGTCATTTTGTACTGTTTTTGGGAGTACAGCCAACTGAAGTTTTCGTTTATCATGTCTCCATGCTTTAATTTGTTAAGAAATCATTTTGAAAAACACCCCCCTAGCATTTCTAGCCATGGACATTGTTAGTTTGTGCGTTTGAATCCTTATTGAGTTTTTAGATTAACCTAAGTTGCTCACCTTGTTTGTCCTGACCTAGCCTCAACTTTGCTGTATTTCCTAACTACATATTTGTTCCTTGCTCTGTTTTTGATGCTCAGCTTTAGTTACTCTCAGCTGCGACCCAGGGCAGGACTTCCCAACAACACTTCAACTTTCATTCCATGTTGACCCCGCCTGGCTGAATATACATGCATATCTCTTACGTTGTCTAACGATTGCCTCCCACCAGCGAGACTTTACCAAAGACTACAGTCGAGTTTCCAACTCCATGATCAGGAGCTCTGTTGAAAACCATGTACTCCCAGAGTGTAAATTAGTCTCTCTATCCTTCTGGTGGAACTTATTAACCTCCACCATTCTCTGCTCAGATCTAACCAAGGACCAGTAGTCAAACTAGTTTAGGTCTTTAACAGCTTGCCGACCAGCTGCTGTCAATATACTGCGGCAGGTCGGCACGATCCTGCGAACCGTCATAGCTATATGTCGGCTCGAGGGATCGGGATAGCAGGCACGCGCCTACTGCACAGCGGGGGGTGCCGATGCTCGTGGCTGACTGCCGGCCACGAGCGATCAACAGGGACAAGTGCGTGTAAACACGCACTTCCCTGTTCTGTTCTGACAGGAGTGACAGATCGTGTGTTCCTATTAGCTAGGGACCATGATCTGTCACTTCCTCCAGTCAGTCCCCTCCCCTTCAGTTAGAATCACCTCCCAGTTAACCCCTTTGATCGCTCCCTAGTGTTAACCCCTTCACTGCCAGTGACATTTATACAGTAATCAATGCATTTTTATAGCACTGATCGCTGTATAAATGCCAATGATCCCAAAAATGTGTCAAAATTGTCCGATGTGTCCGCCATAATGTCGCAGTCCCAATAAAAATGCTATAAATCTATCCCCTATTTTGTAGACGCTATAACTTTTGCGCAAACCAATCAATATATGCTTATTGCGATTTTTTTTTACCAAAAATATGTAGAGGAATACATATCAGCCTAACCTGAGAAAAAATTAGCTTTTTTTTAAAAAAAAAATGGGTTATATTCATTATAGCAAAAAGTACAAAATATTGTGTTTTTTTTTTTTCAAAATTGTCACTCTTTTTTTGTTTATAGAGCAAAAAATAAAAACTGCAGAGGCGATCAAATACCACCAAAAGAAATCTCTATTTGTGGTAAAAAAAGGACATCAATTTTGTTTGGGTGCAGCATCCCATGACCGTGCAATTGTCTGTTAAAATGATGCAGTGGCGAATCGCAAAAATGGCCCGGTCATTCTGCAGCCAAATCTTCCGGGGCTGACGTGGTCAAGTTACTCCTGTCTTTGGTATTTTTGTAAAAGAGACCAAAACTAACCTTGAAAGGTTGCAATACTAAAAGATCAAGGAACTTGACAATGCCATGGGTTATTGCACCTTGAAGCTCAAACAAAAAAAGGGTTATTATCGTAAGTGGATGTGTTATTTTGATGTGCTGCTTGTGGAGTCCTTTTCCTAGGCTAATATAGTCTAGGTAGAGCTCAACAGAATAAGGGTCTAAAGTTGATATAGACAGAAGACAGGAAACTTTATTCAGGGAAAAGACATAGAACATACCATAGATGCTGCTACCAACTTATAAACACTGCTATCTACTGGTTGAATATATCTCTTCTAAATATTGATGTACAGTAGTTGTAGAACAAAATGCAATTCTGTATTCCAACACCCCCACTCAACAACTACTCCTAAGGGTCCTACTTTGGATCTCAGTTCAATAAATCTGTTTCTGCATCTGATTCACTTTTGTTTCTCTTGATTTGGAAGTCTTTGTATCTCATCTCATGAATCTGGTTTTAATGCCAAGTGAACAATATAGGACAGACCTTTGGCTGGGATGCCTTTCTTGCTTTTGGTGGATTTCCTGATTGAAGTCTCTTGTGGTTCTTCTTTTACGGTATATGGATTGTCTGTGTCAATGTATATTTTTGTGTCACTTTGTTGCTTATCTTCATGTGACACTGATGTGGAGTTTCCCTCAGTTTGAAGTGTTGGTGTTAGTTCATGATATTTTGAACACACTGAAGTTTAATCGACAATTACACTTCTACTGATGGTTACCTTGTTTGTGTTGGTGTAGAATTCTGTATCCCTTTTGGAATTCACTGTACCCCACAAGCATCCCATTTTGTATGTTTTTCGTTTGGGATGTGTACATAGACTTTGCTTCCAAATTTTTTTAGATGGTTCAAATTATGGGCTTTTCCATTCCACAGTTCATATGGAGTTTTCTCAGTTGACTTTCCTGGTAGTTGAATTGCCCCCCACCCCAGTATGTGGTTGGCATATCTGCATCAAACAGCGTGGTTCTCCCACTTTCACAGAGTATGGTTCATTCTTTCTGCAACCTCGTTTTTTCTGGGTTGTATGATACAATAGTTTGAAATATTATGTCATGCTTTATGAGAATCGCCTCTGTGTTATCACCTGTATATTCAGTTACATTGTCTGTGCGCAATACACTCTGCATTTTGCCTAAAATGTTGCTTACTTGAGCCAAATACTGTTCAGGTTTCTCTGAATAGTGTAGTATACCTGGAGCAATCATCTATAAATTTTAAAAAATACCTCTTCTTTCCTGGAGTCAACTTTTACACTGGACCACAAAGATCTGAATGAATTAAGTCCATAGGCCTCTTAGCTCTGCTGTAACTCTGCTTTGGAAAGGCTTTTCCTGTCATTTTTCTTTTTATACAGCTGGTGCATTTCATTGTTTGCTCACATGGACTAATTTGTATTCCACTTGCATAGTCCTTCTCAGTTAAAATTTTTTATTATGCCAGGACTTCTGTGCCCAAGTCGTCTGTGTAAATGCTGTTTGAATGTTTTACCTACTTGGTAATATTAACTACCTCATTGCAGTTCAGCTGATACAGTTCATCTGCAATATTAGCCTTTGCATGTAAGATATCCTCTTTTGTGATGGTACAACTGTCCTCTTAGAAGGTCACTACATTGCTTTGTTTTGTGAGCTTCTTCGCTAACAAAAGATTTGTTTCAAGAGCAGAGACATAGAGAACATTTTTCACAGGTATCTTTCCGGTGACACTCTGGAAAATAGGACAGTAAAGGAAACTGTCTCCTATTCCTTCTGATTCCATTATTTGCCCATTAGATTTGATATTTTTTTTCTGTTTTTCTCTGGTCAGGGTGAATAAAGAAATTTCTGTCATGTGTCATGTGACTCGTAGCTCCTGAATCAGCACACCATGCCTGCAAAGATGAGGTGCAACTTTTGTATTGAAAAACATATTCATTATCTGAAGCAAACTCAGTTTTTTTCCTTCACACGTTGGCCTTTTGTAGTTTAGTTTGTTTTGGCATTCTAGCTGTCCAGATTCTGCAACATGCTTTTAAATGACTTTGCTTCTTACACACAAAACAATCACGTGTTTCTTGTGCATGTTACTGTTTTTATTCCTATTTTTCATCTTTAAGCCTGGGTTCACACATGTGCGGTGCAAATTGAAGCTCAGGTTTCACTGGAAGATAAAAATCTCCTGTTCAAAGGCTCATCTGCGTTTTAGCTCAGGATCAGTGAGCAGGGAGAGAGGGAGGGAGAAGGGGGGGAGAGGGGGAGGTGTAGCGAGGAGAAGGAAAAAATCCATGTTCAGAACGCAATGCATCTGCGAAGCAGATGCGTTCCCATAGAAGATAAGGGGTTCGTAATTCGCACCGCAATGCACAGAAAACACACACATTTTTTGTGCAATGCGCAGTGCGAATGCAACGCACATATGTGAACCAGATGCATTCATAGGAATGTATTTTAAAATGTCCTGCGAATTAGATGCGGTGTAAGCCGCATCTAATTCGGATAGGTGTGAACGGGGGCTAAAGCAGACTCTGTGTCAGAAACACCATCCCTATTAATGCTTTCTGTTTAGGGCTGAAACAACTAATCGATTAATCGACAACTAATCGATTATGAAAATAGTTATCAACTATTTTCATAATCGATTAATCGGCCAGCCGATTATTCGGCCTGCATAAAGAATGCATTATTTGTTTACATATCAGGAAATACAGTGCAGCACACATACAGCTCAGTACACCATCCATATATGTCAGTGCCTGAGAACTTGTGAATGTGAATGTGTGAGGAGCAATGCCTCATGGAACATGTAGTCCTGGTCAGGAAGTGAGTGGGTCTAAAAGCAGAAGTTTTTTTACCATGCTATAGGGGCACACTATACTATAATTTGTAGCTTGCTATTGGGGCACTCTAAAGGCAGGAGGAGCCAGAGGCATCGGTGGGGGACCCCAGAAGAGAAGAATCAGGGCTGCTCTGTGCAAAACCATTACACAGAGCAGGAAGTATACCATGTTTGTTTAAAAAAAAAAATGACTTTAAAGACTGTGCAGGGAAGATCAGCATCTGAACCCAGAGAAGGTGGAGGCTGATAGACTGGAGATAATAGAAGGCATTACTATTACATTTAAAGTACACTTTTACATGGAGGCAAGCCACATTACGTGGGAGCAGGGCACATTTCAAGGAGGCAGGGCACATTACGTGGGAGCAGGGCACATTACATGTGCCCCAGTGTGAATGGGGTCTAAATAAAAAATGTGATCTCTGAGTCTGATGATATTTACCAGATTCAACCTCCAATAGTATATACAGTATATCTCTTCTGTCTGTTATTCTCAGAGTGGATTAGAGATTTTGCTCCCTAATCATATAGTTGATTATGTACATTTACCACTCGATATAGATTTTGAAGAATAAATTGCCTTTTTTTTAAACTTTACATATTAAATTATACACCACACTTTTTTTAAGGTTATTATCCGATTAATCGATTAATTGAAACAATAATCGGCCAACAAATCAATTATGAAAATAATTGTTAGTTGCAGCCCTATTTCTGTTTTACACTTATATTCATCCACAATCTTGCCCTTAACATATTCCAATGTCAGTTCATCATCTGGACGTGCATCAAGAGCTGTGAAAAGCGTTTCATAACTTTCGGGTAAATCACTGAATAATAGTGCTGCAACAATTTCTTCTTCTATATCTCTCAGGTGTTCAACCATTTTGAAGGTGAGCCTTATGTAATCCTGCATAACCTGGCCTTCCATCAGCTTGGTTTGGTATAGCTTTCCAATCAAATACAGTTTAATGCTGAGATTAGCTCTTTCCTGGCCCACCTCACGTCAGCACACAATGGGTTAACGCCTCCTCTGGAGCTCACAGGACCACCTCTTCATAGCTAAATAAAAGACAGCCCCTCCCTCACAAAAGTGTTCTTTTTTTAGTCAGGCTCCAGGCCACCTGCGGATTACTGTGGTTTGCAGCAAGGATATCCCCTCTTGCGGAACCTACCCCTCCGCGTTTAGCCTCTCATGGAGTTGGAGGACCCTGAATGTTGGATGGTGAACCCTCCTAAAAACTGTGTGTCCTTTGTGCCAGGCCGTGGGCAATGTTGCTTAGATAGCACAAATATTCGACAGGTGTGGTATTACTAAGCTCTGCAATGTCACCATTGGAGCTTCAATAGACCTAGTTCTAGGGCTGGCACAATAAGTGACAGCAAAGAGAGCTCTGTAGTTGTGCCACTGAAGGGTGGATGAAGCTTCCACACACCCCTTTGTAACATTCTCCATAATGGAAAGTTGTTGCTTGGCAAAAATGCTGGACGAAGCAAGTGACAGAAGAAATATCCAGAGTGTGGTCACAATCTAATAAGAGGAAGCAGCTGAAGTCGGTCAATCTTCAGAAGGGTTCAGGAGGCCAAATCTTATAGGCCACTAAGGCCAGGCTGAAATTTACGAGATAACAGTGAAGGGGGCTCAAACTTCCTGTTTACAAGGAATCAAATCCAGAGCAGGCTGCTAAACATTTGGAAAGTCTTAGAAAATATGGCCAACCATTGTCTTGGAGTTTCTCCCCATTCTTTCTGGTACCCAAGGCATCAGAAGCTTTCCCTACTGTCTGGGTTTGAAGAAATCGAATGGGTACATACACAACAAAGGTTCAAAATGGAGTCCATGCAAACAGTCAAACAGTTCAGCGTGAGGTCCAGTTAATCAATCGACCTGCCTGACGTATACTGACGTATACTGCCATGTACCAATCTGTGCGTAACACCAGAGACATCTGAGATGTGCAGTGGCTGGCTGTCACTTCCAGTTTAGGTATTTGCCATCTTTAGAACTGGCACAGCGCAAAGAAACTTTTTGAACTTTTTTTGGCAGTAGTGGCAGTAATTTGTCTTTGGGGATAAGGCTTGATCAATACTTGGACGACGTTGTATGTGTAAGCCAGGAGCTGGCAAAGCATCACAACCTTGTCCTAGAAATCCTTTTCCAAGTTCAGTCGACTAGTGACCAAACAGGAAAAGTTGTTAACTCTGTCTTAACCACTTCAGCCCCGAAAGATTTGGCTGCTGAATGACCATTTTTTGCGATTCGGCACTGTGTTGCTTTAACTGACAATTGCGTGGCCATGCAACATTGTACCCAAACAAAATTGATGTCCTTTTTTTCACACAAATAGAGCTTTCTTTTGGTGGTATTTGATCGCCTCTGCGTTTTTTATTTTTTGCGCTATAAACAAAAAAAGAGCGACAATTTTGAAAAAAAAAAACGCAATATTTTTTACTTTTTTGCTATAATAAATATCCCCCAAAAATATATTAAAAATCATTTTTTTTCCTCAGTTTAGGCCGATATATATTCTTCTACATATTTTTGGTAAAAAAAAATTGCAATAAGCATATATTGATTGGTTTGCGCAAAAGTTACACGTCTACTAAATAGGGGATAGTTTTATGACATTTTTAATATTAATTTTTTTTTTACTAGTAATGGCGGCGATCTGCGATTTTTATCCGGACTACGACATTATGGCGGACACATCGGACACTTTTGACACATTTTTGGGACCATTGTCATTCATGCAGCGATCAGTGCTATAAAAATGCACTGATTACTGTAAAAATGTCACTGGCAGGGAAGGGGTTAACACTAGGGGGCTATCAAGGGGTTAACTGTGTTCCCTGTTTGTGTTTCTAACTGTAGGGGGAGGGGACTGACCTAGAGGAAGTGACAGATCGTGGTTCCTAGCTAATAAGAAGTCATGATCTGTCACGCCTCTCAGAACAGAACAGGGATTTGTGTGTTTACACACACTTGTCCCTGTTCTGCCTCTCGTGCCCGTGATCGCTTGTGGCCAGTGTTCATCGCGACCATCGGCCACGAGCATCGCCCCCCCCAGCTGTCCAACGGGTGCGGGCATGCGCCTGCTATCCTGATCCCGCAAGCTGTCGTATAGCTGCGTCAGCTCGCGGGATCGTGCCAACCTGTTGCAGTAAAATGACGGCGGCTGGTTGGCAAGCGGTTAATCTATGAAGGATCTTGGAGTAGCTTTTCATGCCCGAATAAATTGAGTTGGTTTCCAAAACTGCAAAATTTGCAAAATGAAAATCTGCGTACAAAGAGTCATGAAGACAGCATTTATGTCAGAGGGGGATTGCATTGTCCCCATTGGGACATTTTACAAAAGCTGTCTTGGGCCAGGTGGCACATGTGGGCTCTTCAATTTGCCTTCCTCGGTCAATAGGATGGGCTATCTATGTCTGCTCAAATTAGCAAAAACTGGAGTTTTTGGACACCTGTCTTTTGTGGCATGCCTCGCAGCCCAGGAAATGGAATAGTTCTGACGTCGGATGCCAGTCTGCCTCCAGTCTGAGGAGACAAGTGCAAGGCCATTGGAGCCTAGTGGAATGCAGATGCTTTGACTATCTTAAATTAAAGGAAGTTGTTTCTAGCATTGCAAGATTTTCAGGATCTTCCTACAAGGGGCCCGAGTGAAGTTGATGACTGACAACAAGAAAGCAGTAGCCTACATTGCCCACCAAGGGGCACCAAATGTCTTTTCCTATTACTTTTCAAAAACAAACTTTTTGCTGGGTGGAGAGCCGGGCTTTTTCTGTTGTGTTTCTCTTCCTCCAGTGACCTTGATTATGAAAATTCTTCTGAAGAATTGAACAGAACATGTTTAGGCCATATAGGTGCTTTCCACCTGATGAGGCCTTGGTTTTCATTGACATTGTCATCCGCACCACCAATGCTGTTTCCGATCAAACAAGATCTTTTATGCCAATGTCAATGGCAGCACCCCAATCCAGTGAGATTCTTAATAGCCTGGCTATTGAATCAGCCAGACTAGAGGTGCAGGATTCTCATCCGAGGTGGTTCAGACCTTGGTGAAGACCACAAAATCATGAACACTACATATGAGGATATGAAGAAAGTTTGTTCTGTTTGCTCAGGAAAGTTTTCTATCCTGTGTCCCCCAACTCTAGACATTTTTTACAATCAGCATTTGAGGTTGGTCTGGCATACAACGCCATTGAACAAATGCTTCATGCAGGCCGTAATCCATATACGACCACCAAGGAACTTCTTGTTCCCTTCACGGGACTTGGGCTTGGTTCTGAAAGCACTAGTACAGGCATCTTTTCCTCCAGACAGAAGGATGTTGGAGGTTGCAGAACTTTCCTGCAGAAATCCATTTTGTGTCTTTTACCAAAAATTGAGATGTCCATCTCCAAAGCTCAATTCTAAAGTGGTATCCAGTTTCCAGGAAAACCTGGGGGCAGTCCCTACAAGTATTTACATGAAGTCACTGAGTACACAGCAGGAAGACTTCAGGTCCTTGCACATGGACAAGTTGCTAACAGTGTACATGCAAAGGTCAAAGATGTGAGGAAAGTGGACAATCTTTTAATTTCGCTGTCAGGTTCTTGAGTCATCTTCTATTGGTTCACAAGGTGATTAGATTGGCATGCAGGAAGTAGGCCTTTCTACTCAGGAACAGGGGCAAGCTCCTATAACCAGAGGGGTGGCAGCCTTTGGGTCAGTTATGCCAGGATTTCAGTGAAGGATATATGTGAGACAGATAGCCCTACAATCGACTATACAAGCTAGGCTTGCAGTCAGAAAGTTCTGCAGAGTCAGTGTCAGTCAGGAGAGAAAGACTGAGTCCCATGGCACACTTAAACTAGCCTTACCCTGCCCGGAATCATGCCGCTTAGCTGAGCTCAGACCTTCCTAATCCACCACAGGTACATTCAGTCGGATTTGGATAGTCCACAGCACAGTGAGCCGGGAAACTGGAAGTGGCACCGCAGTGCCGCAAAAAGCACCGCCCACCGTCCTCCAATCCCCACCAAAAAAAAAAAAAAAAACATAGGAGGCCAGAGAACACTCCCTGCGTCCTGAACACTCCCTAAACACAGGCAAATCAGCTTCCCAGCTTGCAATCAGCTGATTGCAAGCTGGAAAGCTTCCCATAGAATGTCTGGCACCTGGACACTCTTAAAGTGACCACTTTTTTGTGAATAGCTTGGGGGGGGGCTTCCACTGGGTGGAGTTAGAATAACCTTTTTGGTTGGTGCAAACCACTTCTTGAAAAGCCCATCCCTAGGGGGCTGTACTGTTAACTTGTTAAATAAGGAATGGTTTTGCATGACGACCAACGTAGAAGACTCTAGCTAAACATTCATATACAAGTGTGCCTGGTGCGGTGTTAGTGCTTGAGGACAATGCGCACTCTTAGAAAGTGACAAAAGAATAAATGGACTACTGTTACTCACATTTCCAATATCATACAATTCTAATAGATTTAAAATGTGAATGATTGTAAACGAGTGGGGATTATTATGGTGCACAGAAACAATATAATACTTCAATCCAACCTTAAATCTCTTCCAGTTCCTGTTCAATTTCCTAACTGTGAAGCAGAATAACTCTCACATGTTCAAAGGCATTGTGTTCTCCATATGGTCCTTATTATGTCCTTGAAAGCAAGTATGTATAATAATAATAGGCTTTGGTACCCTTTAATCTCGCAGCTATTCAGCTAATAGCCCATAAGCTTAAACAAGCTACGTTTACTGCCTGACTTCTAGGTAACACATATCTTTAATCAATGTACCATATTCACTGCTTATTCAGTTCTATTGATTGGTGCCCTAGGGAAAAATCAATGCATGTAACCCATGTTAATTCATTAAAACAGAAACTAGTGGGAATAAATAGATATGTCCCATATATTTTTTCATGTTTATTCTGTACTGCCTTTACCAGCATATATAGATTATAGCATAGCTTCCACTGTATAACCTGTACAGTTTATTTTTTTTTCTATTTTTCTAATAATAATTGGTGGATTATTACAAGTTCTGGCTACTATTTGAATTTTCCAACATGTGTTAGACTTGTTACAGCAGAAGTTATACTCCTGACCTTTGTAATGATAATATCTGTGTATATGCCTATGTTTTAATTAAGTATTTTTGGAATGTTGCTCAGGGGTCACTAAATCACTAAATGAAATGATCTTTAATTTTTGCAGACTTTAAAAGAAAAATATGTAGACTAGACCTGAAATCTCCCTGTCCAGCAAGTGATTGTAAGAGTTCTACACTTCCGCTTAGTCATGTTCCCTTATATTACAAAATAAAACTGTATTTTGGAAAATGTGATCTACAACTTCATAGTAAGGTTTAACAAGATAATATTTTTAGTTTTAATGGAATCTTCCAACACATATTTTATCATGCGGAATGGTGTACTTGCATTTCAAGGTAAAAATCAAACAAAAAATATATGGCATTGCAGTTTTATTTGTGCCTTTTTATACTGTATAAACTTTAAAACTTTTTTTTACGGGATTATATTTTAAAGTCAATTTAATTTCAAGACGTTTGCATCTCATTACAGTGATAAAAATCAGAAGACTGAACCAAGCAAAGCTGCTTACACTTTATTGATCCCTGATTTACTAGGCGTCAAACTGCTCTTATAATTACATTTGGAAAACGGTTTACCAATATCTTAATCTCACATGGCATTGGCTTAGCCACTATGCCTTTGAAATGTTTTTCAAATAAAAATAGTGACCACAGGTAAAGATTTAGGGTGGTCTGAATTGCATCCTTGTGTTGCGTTTGTTAAAATATGATTTTTTTTATATTAATCAGATATAACATTACATGGGACAATATTACAATAGTAGTTGGTCATAGAAATCGGATTACTGTCAGGTTTTGGATTGAGTAGATATTTCTCAATCTCATATTTCTCAAGCTGTTGTATACAACAGGGACGTAGATACCATTGTATTCAATTGACAGTTTGAACAGGCTTTTGTCTCTATAGCTACAGTAAACAGGTAAGAGAGTGCCTTTCAAACTGAAGCTACCGAGATGCATGGTAGTTTGTTTGTTAAGGTAATTGAGTTTGTAACCATTGTGAACAAGCTGACATATAAAGGGACTGATGATGCCTTAAACAGAAGCCACTTCATCACGTATTAAAACCAAGGATAGTCTGTAAAACCAGGAGACCACCCAACATGCATTAACACCAAAATACAGTCCCTGACAAAAGTCTTGTCGCTTCTCTATTTTGTAGAAACTCTTGCTATTAACCTGACTTTTAATTAATCAATTGGTGTTAGAAATAGCTCATATGAAAAGCTAAAGCCCTCCCAAATTATGTTTAATGCACTGAAATAAATTAGTTTCACTGAAAAAAGATTTATCATTTAATCAAGACAGACAGGTCAAATTTTGGCAAGACAAAAGTTTTGTCGCCTATACAGAAATTGAACAACTTTACTGAAAATCCAAAAATATGTCAGCAAATTAAGTCGTGGTGCTGTGAGATCCAAATTTAATATCTTGTATGACTTCCACGAGCTTGAAGGACAGCATCCATGCGGTTTGGCAAGGATTCATACAATTTTTGAATGAAGTCATCAGGAATAGCAAAGAAAACAGTCTTGCATGCCTCCCAGAGTTCATCAATATTCTTTGGTTTCGTCTTCCATGCTTCATCTTTCATCCTACACCACATATGCTCAATGATGTTCATGTCTGGTGACTGGGCTGGCCAATCCTGGAGCATCTTGATCTTCTTTGCCTTAAGGAACTTTGATGTGGAGATGGAAGTATGCGATGGAGCACCATCCTGCTGCAAAATTTGGCCTTTTTTATGGTTGGGAATATAAGAGGTAGCTAAGATTTCTTGGTATTTTAGACTATTGATGTTGCCTTCCACCCTGCAGATCCCTCGCACACCCCCCATACTGGATGTAACCCCAGACCATGATTTTGCCTCCACCAAACTTCACTGTTTTCTGGGTAAAGCTCGGCTCCATGCAGGTTCCAGTAGGTCTCCTGCAATATTTGCGGCGACTGTGGTGTAATTCAACAGAAGATTCATCTGAAAAATCCACCTTCTGCCACTTTTCCAGAGTCCATCCTTTTAGAAAGCTGTGGCCCTTGGCAAATGCCACACGGTTTTTCAATTGTCTTTTGTTTAGTGCTGGCTTATGGGCACTGATTCGACCATGGAGGCCATTTCGAGACAGAATCCCACAAACTGTTCTGGTTGACACAGGGACTTCAGGCGACCAGGTCTCGTGGAGCTCTGCTGCAGTGGAAAATGGGCTGGCCTTGGTTTTTCGAGCCAACAAACGGTCCTCTCGAGCAGTTGTCTTGCGGGGTCTGCCTGACCTGGCCTTGTCCAAAACGTCTCCAATCTCTTCAAATCTTTTTTTTAATCCTCTGAACTTGACGCTGAGACACATTGAAGGTGTCTGCCACATCAGCAGTGGATCTGGTCTTCAGCCTCTTGATAATCAACACTTTAGTCTCCGGGTGAATCTTAGGCATGTTTGCAGAGGTCTAGTTGCAGTTGAAAAGGTCTAGTGTACTGGTGTTCTTTTTATACACACCTGAGACCTAATTGATTCATTATTAGTCACAGGTGAAGCTCATATAACAAGGCGACAACACTTATGTCTTGGCAAAAATTGACTCAATGGGCTTTACCAAGCTGTGAATATTAGAATACTTTTTGTCAGTTTCGTTTTGTTTCTTGTAACAAAATCTTGATTAGAAATATATTTTAGCGGCACTTCAGGTCAATTTGTACACAAGCGACAAGACTTTTGTCAGGGACTGTACTCTCATCTGTAATAAGCAAACAAGAAGGTGCCTGATCTCCAAAAGCCTCGTTGTCAATGGAGATCATGAACACAGTTACTGGAGCTAAGTAACTTTAGTGCATTTCTACTGCATTTCTAGTCCGAGTATACGCTAGTCCTACTGACCTGGAAAATATCTACTCCTGGAGATCAACGGGAGAGGGTATTTCCATGTTATGTGAGATGGGTTGTATAACTGGATTAAATACATTTCCAGAATGGATGGGTCCAGATATGGAACCCTTTACATCTGCTCTGCGCTCTAAGCTGATGAAGTCTGTGCCATTTAATCTCAGGGCTCTTTTATTGTCCTTGCTAGGTGGCCTGGGATTAAACAGCAAGATTCATGAAGCCACTACCCTTTTAAGGCAGTTGGGAGAGCTAGAGGAGACTAAAACAAAACTTGTCAGGGCAGTAGACAAGGCCAGACAGGATGAATACAAGCAGAACATAACTTTTACAGAGAAGAAAGTGAAAGTGGGAGAGAATACAGGAGGTGAAGAGAAAACCAGGCTAGTTATCTCTAAGAAAGGAATGAGGGTGGACCTTTTAAAGGCAGGAGTACCTAAAGATGAGATAGATGGGATTTCTACTGCAGAAATGCTGAAGAGGTAGAAACATTTAGTAGGGAAAACTGTCACGGTTAGAAACACTACTCCTAGTGAAGATAACATCAGCCTAGACTTAGAGAAAACAGAACAGACCTCTCCTGTTAGCCCCAAACCAATTCCCCACTGAACATGAACTCAAACCCAAATCCCTTTATCCTGGGGAGGAGTTTGAGAGAATCAGAAAAGGGGATTGGGAAGTTCCTTATCCTTTATGAAGGGAAGGTGAGTCTCCTGTAATAGCAGTGAGGGCAGTGACAGCAGGAGACAGACGCCCATATGCACCTGTCACTGTATGGTGGGGGGAAGCCATCTTCTCCTACACATGTAATGGCTTTAGTTGATAGCGGAGCTGAAGTTACACTTTTGCAAGGAAATCCTTCCCATCAAAAAGGAGAATTGATTTTTGTAGAAGGTTTGGGAGGGCAAACCACACCAGCAGTTAGGATATGGGTGAAATTGGCTATTGGCAAGGGATCAGGATTTATGACAAATGTTTTGGTATCAGAGTTACCCAAAAATATTCTGGAGATGGATGTACTTCAAGGTCAGTCAATTCAGACTGAAAGGGGTACATTCACATTCGGGTATCCTGATAAAGCGTATCTGGTTAGGTGAAAGCCATGGTCAGAGGCAATGCGAAATTGACCCCTGTCTACATTCCTCCACCTGAGAAGCCAGTCTGTCTCAAGCAGTACAGACTTCCTGGAGGCTACAAAGAAATTGGGGAGACTATTCAAGAACTGTTGAGAATAGGGATCCTTAGACCTGCTGTAAGTCCTTTCCTGTGTCCGGTGTTCCCAGTAAAGAAACCTGACGGGACATATAGAATGACTGTGGATTACAGAGGTCTAAACAAAATGGCACCTCCATTGAAGTCATCTGTACCAGATATGATCTCAATTGTTGGGAAAATTGCTAAAGAGGCAGGATAATATCATGCTGTGGTAGACCTGGCTAATGCTTTCTTTTCAATTTTGAAAGACCCAGAGTGTCAAGACCAGTTTGCTATGGTGTGGGACGGCCACCAGTACACTTTCACTGTCCTTCCACAAGGCTATCTTCATTCTCTAATGATTTGTCATGGACTGATTACCTGAGATTTAAGTACCCTGAATTTTAAAGTCGCTGTGTTTCACTCCTTTGATGACATCATGATCTCTGGGACAAAAGAAGATTTAACTGAAGCACTTCACCTGCTGATAGAGCACTTGGAGAACAGAGGATGGGCTATCAACAGAGACAAAATCCAAGGGCCTGCCAGAGGTGAAATTCCTGGGAATGATGTGGACTGGGCCACAGAGGAAAATTCCAGAGACAGTAGTGCAAACTATCCAGGCGCTGTCGCCCCCTACTATCAAAAAGGAGGCACAGAAGTTCATTGGAGTTGTGGGATTCTGGAGATCGTTCATCCAACATCTTGGACTGATTCTGAGGCCTATATAAAATGTATCTTGAATGCTGCTGCCAGACTTATCCACCTTACCAACCGCTCAGTGTCTGCCAACCGTCTCCTCCAATCCCTACACTGGCTCCCATTCACCCAGCGAATTAAATTCAAAATGCTAACCACAACATACAAAGCCATTCACAACTCTGCCCCAAGCTACATCACCAATCTTGTCTCCAAATATCACCCAAATCGTCCCCTCCACTCTTCTCAAGACCTCCTACTCTCAAACTCTCTCATCTCCTCCTCCCATGCTCGTCTCCAGGATTTCTCCAGAGCCTCTCCCATTCTCTGGAATTCGCTACCTCCACTGGTCCGGCTATCCCCTACTCTTGCTACCTTCAGACAATCCCTGAAAACTCATCTCTTCAGGGAAGCCAATCATGTCTCCAACTAATCTCCTACCACTTACATCAGCTCATTCCCCACAGTTACAACCTTTTGTACCACCTGCCCCACCCTATTAGATTGTAAACTCTTCTGAGCAGGGCCCTCTTAATCCTCTTGTATTTAATTGTATTGTAACTGTATTGTCTCCTTTTGTATTGTAAAGCACTGCGTAAACTGTTGGCGCTATATAAAGCCTGTATAATAATAATAATAATAATATAATAATGTTACCAGGAAAAAGACTGAGTTCTCATGGGGTTCAGAGCAGCTGATCGCATTCCTTGCTGCTAAAGAAGCCATTTTGCAGCATCAGGGATTGGGACCCATGAGACAAGGAGTAAAATTTCAGCTGGATGTAGTGGAGCAGGATGGTAGTCTGTCTGTGGCAGCCAAATTAAAACAAAGGACTGAGAGAAATACCCATTGGATTTTGGTCCAAACAACTGATTTGGGGCACAGAAGAGATACACGCCCCTAGAGAAGTACCTGTTTGGGGCCTACACAGCACTTCAACATGTAGAGACCATTACAGGAAAGGACACAGTCACCACACATACTGCATTGCCAACAGCAGGATGGGTGAGAGATAATGGACAGACTACTATAGGGCAGCTGTAGCCCAGAACCAGACACTGATGAAATGGATGTGGTACCTTCAAGATAGAGGGGGTATTGCACCTGGGGATGTTAGAGACATTTCAAAACAGTTGGCAGGGCTTGTTACTTTTACCAGCACCCAGCCAGAAGAAGAAATTCCTGTGCTGCAGTCATCCCCCATTCAAGAGGCTCCACCCTGATGGTTCAGCCATAGTCGCCTCGTCTGGGAGTAAATGGACAGCAGCAGCCTACAACCCAAGTACAGACACAGTCCTGCAGGAGACTGAAATCAGAGGGTCCAGTCAGTATGCAGAGTTGAACGCTGTAGTGATGACTCTTCAGGAGGATCCTTGTTCCTATGTCACTATCTACACAGGTCGGCGGTCTTTAAAAGACTGACAACTTGGATGCCCACGTGGAAGTCCAGTGAATAGATGATTCATGGAAAGGTGGTGTGGGGAGGCAAGGAAGTCTGGGACTACATCTAGAAGGAAGCTGACTCCCGCACCATGAAAATGGGGCAAGTTGACGCACATGTGCCCCTAGTCCCAGACTTTGAGAACTATAACAGAGTTGCAGATGAAATCACCAAAGTGAATGCAGTTGTGCCAATTGATCCTGTCTTGATGAATTTGGCTAACTGGGCCCACAAGCAATCTGGGTATTTGGGGCAAAAAGCAACATATGAATGGGCACAGCAGAGAGGATTGCTTATATCCATGGACATGATAAAGACTGTAATAGGGAACTGTACAGTGTGTGGAGAAATGCGACAATGGCCATTGCAAATCTACTCCACTGGGTCAATTAGGAGGGGAGAAAGGCCTGCAGAGATCTGGCAGATTGACTTCATCGGTCTCCTGCCCTGGGCAAACAATGGACTGAGATATTGTTGTACTGCAGTGGACACCTATTCAGGACTTATGCTTGTTCATCCTTGCAAGCGTGCAGATAAAGCTGACACGCAAGCTTACACCCACACATACACCAAGGGGGTGGGATTGGGTCCTCACACAGGCAGTCATGTTGTTAAATTATAGGCCAATAGCCAAAAGCACACCATATGAGAGGATGGTAGGGGCTGAGGCACAGATTCCACAGCTGGAGTGCAGAGTTCAGTATTTATATAAGGTTCCTGAAAGAACAGGGCTTAACAGGAACCATATTACTGCTTCCCATGACATAGAAACCAAGATTGACGTATCTGAAGCTGAAGCCTATCTAGGAATGAGAGGGAATCTGGCAGGAAGGTTTGAAGTTATATTTGCATTGGCAGAGGAGCTTCAGGATAGTGTCTGGGACTCTGATTGGTTAGTGGATACTTCTTAGCAAGAGTGGAAAGTGAGGCTGCATAACATCAAACCTTCCAAAATAAACAGCAGTGATCTTCTGGGAAATATCAGTATATTTCTCTTCTACCCTATTGATGTTCTTTGGGAGGGTCAGAAGTGGAAACAGGCATGTGGCAAAGTGTTGGTCAGAGATCCAGGCAAGAAGCTAGTTAGAGGAGAGATTGTAGCTGAAGGGCTGGGCTCTACTGTTTATAGATTATTAGAAGGAACAGCTAATCCACTTTGTTTTACACTACACAGGCTGCCTCCTATTTGATTCATAGGAAGACCAGAGAAAAGTGGTTACATGATGAACAGAATGATGGAAGACCGCAAGAGCTGTGGAAAACAAGGCCTTTGAAGTATTACAAGCCTGAACTTGTTTCTAAAGAACTTTAGAATGGACTTTCTAATTAATTTTTAGCCTGTCATGGTTATGCAGTAGTGTTTGTCAGCTTACCTTTCCTCCATGTGTTCACCTCTAGAGACCAGCCACTCTCACCTGACTGCTTTTATAATCTCTCCTTTAGCATGGCTCCACCCCAGCCCCTATCAGAGAACTCTATATTAACCTGTGCACTGCAAGCCAACCCTGCTGATCAACTTTGTGTGTTTAGCTTCCGTGTGTATCTTGCTGTGACTTCTATGTCTGATTCCAGTTGCCAATCTTGGCTTGTTCTCGACTATCCCTGTCTGCTTGTGACCCTGACCTTTGGCGTGTTCTATGTTTATCCTTGTCTGCTAGTCGCCCTGACCTTTGGCTTATTCCCTTACTATCTCTATCCTCCTGTAGCCTACTGTGGGCATGAGCTGGGAGACCCTGGGGGTCGCGACCTGGAGCCAGTTGCAGCTCAGTCCACCACTAGAGGTTCTGGTGAACACCTGCTGGCTCTTAGACTCTGCGCCCTAGGGAATCTTATGCTCTAGCCCCTGTGGGTTCTGTCTTGGTATTCCAGCAGGCCTGCCTTCCTTTACCACCCAGACTCCCATCCGCAGCAGTCAGCTGTAGGGTCCGCTACCTTTGCGGTGCACTCCTGATCACAACGATGTGCATCTGTCACCTGGCCTCAGGTGACCTGACATAGCCAAAGACTGAAACACCTTCTCAATTACAGAAATATGGGAGGGGTTTCATTCAAGGAAAATAAATGTTTAGAATGAGTTTTCTTAGTAATGAAGTGATTTTCTGTATGGAGTCTGAAAGAAAAAGAAATAAGGGCGGAATGTGTTGCATTCGTTAAAATATGATTTTTTTTATATTAATCAGACATAACATTACATGGGATAATATTACAATAGTAGTTCATCATAGAAATCAGATTACTGTCAGGTTTTGGCTTGAGTAGATATTTCTCAAACAAATGCTGTTGGATACAATGGGAACGTAGATACCATTGTATTCAATTGACAGTTTGAACAGGCTCTTGTCTCTATAGCTACAGTAAACAGGTAAGAGAGTGCCTTTCAAACTGAAGCTACCGAGCTGTAGGTTAGTTGATTGTTAAGGTAATTTAGTTTGTAACCATTGTGAACAAGCTGATATGTAAAAAGACTGATGATGCCTTAAACAGAAGCCACTTCATCAAGCATTAGAACCAAGACCACTCAACATGGATTAACACCAAAAGACTCTCATCTGTAATAAGCTAACAAGAAGGTGCTCGATCTCCAAAAGCCTTAATGTCAATGGAGATCATGAGTGAACAAGCTGACATATAAAGGGACTGATGATGCCTTAAACAGAAGCCACTTCATCAGGTATTAGAACCAAGGATAGTCTGTAAAACCAGGAGACCACCCAACATGGATTAACACTAAAATAATCTGTAATAAGCAAACAAGAAGGTGCCTGATCTCCAAAAGCCTCGTTGTCAATGGAGATCATGAACACAGTAACTAGAGCTAAGTAACTTTTAAGTGTATTTCTACTGTTACAGACCCTAGGCTGTTTATTTGCTAGGCATTTTGCATCTCATAGATATCTGTCATTCTTGTACTGTATTCCTAATAGTGTAATAGTTTTGTATGTACAGCATTTTTGTATAGTAAAAGCACATTTACACACGGCAGAGGTCTCAGCCTCCTTGTTTATACCACAAAGTAACCTTGCTAGATAGACACAAGCAAAACAATCCTAAAACAAGATACAATATTCAGTTAGGTAAAATGGGAGGATATGTACAGATTTGCATAAGTTTGTTTTTCTAGAAATGTGTTATTGTTCCTATACTCATATAATGGTGGTCAGAAGTTCTAACACCTCGTCTTTAGAAAGAGTACATTCTTCCTTAACCTTACCTTGAGGAAACAATGATGATTAGTTGGAAAAGGCTAGCTTGGCTAACTCTGATTTCCTTTGAGATCAAGTATCCAGGAGCTCTCTGCAGAGGTCAAAATCTGGGGCATAACTATAGCATTAGCAGACCAAACTACTATTATGTGACCCAGAAGAATTGGGACTGGAGAGGTCTGACAACACAGTGATGGTTATTACATTTAGATAAAATTAATGCATATCTGGTTAAAAACATTTATACCACTGCAATGGATTTGTACTGCTAGAGGGTTTGTCTGGAGTAGCAGAATAGTTTTGCTAAAGGTCTGTGCCCTGACTGTCTGTGGACACCTGACCATCACATCTACTTGTTGGTCATCTTATTACACAACCTCCTGCTTGGGGATGGTTGTTCCAATCTTGCAAGCACATTGTACTTGCTGTCCAAAATGGGCACCTTCTCTTTTAACCACTTGCCTACTGGGCACTTAAACCCCGCTCCTGCCCAGACCAATTTTCTGCTTTCAGCACTCTCACATTTTGAATGACAATTACTCAGTCATGCAACACTGTACTCAAATGAATTGTTTGTCCTTTTTTTCATACAAATAGAGCTTTCTTTTGGTGGTATTTATTCACCATTGGGTTTTTTTATTTTTTGCTCTATAAATGAAAAAAGACCGAAAACATTGAAAAAAAAATTTTTTTTCTTTGTTTCTGTTATAAACTTTTGCAAATTAGTAATTTTTCTTCATAAATTTTGTCTACAATTTATACTGCTACATATTTTTGGTAAAAATAACCCAAATAAGTGGATATTGTTTGGTTTGCGTGAAAGTTAGAGAGTCTACAAGCTATGGTGCAAATCATAAAAAATTGATTACACCTGATCACACCTGATGCACTGGCGGCCTCTCATTTCTTGGGGCACTAACAAGCTAGGAAAGTACAAATGCCTCCCAAATGACCCCTTTTTGGAAAGTAGACATTCCAAGGTATTTAGTAGGAGGCATGGTGAGTTTTTTGAAGTTGTCATTTTTTCCCACAATTCTTTTCAAAATGAAGATTGAATTTTTTATTTTTTCCACAAAATTGTCATTGTAATAGGTTTTTTCTCTCACATGGCATATGCATACTTGCAACTACTTGTATAGAGAAAGATGGGGGGAGGAGGAAGAGGGATCTATAGGGACTACTCCAATTAAGTCCCACCCCGCCCCCCATAAGCTAATTGGACTATTCCGGTACCATATACAAAAATACAGTTATGAGTAAAATTAAATTTATTCAAAAAACATCAATTTAAAACATCTATATAGTCAAAATATAGATCTCACACCTAGCTGTTGTTTACAGTACATAAATTACAATAACATTTAAAAGTGCCCACAAAGGTGGTTGAAGGCTGTTATTTAGAATACTTGGGAACGTGTCCTCAACAGTTTCGCGTATTGACCGCTTCTTCAGGAGGCGTCCAAGTGAATTCTCTAAGGATCAAATAACCACAATTACATAAACAATAACTAATGATAAAATTATAAACAATAACATAATATTGGAGTGGTAATTCATTTCGGATAAGTAAAAATACACTCACCAACCACTGCCCGACTAGGGCTAAGACGGTACTGTGAGACGCCCGAAGGACGGGCATTCCCCCTGGGGCGAGCACGGGGGATTTTTTACGGCAGGGTACACTAATGTATGAAAAAAATGGGGAACATATTAGAAGGTAGAAGTGTGGATCAATTATAGGTGAATTAGGCCACCCGGGTGAAATGAAACTGGAACTGGAGTGAAGGAGGGAAGGGGAGGGACAAAGGGGAAAAAAAAGAAAGAAAAGAGGGAGAGGAAGGGAGGGGGGAGGGGAAAAAAGGAAGGGGGGGAAGGAGAGGGGAAAAAAGGAGAAACAGGGAAGGGGGGGCAAGGAAAACGGGGGGGAGGGGAGGGGGGGAAGCAGGGATAGGGAAGGGAAGAGAAGGAGGGGAAAAGGGAAGCGGAAACGGGGGGGAGGGGGGAAAGGGGAGAGGGGGAGGGGGGAAGGGGGATGGGGGAAGGGGAAAAAAGGGAAGGGAAGGGGGGGAAGGGGAAAAAAGGGAAGGGAAGGGGGGGAAGAGAGGGGGGAGGAGGCAGGAAAAGGGAGGAAAGGAATAGGGAGGGAGGAAAGAAGAGAAACAGGAAGTGAAAAGGAGGGAAGAATGTGGGGGAAGGTGGGGTAAGAAGGGGCAACCCTCCACCTCTGGTACATCTAATCGTTCTAAAAAGGCACCCACCATTGCTGGAGTACCTATAAGGGTCCAATACTTTGCTCCTTGGGCAGGATTTGTGTTTAAGGGTCATATTACAGCTTTTCAGAATTTGAAATATCACAGATAGATGCTGCGGGTATCGCTAGTATGGTCACAGCTGACCTGTGTGATCAAGCTGAGAACAGAGAAAAAAGAAGACAATGCCGTCATGCTCATTAAGATAAGAATGAGTGCTGTTAAAGCAGCAAATATAAATAAGAGGGAAGGAGGTATAATAAAAGCTCCTGAATAAACTTACTAGATGGTTGATCCATGTGTAGATGACCTGCCGGGTATTTCCCTCTGCCGTGGATACAAGGCCGCCATTATGGCGGCCTTATATATCCCCAACCTTATATATCCCCAATCCCCTACTCAATGCTATTTTCTTAGCATTGAGTAGGACTGCCTATTATGTTTGTATAATAGAAATGAGACAAAGGGGACTTCCAATGATTAAGACAAAAATTTGGGCCACTTGATATTATTGGTAAAAGAAGGGGGGGGGAAAGGGGAGGGGGGAAGGGAGGGGTTTTGCCATCAGGGAGCAGCCGACCGGGCTGGGTAGATCACCAGTATCGTCCTTATTGTTACAAGAAATGCTTATATGTATGTGCCTCATTGAGGCCCGGAGGAGTAAGAGCGTTCAATCGTTCTATCCAATAGGATTCCCGTTTTAAAATTTCCCGATCCCAGTCACCCCCTCTGGGGTCCTCAGGGATAACTTCCAATACCAAGACTATACCCGCGTGCTAATAAATGTGTACGTAGTGCGTCAGCCTACGTACACGTCCTCAGTGCAGTTCCTCCTCAGTCTCAAATATTGAGCATAGGGGATACTGCGAATAAGTACCTTTTTAGAACGATTAGATGCACCAGAGGTGGTGGGTTGCCCCTTCTTACCCCTCCTTCCCCCACATTCCTCACTCCTTTTCACTTCCTGTTCCTCTTCTTTCCTCCCTCCCTATTCCTTCCCCCCCTCCCCTTCCTTTTTTTCCCCGTTTCCCCTTCCCTTTTCCCCTCCTTCTCTTCCCTTCCCTATTCCTGCTTCCCCCCCTCCCCTCCCCCCTGTTTTCCTTGCCCCCCCTCCCTGTTTCTCCTTTTTTCCCCTCTCGTTTCCCCCCCTTCCTTTTTTCCCCTCCCCCCTCCCTTCCTCTCCCCCTTTTCTTTCTTTTTTTTCCCCTTTGTCCCTCCCCTTCCCTCCTTCACTCCAGTTCCAGTTTCATTTCACCCGGGTGGCCTAATTCACCTATAATTGATCCACACTTCTACCTTCTAATATGTTGAACATTTTTTTCATACATTAGTGTACCCTGCCGTAAAAAATCCCCCGTGCTCGCCCCCGGGGGAACACCCGTCCTTCGGGCGTCTTACAGTACCGTCTTAGTCGGACAGTGGTTGGTGAGTGTATTTTTACTTATCCAAAATGAATTACCACTCCAATATTATGTTATTGAGAATTCACTTGGACGCCTCCTGAAGAAGCGGTCAATCCGCGAAACTGTTGAGGACACGTTCCCAAGTATTCTAAATAACAGCCTTCAACCACCTTTGTGGGCACTTTTAAATGTTATTGTAATTTATGTACTGTAATACAAAATAATCAAAACACTGCGCTTACTCAATTAAATAGCAGCTCACACGACAAACAAGGAGATTTGTAAAAGGTACAGGTGCATATATAGTGTAGCGCTAACTTAAATTACAAAGATTTTTAAATTGAAAAAAATGCATACACAAAAAAATGAATACACAAAAAACGCAAATGACTGCATATATCACAAATATTGATGTGAGATACTCTAATAGGCATCTACAAAAACAAGATTTTGAAAAAGGGTAAAAGTCCCATAGACATGATATTGTTGTTCACCACGTGGATAGCTGGTAAAGAAGTGACACAGGTATAATGGGTCCCCCGCGTAGAAGCAATGCAGGCTTACCAGAACAGTTGGACTCATACAAACATATGTCTCATGAGTCAGTAAAGCTTGTATTGCCAACAGTGAAGTGGGGTCTCCCAACCAAACGATATGGAATCCAAATTGCATCTAGGACTCTGGGCAGAGCTCTTCTACACGTAACTTGGTCTCGGTGTGATGACCTCAGATTCTGACTCCTTTCTGTCTCTGGATGTGCTGCCCTGGCTCCCTTGCTATGCTGTGTACTTCTGTGGATTTGATAGTCTGACTGTTTTTTGTCTGATGTACTGTACTGTAACAACAGCTAGGTGTGAGATCTATATTTTGACTATATAGATGTTTTAAATTGATGTTTTTTGAATAAATTTAATTTTACTCATAACTGTATTTTTGTATATGGTACCGGAATAGTCCAATTAGCTTATGGGGGGGGGCGGGGTGGGACTTAATTGGAGTAGTCCCTATAGATCCCTCTTCCTCCTCCCCCCATCTTTCTCTATACAAATATTTATAAAGGATGAAGGTACCCAAATAATATGTATTCATTATCACTTACTTGGCAATTATTTCATTAAATACTTGCAACTACACCCCAAAACACATTCTGCAACTCCTCCTGAGTATGGAAATACCACATGTGTGGGACTTTTCCACAGACTAGACACATAGAGAGTCCCAACATGCAGGGAGCACCATCAAGTGTTCTAGGAGTATAACTTACACATCTAACTTGTTGAATATCTCTAATGCCGCGTACACACGAGCGGACTTTCTATCCTACTTGGTCCGGCACACTTTCCGACGGACTTTGTCCGCCAGGTGCGCCGGACTTTAAAACGAACGGACTTGCCCACACACGCCGGGATTTTCCGGCGGGCTAAGTCCGCCCGTCTTTCCGACGGACTTTCGCCGGAGTTCCGGCGGACTTTCAGAATGAACGGACTTGCCCACACACGGACAAGTCCGTTCATTTTGAACGTGACTCAGGTGCGACGGGACTAGAAAAGGATGTCAATCTTGCCGCTTTTATCGGCTAGATTGACACCTTGCGAGCCCCGTCGCGGGGCATACCAGGCCCTTAGGTCTGGTATAGATTATAAAGGGGAACCCCGCTACGCCGAAAAAACGGCGTGGGGTCCCCCCTAAAATCCATACCAGACCCCGATCCGAGCACGCAGCCTGGCCGGTCAGGAAAGGGGGTGGGGACGAGCGAGCGCCCCCCCCCCTCCTGAACCGTACCAGGCCGCATGCCCTCAACATGGGGGGTGGGTGCTTTGGGGGAGGGGGGCGCCCTGCGCCCCCCCCCCAAAGCACCTTGTCCCCATGTTGATGAGGACAAGGGCCTCTTCCCGACAACCCTGGCCGTTGGTTGTCGGGGTCTGCGGGCGGGGGCTTATCGGAATCTGGGAGCCCCCTTTAATAAGGGGGCCCCCAGATCCCGGCCCCCCACCCTATGTAAATGAGTATGGGGTACATGGTACCCCTACCCATTTACCTAGGAAAAAAGTGTAAGTAATAAAACACACCACACAGGTTTTTAAAATATTTTATTAAACAGCTCCGGGGGGGGGATCTTCCTCCGGCTTCGGGGGTCTTCTTCCGGCTTCGGGGGTCCCTCCGCTTCATCTTCTCCCGGCGTCCGGTTGGTTCTTCTCCGCTCTCCGGCCTCTTCTCCCGGTGTCGCAGGTCTTCGGCCGGCCCCTCCGCTCTCTTCATGTAGCTCTATTGCGAGCGGAGGTCCGGACTTCTGGGCTTCTTGGCTTCTTGGCTTCTCTTCTCTTCTCTTCCCCCAGATGTTGACACGACGCTCTCTCCGGCTGGACTGGTCTCTGAGGGCTGCGTTGTGACTTATATAGGCGGAGACCCCGCCCCCATATGATGTCACAGTCCTTGGGCATGCTGGGACTGTGACGTTTTAGGGGGCGTGGTCGACCATCTTGTGGCAAGGTAGGGTTCGAGCATTTGGTCGTTGAAGTCGACTCCCCCATGAACAGATTTTATTCGTGGACACATGTTGGCTTTTGGGTGGGGCCTCTCCTTCTGGGGATCTCCACGTAGGTGTCATTGTGGATCGAAGACAGCATTTAGTCATCCCTTCTGTTCCTCCACTTCACTGCCAGAATTTCCTCATTTTGCAGACTCGCCGTCTCCCCTCTTCTTAACTTCATATTGATGAACCTTTGAGGGAAGCCTTTCGTGTTTTTTTCTCACGGTGCTACATGATGGCGTCTTCCTCCGGTGAAGGTTGTGGAACAGGGGCAGACTCGTGTAGAAGTTATCTACATACAAGTGATAGCCTTTCTCCAGTAGTGGGTATATGAGGTCCCAAACAACTTTCCTGTTTGATCCTAAGTAGTCTGGGCAATTAGGGGGATGCAGCTGGGTGTCCTTCCCTTCATACACTATGAAGGCATATGTGTACCCTGTGGCTCGGTCACATAATTTATACACTTTCACCCCCTAGCGGGCCCTTTCGCTGGGGATAAATTGCTTGATTCCCAGCCTTACGCTAAATTTGACAAGTGACTCATCTACGCATATATGTTGGTTCGGGGTAAACAACTGGAGGAATTTTTTCAGAAAAATATTTTAGAAGTGGCCGAATTTTATAAAGCTTGTCATCATTTGGGTCATTTCGGGGAGGGCACTGGTGTCATTTTAATGTAGGAACCTCATTATCATAAGATATCTGGTTCTGGGCATTGCCGCGGAGAAGATCGGCATGTGGTGGATGAGGTGGGTTGACCAATACGAACGTAATTAATTTTTTTTGGTGAGTCCCACACAGAATGTGAGGCCCAAAAAAATCTTAAACTCCTTTGTCACACTCCTCCACTGTTAGGTCTCTTCACTCATAGGGATAGAAATAATAAGACGTTGGGTTACTCAAAATAAATTGCTGTGCATACAGGTTGCACTGGGCCACAATTGATGCTAGCATGTCCTCTGTAAAAATTAAATGAAAGAAATTGAGTGGGGAAAAATTCTCCATGTCCACCAGGACTCCTGGCTGGGCAGTGAAAGGGGGAAAGTTAGCTTCTCTTGAGTTAGGAGAAAGCCACAAGGGGTTCTGAAGGGAATTGGGAAGGCTGGCATGGGTCCTAACCCTTTGGGGCTGAGGTGACACCCCACTAGTACTTGGCCTTTCTTGTCGAGGTACTGCGGTGCTGGTGGATGGCACTGCGGTGCTGGTGGATGGCACTGCCTCCTTACCAGAACGCCTTCGTCTGGCGTGCGGACTCTTATCCTCCCGAGGCTGTCAGTGTTCCACTGCTTAGGACAGGCTTGTAGTCAACGTCAGACTCAGAATCTGATTATGAGGAGGAATCCGAAGTAGAGAGCTCCCCGTTGCTCTTGTCGGCCGCAAGAATATTGTACCCCTCCTCGGCTGAAAATAACTTTCTAGTCATTGTTGGTGATGACAGAATGCACTGATGACACGTGACACTGATGACAGATGGCACCGATTACACGTGGCACTGATAACACGTGACACTGATGACAGATGGCACTAATATGTGGCACTGATGACACTGATGTGGCACTGATGACAGATGGCACTGATACGTGCCACTGATGACATGTGACACGGATGACAGATGGCACTGATACATGGCACCGATGACATGTGACACTGATAACAGCTGGCACGTGACACTGACAGGTGGCACTGATGACAGAAGACACTGATAGGTGACACTGATGACAGATGGCACTGACAGATGGCACTGATGACAGATGGCACTGACAGGTACTGTGGGCACTGTATTTAGTGTTGTTTTTTTACTGTTTGAACTCACAAGCTGTAGCACAGAAGCTCTCCCCCCTCACACATGGTCTGTGTGTGAGGAGGGAGAGCCGGCAATGAGAGATGATCCCATATGTTTACATTTGAGATCATCTCTCATTGGACACGCCGATCGAGTGCTAAATGGCCGCTGTGACTGGCCATTTAGCATGATCTGTGATTGGCTGTGTCCATGGGACACGGCCAATACAGATTTTCCCCAATGCACGCTGGCGGCGGCGCACAGGGTACAAGTAAACAGGAGGACGTCCAGCAATTAAGCGCCAGGCTGTAGCCGTCTTTCGGCAATAGCGTGGACGTCGAGTGGTTGATTTTTGGTATTTTGTTTTTGTTTAGATTCAAGTTCCGAGGAAGAGGGGAAGGCTCAAGAAAGAGCTCCGGACATTGCTGTGGCTACATGTAAGTCCTTTATCTTTGGTGTTTTTTATTTTGGGGGGTTGATGTAGCTAGCTGCCTTAAACCCCTTTCACACTGGGGTGGTTCGCTTGTGTTAGGGGCAAAAAAGTCATGCAAGCAGGATATGTGGGGCGGGTTGGGAGCGCTGTATACTGTGCTCCCAACCCGCCCCTGCCCATTGGAATCTTGATCCTTAAAAGTGCTTTGAAAGCAAAGCGATATGGAAATTGTAAACATTTTCTGTGTTAAAAGAGCCTCGCTAGCAGGTGCAAAGCAGTGCCAAAGAGACGCTTAGACAGCGGGAAATCATTGTGAAAACAAGCGGCACTTTTTCAACAATGCGGCTGCGGCCACAGTGTGAAAGGGGTCTTAGCTTAGAAATGTCAACACCCAGGCTAGATAGAACAAGCAGATTTTGTTAGCTGAGTTTAGATCAGGGGTGGCCAAACTTTTGAAGACCGAGGGACACTTAAGCAACTTGTTAACCTGGCACAGGCCACAATGAGCGAAAAGGGTGGATGACATGGACACAGCCCGCTCTACTCTATGGGCCCTCCAATCCGTTCTGCCCAGATGGAAGGTGACGGATTCCCTTCTGATTTTTTTTTTTTTGTGGATCAAATTAGAGGTAGGTGGGTGTAAATTGACACAAGTTCCTTTACATCTGCCACTCCATAGAGGCGAATGGAATATCCAATTGGGTTGGACTGATCGTAAGGCTGCATTCCCACTGATGCACTGCAGTTTACCCCCAACACGGATGCGTTGCACCTGTGGCTTTCCTGTGTGTTAGCTGCAGTTTGCCATAGGCTTTTATTCAATCCTGCAAGTGTGGTGTACTTTGTGAAAGTGCATCAAACACACAGGTAATAACAGAAGTCAGTGGCTCAGTGCAGGTAACCTGCAGGTGCACCTGTGGATAATTTTGAAAGCAGTCCAGTAACCACTGCAGAACAGATATGCCCATATATACTAAAGGCAAGTCCACTTTGCACTACAAGTGCACTGAAAGTGCGCTTGGAAGTGCAGTCGCTGTAGATCCGAGAGGGACATGCAAGGAAGATAAAAAACAGCATTTTTGCTTGTATAGGAAAGACACATATTGGGAGAGCTAGTGGTGCTGCACACCCCAGATGGTACAATATGGGAAAGTTCCCATAGCAAGCAGTAAGTAATTAGAATAAGTAAATTATTTTAGAAAAATAAGTTCTTTATTAAGGTTTACATGTAATATTCGTATGGCAGTTAAAATATGAGCTCTGGTAGGAGAATAAAAACCATTCCAAATACATAAGGTGCAAACACAGAACACAGAATTATACATGGCATTACAGAATGTCAGAATGTCTGTTGTGTAAAAAGTCAGATGCGTTTCGACCTGTACAATTGAGGTCTTCTTCAGAGGATTGGTTTGCTGAAAAGCATTTTAGCTTGCACATGATTGGATGATAAAATCAGCAGAGCTTCCCCTCATTTAAGATCTACCCCTCAGATTTGCAGCGACTGTACTTCCAAGTGCACTAGCAGTGCACTTTCCAGTGCACTTGTAGTGCAAAGTGGATTTGCCTTTCATAAATAACCCCCTGTGATTTTAGTAATAAACTTAGCTCTAAGAACAGTCTTCCATTCCAGTATTGACAGCTGTTGTTGGCCCAGGCAGAGTGCATTTGGTATCACTCCACCTGTGACAGGAGCTGGCGCTATACAGTAAGCAACGATTAATGGGGTTCTGCTCCTCAGCCACTTGCTTCCTTTACTGCCGGCTTCATTCACAAGGCTGTTGCTGTGGGATAGAGGGGTGGCAACACAAGATCTGGCCTTGCCGACCTGCCATACCAGAGCAGGAAGTTGTGGCACACATTATAAGGCTCTGTGGCCCACTGGTTTGCCACCCCTGGTTTAGACCTTGTCCAAAGTGAGCCACATTTTGAAAAATCCAGCCTGCTTTAAAAAAAAAAGCGAAGTTGCTCAGCATGGTCTGGGAAGAGATGTATGGCTGTTTTTAGTGCTTTTGCTTACTGTCTTTTTGGCACTGAGAGCAGTCATTTTATTTTGGGCCAGCCTGCAAAGCAGGTCCGCCAAGAAGTGACCCCCCCCAAACAATGCTAAAAAAAGGAAAACACATCTTACACTTGATGTGTAGATTATTGGCACTTCTTGGGAAAATGGAGGAAAGCACATTCCCTGCCAGTGTTATTGGTCTAAGTAAAGTGAATAGTATAGGGGATTATTTACTAAAACTGGCAAGTGCAAAATCTGGTGACAATCAGCTTCGAAATTCAGCTTTTTCATTTAAGCTCAGACAATAAAACCTGGAAGCTGATTGGTTTCTAGGCAGAGCTGCACCAGATTTTGTACTCTCCAGTTTGATTTAATCTCCAATTTTGAGTGGTTGCCAAGTTTTGGGGAAAGAATGCCTTTTTAAATGTATCTTTTTTTACCTTATTATGTCCACTCGCCATACTTGACTAGATTAGCCTGCCTTATTCCTAGGGTGTTGCAGATGTCATGTCACCTGGCTTAACTTCCTACATCGAAGAATCAAATGTTACAGACATTAGTTATTTTTGCAGCATCATCAAATTTGCATTTTTTTTTTAGGGAACCCAACTTTGAGAAATCTAGTTAGTGTGTATTGAACACATTCCCAAAGACAAAATCTTAGATCCTCTACAATTTCTTCTCTTTTAGTCTGACTTGCTATGAATAGGTGAAGCCCAAATCTCACCCTTCCTGGCAAATGGACATCCTTTCAGCAAGCACACAGCAGATGTCAAGCACCCTCTGTTTGATGTTTCTCTGCCTGTGTAGAGAGGTCTGTCTTTGTTTCTTCTAATTTCCTCACTAATTATAATTCTCTCAACCTGTGATTTTTTTTTAGGGACTTTTATTGCCAAAGGGATTTCAGGTGTGTTTTGGAGCACAAAGTAGAGGACACAGGCCTGGTGCCAAACATTTCGAGATCATGTATGGATTTTTAGGGTTGTAATCTTTGTGAAACCTTAGATTTGCAGGGGTATATGCAAGGAGAAACAATCTTTGACAATGCGATTCTGAAGAAGCATTCACTTATTCACACACTTACTTCTTTGATGTCCAGCTTTCACAGAGCGTGTTTTTTATGGCAGTCCCTCAATTATATTTTTCATTTACTAGTTTGAAAATGCCTTATTGGGGATCATGTATTTGGAGGCCAGGAAATGTCCAAATGTCCAAATGGCCAAGGAAATACGTCTATTGTGAACACAAGAGATATCCTTGTAACCCACCTTGACATGTGAATGTCAGCGATTTACTCACCCAACTTCCATGAAGACTACTTTGGCTATTAAATTAACATGCTAAGTAAATAGTTTCTGTAAGCCAGGTGTCAAGTTATTAGCTCACAACAACATTGGATCCTTCAATTGTTCAAAAATACCTAGAGAGACACAATTAATGTTATAATTATTTGCCACAAATGAGACTCAGGATTGAAGACTTTTTTTTTTATTCCACAGACCCAATTCAACGAGAAGCGAAGGTGGTGGTGGGCTGGCTGCACCAGTGGGTACAATATATAGAGGAGCTGATGGGCTTACCGCCATTGGATGATCAGCCACCAGAACTTACTAGTTTTATAGAATTTTAATTTTTTATATCTTTATTTATTCTTTTTTTCCAATATTTTTGTTAAAATGTTTTTTGTTTTTTTTGTTCAAAGTCTGATCAAGACTCGGCTAGTGGCTAGCTTGAGGCACAATGGGCAGATTTTTCCCACTCTAGCTGCAGTGCTAAAGATTCTCTCAGGTGATTAGGTAAAAACTGAAGGATGTGTAGCAGTTGTCAATAGGAAAACAACCACTTCCAACTTCAGGTGTTGCCTTTAAAGTTGTGGATTTTCAAGGTTTGAAGATTATTGTTTGCCATGGATTGCAGCTCATACAATATTTAGTTTGGGGATTCTTCTTTTTCAAAATGTAAAACATGTCTCCTTGTACATTTGCCATGGATCAAGTTAACCAAAAATCACAAACAAACTCTATTTTTTGAGGGTGCAAATTTGGGAAGACTTTTCAGTGGTCAAAGTCTCAAGTTTGATTTTAGTGGATGTGGCATTTGGTCCAACTGGAAGTAGTTTCCCTTTTCAACAGCCAGGTTAGGGAAAGCGAAGGCAGCAGCCACCGGAGTTATAAGATGCCATGTCTACGGCTTGCAGCTAGGCCAAAAAAAAAAAGACACTTATGTGCACTGTTGCAAACCAATCAGGGTGACAACTGTGGATGTAGCTAGTCATTATTGTCGATAATCTCCAGCCATCACTAGTATGTTCCTTCACATTTCAGTGGAATAGTAACGGTAGGTGGGGCAAGCTGGCAAGATGGAGTGCAGGGAGGCACAAATGGCCACTAATTCTTCATACATGGATTGACTAATGTTGGCCCTTATATTTGTCTTGAACCCAAATCTGTTAGACTAAAGTCAATGATGTAGAAAAAATACTTCCCCCGACATATGTATTGATTATAGAATATGGCAAGTCAGCTACTTATATACCAGTTTCTGGGACATGTTCCTGAATGTCACCAAAACTTTTACCATTAAAAATCTGTGTCTGCTGTAATAGCTACTTGCATGAAACCAAACACATTTAATTTTGTAGTGCTTCCTTAGAGTAAAATTACGAAGTTTCATGTCAGTTGTTTGCCTATTTCAAACATAATGCATTTGTTAAAATGAGTGCCAAAGGGTCAGTTAGCCTACTGTGGTGTTCTGCTCAATGTGTGCATAACTGTCACAATCTCCTCCTCCCCTCCTGAACACTCCAGCGATGGCAGACTTAGGCCCCATACACACTATTAGATTTTCTGCTGATTTTTTGTCTTCAGATTTAACACAACCATGTAGTGCAAGGGCATGCCTGATTGCATATAAATTGAAGCTCTTAAGGTTTGACCTCATATTATATGGTTTTGGTAAATCTGAAGACAAAAAGCTGCTGAAAATCTAAAAGTGTCTATGGGGCCTTAATTTACAGAGTCAAATATCTCTTTTTAAGACACATCAAAGGGAAGCCTCCTAGACAAACATCAAATTTATTGGACAATACCTTAAAACATTATCAAGGACAATTTGAGGTAGCAGGGGCTGCATTTGCTGGTCAAGCTGCTGTGGTTGTTAGGCAGCCATCTGCTGCTGTCGTTGCTGGGTGGCCATCTGCTAACGCAGCTGGCCCATGTACTGCAACTGCTGGCCCATCTGCTGCTGTGGTTGTTGTGCGGCCATCTGCTGATGCAGCTGGCCTATGTGCTGCAACTGCTGGCCCATGTGCTGCTGTGGTTGCTGTGCAGCCAGCTGCATGTGCTGCAACTGCTGGCCCATCTGCTGCTGTGGTTGTGCGGCCATCTGCTGATCCAGCTGGCCCATGTGCTGCAACTGCTGGCCCATGTGCTGCTGTGGTTGTTGTGCGCCCATCTGCTGATGCAGCTGGCCCATGTGCTGCTGCAGCTGGCCCGTCTGATGCTGCTGGCCCATTCTCAGCTGCTAGTAGAGTGGGAAACTGGACAGGGGTTATGCTTGAGGGGTGGGGAATGTATAGGAGGATGTTTGTGGCAAGAATGTATTTAAATGTGTGAAAGTGGGCAGACTAGATAGGTTAGTGAAACTTTGGGGGGCAAGGTTGATAGGGAAATTTGAAAGGGGTAAACTAGAGGGCACATTGCAAATCATGGAGGGATTATAATCTGGGGTTTGAAATGAAGAAAAGATTTGGAGATTGGGACTTTGACGAAGAGGGGTAGTGAGAGCTGAATAAACAGGGGAGATGTCAGGTTGAGAGTGCCCAGAGGAGGTGTGTGAGGCAGAGGGCAAGGAGGTATAGGGAGTTGAGGTAGGGGCAATGTGAGATGACATAGGCTGGTCAGGTGGGGCATATTTGCAATTTGGGAACGGGGAGATGCTGTGTGTTGACGAGAAGTTTGTGATTGCTGGTTTGAATAGCTAGGGACAGATTGTGTTTGGGTCTGTGGGGGCATGTGAGGAAGTGGGGAGAATAACCAATTGTGAGGGAGGGTCCATCAGGGGTAAATCATGATCAGAAACAACCTGACCTTCAGTCCCTGGTCTTTTAACATGCACATCTTGTTGCAACACCACACTTTGCTCTTCACTGCTACTGCCCCTGTGGTGAGAGCATCTGGCGATTGTTGCATTCAGTTGCTGTACTACTAAACGCAGGGCCCGAATGTCTTCACCACTTCGCATGAGGACTACAGTCTGATTGTTGGTGGCTGTAGTCAGTCTTTGAAGTAGTGAAGTCTGATTCTGGCCCATACACTGCATTTCTTCTTTTAACTGCTGGCGGTCCTGAGCTTGTTGGCCTTGCTGTAAGAGCTTCAGTGTCCTTTCTATATAATTCATTTGTGTAGACCTTACTCCCATAATCTATCCGCCTGGGCAGCCAACCTTTCACCAACTTCGATAAGTCGGCATTGGGCAGAAGGCAGGGGTGCTGATCCTGCTGCATCCAATGTGGGCTGGAAAGCAAAAAGAAAAAAATAATCTACAATTTGAAAAACAGTGTTTACATGGCTCAACACGCAAACAGTAGTAGAAGTGGGTGCCATTTGCCAAAGTACTCGAACATGTTCATGTTGTCAAGGCTGGGTTACTTAGCACAGGAGACTTCAACATAACATTTTAAGTAAATTTAAAAAGATGGCTGAAATATGGACACACCATCCAATTTGGGGACACAGTCACACACAAACAAAATGCACCTTACACAGTTTAAAGGCTAAGTTCACACCTATGCAGATTGGTTTCCCTGCATCCAATCTGCATGACACGAGAGTGTGACCTGCTCTCTATGGAGCTGTTTCACATAGCTCTGTGGCAGCTGCGTAGTGTCTTGCAGTGGTGCGGGAACCAGTGCAATTGCAGCACCGGCTCCCACATCACATCTCTCCCACAGGCAGTTTACACTGCCTTCTGTGAACTGCTGCAGGTGTCAATACAAAGTTAGTGACACTCCCATATTGGATCACAGTGCAAACTGTATTTGGCCCGAAATATAATCGCATGGGTGAGAACATCGATGCGATCAAATTCCAGTGCAGGAAAAGTAAAGTCCCTGCACCTTTTTTATGCAAATCCAATGCAAGTTGAGCCATACAGTTTGTATGCCTAAACTTGCATTACACAGACATCGCATGTACAGCAGTATACGTGAACCACATGCAATGTGTGTGTTTGCTATCGTGTGAACCTGGGCTGGGCAGAATTCATGACAAAATTATGCCGATTTGGCCATGAAACAGAACAGAGACAAACCGGACCCCCTGCTCTGAGCCACTCTGCACAGAGGTGTGAACCCAGCCTTAGGGTTTTAATTTCCTACAACTGCTGATTGCAAAATATGGTGCAGCTCTGCATACAAAACCAAACTTCTATTTTTTTGCCTCAAATATTTTTAGAACAAGATGAAGTTAGAATATGATTGACTAACATGCACACCTGCACCAAATTTGATACTCTCCAGTTTAAGTAAATCAACACCTTAGTTTCCTCGGCTATGTTAACCCTTCATTTTTTTAACCACCTGCTGACCAGCTGCCACAGTTGTACTGCAGCAAAATGGCACGACTGGGCGAAACAACGTTATGCAAGGTCACTTCGCCCTATGCCCCCCTTGCCCCCAGAGCGCATGCGAGTGGCCGGCGGTCATAATCACCGCCGCTGACACATGGAGAACCGGGATCTGTGTGTGTAATCACACAGTTTCTGGTTCTCTGAGGAGAGAGCAGACAGATCGTCTGTTCATACAGAGTATGAACAGCGATCTGTCATCTCCCCTGCACATTCCCCTCCCCCCTTCAGTTAGAACATACACTAGGGAACACATTAATCCCTTGATCGCCCCCTAGTGTTAACCCCTTCACTGCCAGTGACATTTTTACAGTAATCAATGCATTTTTATAGCATTGATCGCTGTATTAATGCCAATGGTCCCAAAAATGTGTCAAAATTGTCCGATGTGTCCGCCATAATGACGCAGCCCCGATACTAGTAAAAAAAAATAATAATAAAAATGCCATAAAACTATCCCCTATTTTTAGACGCTATAACTTTTGTGTAATCCAATCAATATACGCTTATTGCGATTTTTTTTTTTCAAAATTGTCGCTCTTTTTTTGTTTATAGCGCAAAAAACAAAAACCGCAGAGGTGATCAAATACCACCAAAAGAAAGCTCTATTTGTGGGAAAAAAAGGACGTCAATTTTGTTTAGGTGCAACGTCGCACAACCGCGCAATTGTCAGTAAAGGGGACGCAGTGCCAAATCTCAAAAAGTGCTCTGGTCAGGAAGGGGGTAAAATCTTCCAGGGCTGAAGCGGTTAAAGAAACAAGAACTTCAAAGCAACTTGATAGATCAATTGGCAAGGTACATTTGTGCAAAAGCACAAAAGATGAAGGTTATGTGCAAACACTTGTAGCAAAGAAAATCAATTATTTTAACTTACCAGATGTAGAGGCAACCCAGTAGGAGCTGCGGAAGGGGGCAAAGATGGAGCAGCTGCATTGTCTGCAAAAGCCTGAAAAATAACACAAATGTATGGCATGACACCAACTCCATAGGAATTATTTGAATGTCCCCCCCACCCATGTTAGTCCTTACACATACCCTCACATTGGATGCAGGATCTTCCCCAACTCCAGCTGCAGGCATGATATGAAACTGAGGGGCTGCATTTCCAAAAAAAAAAAAATCAAAGTAATCATCCTCAAGCTATTCTTTCATCACCAACAAGTATTTTTCCCAATTTGGATACTTGAAACATGTGGCCAAATAGTTGAATTTGACCTAGCTTGTCAGAGGTTTAAAATGCAAATTGTGCCACTGGTAAACCATCACAAACACACCAGTGTAGTGCTAAAGAGGCCTTTGCCCTCAATACATGTGTGAGTGTGTGCTTTGCAATGGAGGTCTTGCTAGCAGGACAACCTATAAGCCATGTAGTCTAAGCAGGAGCACCCACCTAACTCCCCCCCCAACAAATTTCTGAAAATCAACAAGCATATGGGGCGTTGCCAGTTAACATTATGTAGTTGATGTATTTGTGCATCATTGGGCATTTGTTGGCCTACCACTATGTTCTTATTTGAATTATGCCTACACTTGTTTTCTGTTCCTGTCCTTTTCCCATATAAAGACGTTTGTCCCAAATGTAGCCAGCTTTAAACCATCCTACCTAGATCTTCCTCCTGGCTTCTCAGCAGTGGAATGGTGCTTGGCGCCGCTGCCTCGTCCTCCTCCTGCTGGTGTGTTGCTGTGAAGATATATTTGGAAAGTTAATTTTAGTTTCCTCTTACTATTGTATTTTTAGCAAAGACACAAAGCAGAGCTCATTTGATTACTTACCAGGAGAGAACCGAGATTCCACATCAGCATGTGTGTGGACCTCTTCAGCATGGTGCTGCTGGCCAGAGGGGCTGGCAGGGTAGATGACCCAGGACTTGATGAAGGGGCTACAATTCAAGTACGTAAAGTTTTTAGAATTTCCTCATATTTCCTCATCAAGACACACTTTGCATAAAGCATTAAACATAAACAAGCAACCTCCCTCCCATGTAAAATGTTACATGTGATTTTTACTTACCATCCTGGATAGCATCAGTGTCATCCTGAGAATCCACACCAAGAACAGTATCCAGAGTGATGATATCCAGCAGTGCCCGTTGATAATCTTTCAGTTGGCTCAGGAGAGATGGAGCCACACCCTGCCTGGTCACATACCCATCACGAGCCCACCTGCCCAGCAACCTCTTAGTACGCCCCACCAGGTCATTCACATGCTTCTGTACTTTCTCAGCAGTACAGCGAGCACGACCTCCCACTGCATTTACTGCCACAGCGATCTGATGCCACAGGAGGTCTCTTTGAGTAGCTCCTGTGCAGGAGGTGCCCAGGCACCAGATTTGGGAGTAGTTCTCCAAATATTTTGACACCAGGACCCGGTTTTCCTCCTCAGAGAAATGCGTAAATGAACTTGTGGCCTCGCAGCCTGCCTCGGTGAACCCTCCCCTGGTGACTCCAGGCTTGGGGATATCCTTGAGGCTGGAAGTCTCTACATCCTAGACACCTTCCGTCCTCTGGAGGAAGATTCACTCCTCCCACCTACAGCTGGAGTCCTAACCACACCATGGCCAGACAACCTTGAACCCCTGGGCCTTCTGGTGGGGGCCATGGCAAAACCAGAAAAGGAGGCAGGAGGTCTGGATAGTGGTAATCAGCAGCAGTAGCAGGCAGGTAATAAAACATAGCAGCAGGCAAGTTGTGTGGGGGTGTATTAAACCAAGAGGCAAAATGAGGGTATCTGAAAAGAGAAAAATAAAAAAAGGAAACATGGTTATAAGGAAAGGGAGCCCCCAAAATAACATGCCAGCTTGGAGAGGGAATCAGGAAATACTTTGGACATAAAATGGAGCTGCCAAGCAAGGGAAAGGCCACAATCTGGTGTGCCGCCCCAGAGAAACGAGATTCTGCAATGAAAAAACAACAGAGAACAACAATGGATTCCTACAAATGCAACCTGCCACCAAGGGGGTGGGGGGGGGGGGGGGCAGATACTCACATTTCCAAAGAAAGAGAGCCGCCCACAATAACCAAGGCCACAATCTGGTGTGCCGCCCCAGAGAAACGAGATTCTGCAATGAAAAAACAACAAGGAGAGCAGCAATGGATTTCTACAAATGCAACCTGCCACCAAGGGGGTGGAAGGGGGGCAGATACTCATATTTCAAAAGAAAGGGAGCCACCAATAAAGGGGAACTGAGAAATTAGGAGGGGGAAAACCAAACCAGATTGTGCATTTTAACCAAAGGGTGTTTGCCAGGTGTTGGCCCCAACAAACACCCTGCAATACACTAAGCACTGCACGGTGCATTCTGTGCCCTGATTGTGCTAAGCAATCAAGGTGCAGCGTAAGCTGGTTTTTAATGGACAGGGTCAGCAAATCCTTAACAACAACATGAGTCAGCAGCTGTCAATGTGTTTTCTCACTGACACCTGAATACCCCCCAAAAAAATGCTCTTCAAAAAAAGTTAGAAAAAATGGCATGGGCTCACCCCCAAAATCCATACCAGACCCTTATCCAAGCTTGCAGCCCAGCAGGTCAGGGAAGGGGAAGTGATGAGCAAGTGCCCTCCCCCCTACTGAACTATACCAGGCCACATGACCTCAGCATGGGGGTGAGTGCTTTGTGGCAGGGAGGCTCTGCGCCCCCCACCCCAAAGCACCTTGTCACCATGTTAATGGGGACAAGGGCCTCTTTCCGACAACCCTGGGCTGTGGAGGTCTGTGGGTTGAGGGCTTCTCAGAATCTTTAAACACCCTTTATCAAGGGTGCCTCCAGATACTATCCCCCCCATGTGAATGGGTATTGGGTACATAATACCCATACACCTTCACCAAAAAAAAAGTCCAAAATTTTAACAAAACACGACAGTTTTCAAAATCGTTTAGTCTAAAATGTTATTTCAAAATAATAAGTGTTCCTCGATGTTAATCCACCAATAGGCATGGTATGGCCTGGAGCCAGCTACATCCCAAAACATGCAGTGCCTGGGACGGTCAAGTTGCTGACCACACTCTATATTTTGGGCTGTGGCAGCTTCTAAACCACTTCTGCCCTTATATTGGGAGTCAGCCAACCCACTGTGTTCAGTGTGTTTATGCAGGTCATTAATGCCATTTTTGACCTTGTGCCCCAATTTATCCACTGGCCACAAACTGAAGATGAGTGGACCAATGTGAAGGTGGCTTTCTCCTGGAGGCCATTGATTGCACTCTTGTTGCAATCAGGACCCCACAGAGATGTGAGGTGGACTATAGGAACCGTAAGCAGTACCACTCTCTCAATGTGCAAGTTTTGTGTGATGCCAGACAGCATATCATGAGTGCATGAACTGGTTTTCCAGGGTCATGTCATGATGCATTCATTCTCTGACAGGCTGCGCTATATGAGAAGTTTGAGAGTAGCCAAATGCCCTCAGGATGGCTCCTTGGTAACGTATAATGTTGAGACATATTTTTTAAAATTGAAATGAGCTGTGTATGTTGTTTGGAGAACAGATCACATAATAACATGTCATTTGAAGTAACCGTGGCCCAGCTTTATGAAAAAAAAACCCTATCTGTCTGTTCCAGGTTTAGTTTCAATTACAGGTACCCCCAAAGCCAGGCAGAGCACCTGTACAACAAGGCACACCAAAGAACAAGGGGGTTGATTTAATAAAACTGGAGAGTGCAAAATCTGCTGCAGTCGTGCATGGCAGCCAATCAGCTTCTAACTTAAGTTTGTTTAATTAGGCTTTGTCAAAATAAACCTAGATTGGTTTATATGCAGAGCTGCACCAGATTTACCACTCTCCAGGTTTAGTAAATCAACCTCAAAGAGTATTGTGCATCATTTAGTTCTGTTGTGTTGATATGAATGGCTTAGGGGTAGATCAGCTCAAACTGGTGCACTCCGAATCTGCTGCAGCTGTGCATGTTAGCCAATCAGCTTCTCACCTCAGCTAGTTCAATTAAGTGTTGGCACTAAAACCTGGAATCAGATTGGTTTCTAGGCAGAAGTAAGCCTGATTTTGCACTCACCAGCTTTTTTTTTTCTGCATAGAAACCAATCAGCTTAAGGTCAACCTAGCATAACAAATCTTGTCTGACTTTGACAAACCTTTTTAACAGAGCACCCTTAGGTACATGTATAGTGTAAGCTTTGAACTTTATGGAAAAAGAACCTAACCCAAGAAGTTCACTTTTTGTGCGTGATGTAGTGGGGAAGGTACATTGCAAAAATGCTATTTACTTTTTTTTTTCTTTTGGCAGGCGATTATGGTTACCCACAGCTGGTGTGGATGATGGCTCCAGTCAGGTACCCCAGAGCCTGGCAGAGCGCCTATACGATAAGGCACAGCAAAAATCAAGAAGCATTGTGGAGACCACATTTGGCCTTCTCAAGAGCCGATTTATGTGCCTGGCCAAGAAATCCTGTACTCTCCTCGGAAGGCTGCCAGGATCTGCTTGTTAAGGAATGAATCCTGGGAGCCTCCTGAGGATAGGGAGCCTGAGGTCCATCAGCTGGCAGTTGTCAGAAGGGAGAGTACTGAGGCAGGATTGGCTACTCGAGCTGAGCTGATCAGCAGATACTTTACATGTAAGTATTCATACCTATTTGTGAATTTGAAATAAAAAACACATTGAAATCTCTCCATGACATGGACCCAGACACTAGGAAACATATGACAGCTGTTCTTGGCATTATATGGAGTCTGTCGTCAACATGATGCCATTATGCTGCACCTTCCCAAGATAAATGGTAAGCATTGTTTCTTTTCTGACATGGAGCGGAAAGGAAGTAGAACAGCTGTCAAGTGTTTGTGTGTGTGTGCCCCTGTTAGAGAGAGCTAACCTGTATATTATGAAATGACTTCTGCTATGTTTTTGTTGTTTGTGATGTTTTTTTGTTCTTTAGCCGAATAAGTACATGAGCTTTTTGATTAAAAGTTGATCCCTGGAAAACCCGTTTAGAAGGACTGTCTAGAGTCACAGGTGTGTGCCTTAACCAGTACCCATGTGATACCTGGAGCCCAATTACAGCTCCCTGTCAAAGGAAGCAAAGCTGTTTGTAATTCCATAAATTAGGAATATCTTTTTTAACTTTGTGATTGTCTGCCAACATCAACAAAAACAAATATGCACAGCAGTCATGGATGTAGCACACTACACACACCAGCATGCACACACATGGCTCTCCCGAGTCTATGGGTGCCCAATGACAGACATGGACCTAAATTGTCCTGTATGCCCCACATGAAGTAAAGATACTGTGGTAATCAGCATGTGTTTGCAACCAATATGTTTGTTTCACTCCTGAACTATGATAAAGTGATTTCCCAAACTCTAACTAGCCTGCACTAAGTGAAAGCCTATTCTGAAATGTGACTCATATCTCAATGTCATTGTACAGGAGTGGTACTGCTTACAGATCCTGTTGGGAGGAAGCCATCTTCACATGCTCCACTCACCTTCATTTGTGAAAAGTGGATACCTTGTGGCACAAGGTAAGAACTGGCATCTAGGACCTGCATAAACACCCTGGCATGTCAGAGGTGGTTTGAAAGCAGCACAGCTATTTTCCCATCCCTCTCCTCTATGTTGTGTAATTGCTTATGTGTTTAAAAGAATAAAATAACCTGGAATGGACATCAGAGACCTTTTTCTTTCCAAAGGTGGAGGTACCGTGTGTTGGCAAAGAGCTGGGCATTTGATGTGAGCATTCTCCATCTCAAATAGACACATATCCAAATAGATACAACAGAAATACATTAAATACAAAATCTGATTTCGCAAAATGTAGGCCAGTGTGGGCCCTAGCATCGAGAAGATCCTAAAGCTGATCTCTGTTGTGGGCCAAAGACAATCCTTAAATATGCTTTTTGGAAAACTAGTTCAGATGAGCACAGTCAACTAGAAACCTACACCATTATTTATTTAGACAATTAAGAAATGTAAAAATTAAAAGCCAGAATTATTAGATTGAATCTAGCCATGCATGTATTATGTCATAAAGTATGTGAAAGGGTGTGCCTGGTAATTGTACCCTAACATCAACAATTTCTAGTAGGGATTATTCTAGCTAGTGACAGGCCTTCCAAGAGCAGGAGGGGTGAGCCTGTAGCAACTCCCCATATAGTGTGACTTCTGGGTTTCTCAGTGACACTCCACATGTGGGACTCTTTTCTGCCAGGTCAAAATCACTACAGCAGCCATGCCCTAAAGGGTGTGGCAATACTACATGTGAGCCCCTATTTAGAAAAATTGGAGGATTTGGCATGTTCTGCTGCGGACATCTGGCGTGTCCATTGAAGCAGCTATCTTATTTAATAGCTAGTGACAGGACACAATTGTCCCAGATACTTAATAAAAAAAATGAGAATTGGTGATGTGATTTCTATTTATGCTCCATTGTATGTTTGTATATGTAGCTGCTTGTGTCCACCAGCAGAGGGAAGTTGGGTAGATGAAATTGGATTGAGATTTAGACTGATCAAATTCTGAAGGCATAAAAATGGTTTCAGCACTGTCCCTAATCTGTGATGTATGAAAAAAAGCACAGGCTTGAAAAATCATGGTCTAGCATGTCTTGAAGGATATCCATGTATCTGAAAAAAGGTGTGTTCTCATGTGCCTTGTATAATGGACCAAAAATATTGTTTGGAACATACAAGTGGGTCATGGCACATCTACATTCAAAATTTTGCAATTAAGATGGTCATACACAATCTGATTGTACAATCTCTATACAACTCGACATTTAGGCTAAATAGGTAATAGGAAGACACACAAATTACTTCTAATTGTAGTAAATCAAAAAGGCTACTGCGCTAAATCCAATTTATGGAAGATCTAACTGATTGCACAGTGTATTGTCACCTTTAAAGATATGAAAACATGAATTTATTGTGTTTAGAAACACTTCTCCATTCTTGGTAATGTATTGAAAGATTTGGTTAAAAAAAAAAAAAAAAAAAAAATTCGAAGATATATAAGAAATAATAAGAATGAGCTTAGCATCAAAAGGGGTTAATTAACTGAGAACAGCTACTAATTGCCTAGCAAGACACACCCAATTAGATGAAATAAACGAATTGCCCTGGGCGCGCACTATTATCAATTAGAAAATCGTATTTACCATAGCGCCAGTTGTTATATTTATTATGGTGTTGTGTGTCTGCGTGCAAAAAAAAAATGTTTTCATTATTGGCAGAGGAGGGAGGGAGGAGGGAAAGTGGAATTTACATTTATCAGTGAAGTTCTGCTTTAAAGCATAACTAAAGGCAAAACTTTTCTTTTTAGTTTTGGATAGATTGGAGAAAGATTATAACATCTGTCAGTTTTTTTTTGCTGTCTGTGCCCCCATTAAAGGGGTTGTAATGGCAGTGACCAGCCCCCCCAGCTTTACTTACCTGAGCCCCGTATTTCCCTCGGTGAGGATGCGCTGTCCCTTTCTCCACGGGGTCCCTGCACTTGATTGGATAGACTGATAGAAGCAGCCATTAGCTCCCACTGCTGTTAATCAAATCCAATGACGCGGGGCCAAGTCCGGCATTTGTGTCTATGGACGCAAATGCTGGACTCAGGAGCGCTCCCACAAGGTAACCCCCTGGGAGAGCGCTTCTCCTAAGGGGTTATCTGATGCAGAAAGGAGCTGCGAGAGCCGCCGAGGGACCCCAGAAATGGGAGATTGGAGCCACTCTGTGCAAAAAAAGCTGCACAGTGGAGGTAAGTATGATATGTTTGTTATTTAAAAAAAATTAAAAACGAGCCTTTACGATCACTTCAACCACTTCAGCCCTGGAAGAATTTACCCCCTTCCTGACCAGAGCGTTTTTTGCGATTGCACTGCATCGCTTTAACTGCCAATTGCGTGGTTGTGCGACGCTGTACCCAAACAAGATTGACGTCCTTTTTTTCACAAATAGAGCTTTCTTTTGGTGGTATTTGATCGCCTCTGCGGTTTTTATTTTTTGCGCTATAAACAAAAAAAGAGCGACAATTTTGAAGAAAACCACAATATTTTATACTTTTTGCTATAATAAATATCCCCAATTTAAAAAAAAAATTTTTCTCAGTTTAGACCGATATGTATTCTTCTACATATTTTTGGTAAAAAAAAAAAAAATCGCAATAAGCGTATATTAATTGGTTTGCGCAAAAGTTATAGCGTCTACAAAATAGGGGATAGATTTATAGCATTTTTATTTATTTATTTATTTTTTTACTAGTAATAGCGGCGATCTGCAATTTTTATCATGACTGCGACATTATGGCGGACACATCAGACAATTTTGACACATTTTTGGAACCATTGACATTAACCACTTCAGCCCCGGAAGGATTTACCCCCTTAATGACCAGAGCACTTTTTACAATTTGGCACTGCGTCGCCTTAACTGCTAATTGCGCGGTCATGCAATGCTGTACCCAAACGAAATTTGCGTCCTTTTCTTCCTACAAATAGAGCTTTCTTTTGATGGTATTTGATCACCTCTGCCGTTTTTATTTTTTGCACTATAAACGGAAAAAGACCAAAAATTTTGAAAAAAAAATGATATTTTCTACTTTTTCTTATAAAAAAAATCCAATAAACTCAATTTTAGTCATACATTTAGGCCAAAATGTATTTGGCCACATGTCTTTGGTAAAAAAAATGTCAATAAGTGTATATTTATTGGTTTGCGCAAAAGTTATAGCGCCTACAAACTAGGGTACATTTTCTGGAATTTACACAGCATTTAATTTATGACTGCCTATGTCATTTCTTGAGGTGCTAAAATGGCAGGGCAGTACAAAACCCCCACAAATGACCTCATTTTGGAAAGTAGACACCCCAAGGAAATTGCTGAGAGGCATGTTGAGCCCATTGAATATTTATTTTTTTTGTCCCAAGTGATTGAATAATGAGAAAAAAAAAAAAAATTACAAAAAGTTGTCACTAAATGATATATTGCTCACACAGGCCATGGGCATATGTGGAATTGCACCCCAAAATATATTCAGCTGCTTCTCATGAGTACGGGGATACCACATGTGTGGGACTTTTTGGGAGCCTAGCCACGTACAGGGCCCCGAAAACCAATCACTGCCTTCAGGATTTCTAAGGGCGTAAATTTTTGATTTTACTCCTCACTACCTATCACAGTTTTGAAGGCCATAAAATGCCCAGATGGCATAAAACCCCCCCAAATGACCCCATTTTGGAAAGTAGACACCCCAAGCTATTTGCTTTGAGGCATGTTGAGTCCATGGAATATTTTATATTTTGACACAAAATGCGGGAAAGTGACAAATTTTTATTTATTTTTTTGCACAAAGTTGTCACTAAATGATATATTGCTCACACAGGCCATGGGCATATGTGGAATTGCACCCCAAAATAAATTTAGCTGCTTCTCCTGAGTATGGGGATACCACATGTGTGGGACTTTTTAGGAGCCTAGCCGCGTACGGGGCCCCGAAAACCAATCACCGCCTTCAGGGTTTCTAAGGGTGTAAATTTTTGATTTCACTCTTCACTGCCTATCACAGTTTCGGAGGCCATGGAATGCCCAGGTGGCACAAACTCCCCCAAATGACCCCATTTTGGAAAGTAGACACCCCAAGCTATTTGCTGAGAGGCATGGTGAGTATTTTGCAGCTCTCATTTGTTTTTGAAAATGAAGAAAGATAAGAAAAAACATTTTTTTTTCTTTTTTAAATTTTCAAAACTTTGTGACAAAAAGTGAGGTCTACGTTCCAAAATGGGGTCATTTGGGGGGGGTTTGTAGCACCTGGGCATTCCATGGCCTCCGAAACTGTGATAGGCAGTGAAGAGTGAAATCAAAAATTTACGCCCTTAGAAAGCCTGAAGGCGGTGCTTGGTTTTCGGGGTCCCGTACGAGGCTAGGCTCCAAAAAAGTCTCACACATGTGGTATCCCCGTACTCAGGAGAAGCAACACAATGTATTTTGGGGTGTAATTGCACATATTTCCATGGCATGTTTGAGCAATATATCATTTAGTGACAACTTTGTGCAAAAAAAAAATTGTCTCTTTCCCGCAACTTGTGTCACAATATAAAATATTCTATGGACTCGACATGCCTCTCAGCAAATAGTTTGGGGTGTCTACTTTCCAAAATGGGGTCATTTGGGGGGGGGGGGGGTTTGAACTGTCCTGGCATTTTATGCACAACATTTAGAAGCTTATGTCACACATCACCCACTCTTCTAACCACTTGAAGACAAAGCCCTTTCTGACACTTTTTGTTTACATGAAAAAATTATTTTTTTTTTGCAAGAAAATTGACATGCTTTAAAATTGCTCACAAACGTGCAGTGGCAACAAAATAAATACATTTTTAAAATCCTTTAAAAGCCTTTACTGATTACCACTTTAGATTTACAGAGGAGGTCTACTGCTAAAATTACTGCCCTCGATCTGACCTTCGCGTTGATACCTCACATGCACGGTGCAATTGCTGTTTGCATTTGACGCCAGACCGACGCTTGCGTTCGCCTTAGCGCGAGAGCAGGGGGGGGACAGGGGTGCTTTTTTTTTTTTTTTTCCTTTATTTTTTTTTTTGCTTTTTTATCTTATTTTTAAACTGTTCCTTTCATTTTTTTTTTTTAAATCATTTTTATTGTTATCTCAGGGAATGTAAATATCCCCTATGATAGCAATAGGTAGTGACAGGTACTCTTTTTTGAAAAAATTGGGGTCTATTAGACCCTAGATTTCTCCTATGCCCTCAAAGCATCTGACCACACCAAGATTGGTGTGATAAAATGCTTCCCCAGTTTCCCAATGGCGCTGTTTACATCCGGCGAAATCTAAGTAATAAAATGCTCGTAGCTTTCGGTTTCTTAGGCCATAGAGATGTTTGGAGCCACTCTGGTCTCTGATCAGCTCTATCGTCAGCTGGCTGAATCACCGGCTGCATTCTCAGGTTCCCTGTTGAGACAGGAGAGCCAGAGAAAAACACAGAAGATGGTGGGGGAGGGGGGCATTCCCTTCCACTGCTTGTAAAAGCAGTCTAGAGGCTAATTAGCCGCTAGGATTGCTTTTACATGAAAGCCGACCGCTGGCTGAAAAGAATGATACCAAGATGATACCTAAACCTGCAGGCATCATTCTGGTATAACCACTCAAAGTCATGAATGGCGTACCTGAAGACAAAAAAATGGTTAACAATAAAGCACAGTAAACGGTAAAGTATAAAAAATTGCATACCTGAAAAGCAAACATGATAAAACATAATAACAATAAAACATTGCAGAATAGAATACAGTAAAAAAGAGCAGAACAATAGAGAGAGAATAGAGAGAGAGAGAACAATAAAACGACAACTATTTTTTTTTATTTTATATTTTTGTTTGTGTGTTTTTTTTTTTTTTTTACAAATTTTTTGTAACTGTAACTTTTATAACAGGTTCGGGTCTCTCAAAATGCGATGGCATCTTGGGAGACCCTGTGAAAGTGTGCCTAGTCTGTGCAATGCTGTACCCTACGCTAATACTCAACTAGTGTATGGTAGCGTTCAAAACATTCACCAATGCAAAGACCAGGATTGTCAGGACAGGAGGGACAATAATAGCGGGTGTCACGCCTATATCCGCGCTTGCTGCAGACACGACATCTTTTTGGGGGAGGTTCGTTGGGTAGGGGTACTCGGGAGGACATAAAAATGCCTCTCATGCAGCCGACTGCATTTGGTTGGGGATGTGAATGGGGGAAGTACGGGTGCTGCAGAAGTGGTGGGTTCCCAATTAGGATTGGCGAATGCAGCAGGAAGGGCATTATGGGCACGACGGGCCTGTGTTCGTCTTCTTGGTGGCAGCGGGACACTACTTGTGCTTGCCACCTCACCAGCTTGAACTGCACTTATGGGACTCGCCACGTCACCAAGTGTTACTGCAGTGCTGGTTTGACTACGACCGGGGTGTACTAGGCCGCTGGTGCTTGCCAGTTCACCAAAACGCTACCAAAAAAAATGTTAGCGATCGCAGGGATCAGGCCTGACTCTGCGAACGCTGCAGTTATGCGTTTAGTGTTTTGTAAGTGACAGTGATCGATCGTTACTGCACTTGGGTGGGCTGGGCTGGGCCGGGCGGAGGGGCAAAACGCAGGTGCTAGCAGGTATCTGGGCTGATCCCGCTAACGCTGCGTTTTTGGGAACCCTAAACTGCTGGGGATGCTAGTATAGATCTGATCGGATCAGATATTGATCCGTTCAGATACTATACCACTAAGGGAGGTGTACGGTGCGTGTGTGGGTGTTAGCGGTACTGGTGCTAACCTGACGCTGCTTGGGGCTAGTGTTTGCCAGTTCACCAAAACGCTACCAAAAAAACTGTTAGCGATTGCAGGGATCAGGCCTGACTCTGCGAACGCTGCAGTTATGCGTTTAGTGTTTTGTAAGTGACAGTGATCGATCGATACTGCACTTGGCTGGGCTGGGCCGGGCGGAGGGGCAAAACGCAGGTGCTAGCAGGTATCTGGGCTGATCCCGCTAACACTGCGTTTTTGAGAACCCTAAACTGCTGGGGATGCTAGTATAGATCTGATCGGATCAGATATTGATCCGTTCAGATACTATACCACTAAGGGAGGTGTACGGTGCGTGCGTGGGTGTTAGCGGTACTGGCGCTAATCTGACGCTGCCTGGGGCGACGCATATCACCGCCGGGTGATCAGGGGGCTAAACCTTTATTCGGTAATAAACGGCGGGTGCCCTGACACTATAAAAAATAAACAAACTAACCAGCGTCACCCGTAACAGTTATACGGTGATCAGTGGTGAAAGGGTTAACTAGGGGGCAATCAAGGGGTTAAAACATTTATTAAATAGTATATGGGGGTCCCTGATGGTATAAAACGCTGACGGCGAACCTAAATATTTAGCTCCCTAACTAGCGTCACCAGCGACACTAATACAGCGATCAGAAAAATGATCGCTTAGCGACACTGGCGACAGGGGGTGATCAAGGGGTTAAAACTTTTTTAGGGGGTTAGGGGGGGTATCCTAGACCTAAAGGGGCTAACACTAACTGCTCTACCACACTAACTGTCACAAACTGACACCATGCAGTAATAAAAAAAAAAACTGCTTGGTGTCAGTGTGACGGGGGGGGGGGGGGGATTGGGGGGAGATCTGGGGGCGATCGGGGGTGTAATGTGTGCCTGGCATGTTCTACTGACTGTGTGTGTGTTTTTCACTCACAGTGATGTCTTCTCTCCTCGGCGCCGGAATGGAAAATACTGAGCCGAGGAGAGATGACATAATTTCCTTTGCTGCTGTTTAGCATACAGCAGCAAAGGAAGATTCTCACTGGCTGGGAGCGATCGCGAGGGGGGGCCACGAACAGATGGTCTCCCCCTCACCTCTCATCGCTCCCAGTCACAAGCCGACTGCCTCGGGCACCGGGGGGGGTACTGATCGGACCCCCCGCCCGCGGGAGGCAGATCACATATATATACGTGATTCTGCCTGCCCGTGCCATTCTGCCGACGTATATTGTCGTTAGGCGGTCGGCAAGTGGTTAATACATCGATCAGTGCGATTAAAAATGCATTGATTACTGTAAAAATGTCACTGGCAGTGAAGGGGTTAACACTAGGGGGCGGTGAAGGGGTTACCTGTGTTCCCTGCGAGGTGATTCTAACTGAAGGGGGAGGGGACTTACTACAGGAAGTGACAGATCGTGGCTCCTAGTTAATAGGAACACACGATCTGTCACTCCTGTCAGAACAGGGAAGTTTGTCTTTATAAACACTCATCCCTGTTCTGTGTCTCCTGCTCACGATCGCTCGTGGCCGGCGGTCATTGCGACCGTCACCCACGAGCATCGGCACCCCCCGCTGTGCAGAGGGCGCACGCGCTTCCGGCGGTGCACGCGCGCGCCTGCTATCCGGGCCCTGCAAGCCAACATACAGCTACGTGGTTTCGTGTAATAACTGCGGCGGCTGGTCCGAAATCGGTTAAGGAGATTCACACTCTCTATTTGTCCTGTTTACTGTTATCATTGAAAGAGAAAGTAAAATAAAATCCCAAATTTTGGGTTGTTCCCAGAAAAGTAATAGGGGGGATCTTCCAATGGGGACACTAGTTCTGGTGGCCTGGAGGTCCCCAAGGAATCATCTTTTTTGCATTGCATAATTGCATCATTTTAAAATCATGTTTGGCTATGGGAAAGTAAGTGAAGATAAATCTCTACAATGAGACACAGATGACAAAAATAAAAATCTGACAGGGGTTATAACTCTCCCTTGCTCCACCCAAAACATAAAAAAAAGTTTTGCCTATAGTTCTACTATAAGTTCTGTTTGACTGCCAATGACCTTATCCTGTTTCAAATGTTACCTTACAGTCTCAATTGCCTTTGCAGTCAGTATAGAAGTGACAAATTATAAAACATCATAGGACACCCCTCTCTGTTCTGTTCCAGACATCTACATGGACCTTGTTGTCGAATTTTTTTAAACTTCTAAAATTAGTGTACCATATTGCCAACTGAAAGCCATTGGAATGTCTAAATAATGTCTAAATATTTAGCAATGTTACAGAGTTGATGCTGCTATGTGTATATATATATATATATATATATATATATATATACACATACATACATACATACATACATACATACATACATACATACACACACACACACTATATATGAAATAGGGTATGCAATGTATGTTTCATTTTTCAGACTTACAAATAAAATTGTTATTTTAGCAGTAAACATTTGTGTGAACATTTCTCAAACAAAGGCCATTGGAACCATGTTTACACAAGCTGTCTTCTAATACAATCGAGAAACGGATACTGTTGTGTATATTTGGGCAATGTACACAATTTAGCAGCTTCCATTGGTTTTAGGTGAGCTCCTGTCAAACATTGGGCCCACAGCTATGTCAATAGAGATTAACAATAGCTTGATTTTACAAATTTGACCTATGGCATATATGATACAACAGTGCAATATAGAGTTTGGGCTTTGAAATGTTTTGCTAATAGAAAATGATGTAGATGAAGTAGATATCCATGTGAGGATGGTTAAACTTCCTAAATAAAAGGCCAGCAGCATAAGCTGAAAAAATCCCAAAAAGTAGAGGGATTGGCACCCAGAAACCCCAACAGGAGGGAGGGGTCTTCTGACAAAATAAATGGACTATCTCAGTACCAATTAACAACACATTTAAAGGAACATAAAAATTTGCAAATGTTTATTTAATAGAAAAGTTTAAAAAAAAAGGGATTTTTTTTTAAATTCATGTGCACAAATACATGAAAAAAAAAATCACATCTGTCACTTAATGACAGATTTATGTATACAGTATATAGGGGTCACAAGTGATATGCCCCCCTGAAGTAGTAAACCACATGGGGTGTCTAACTGCTCCTTTACATGTTTTGCAGATTGATCCGCTTCTTCAGGAGGAAAGAGCAAAACAACATCACTGGACTCGTGTATCTGGCAGGTAATTGCAAGGGCACAACTGAATCTCCCCCATGGCAGATATGGGGGGCAGGAAAAGCGGGCCCACACAGGTGCACTGCCCTCAGGACTTAAAAGAATACATATATGAATAAGAATGCCCGGGGGTATATAGTCTTTTTTTTTTTTTTTAACCACTTCAGCCCCGGAAGAGTTTACCCCCTTCCTGATTAGGTCATTTTTTGCGATATGGCACTGTGTCACTTTAAATGACAATTGCGCGGTCGTGCGACGCTGTACCCACACAAGATTGACGTCCTTTTTTTTCACCACAAATAGAGCTTTCTTTTGGTGGTATTTGATCACCTCTGCAGTTTTTATTTTTTGCGCTATAAACAAAAGAAGAGCGACAATTTTTAAAAAAACACAATATTTGTTACTTTTTGCTATGATAAATATCCCAAATTTAAAAAAAAAAAAAAAAACTGAATTTTTCCTCATTTTAGGCCGATATGTACTCTTATACATATTTTTGGTAAAAAAAATTGCAATAAGCGTATATTGAGAGGTTTGCGCAAAAGTTATAGCATCTACAAAATAGGGGATAGATTTTAGGCATTGTTATTTTATATATATATATTTTTATATATTATATATTTATATTTTTAAATATATATATTTTTACTAGTAATGGCGGGGATCAGCGATTTTTATCTGGATTGCAATATTGTGGCCGACAAATCAAACACTTTTGACACTTTTTTGGGACCATTGACATTTATACAGCGATCAGAGCTAAAAATAGCCACTGACTACTGTATAAATGTCACTGGTAGGGAAGGGGTTAACACTAGGGGGCGATCAAGGGGTTAACCCTGTGTTCCCTGGGTGTGTTCTAACTGTGAGGGGATTGGACTGACTGGGAGAGAAGAAAGATCATTGTTCCTACTTAGTAGGAACACATGATCTGTTTCTCCTCCCTTGACAGTACAGACTTACACACACAAATCCCCGTTCCTGCTCTCATGCCCGCAATCGCGGGTGGCCAGCGGGGATCGGCCACGCGCATCTGGTCCCCCGCCATGCAGCGGGTGCGCACCTACTATGGCTCTTAAAGCGACCGCAGTATATATACGCGATTCGCGCAGCAGAGCCATTCTGCCGCCCTATATATACAGGAGCCAGTCGGGAAGCATTAAAAATCGTTGTTTGTTAAAAATAACAAACATGTTATACTAACCTGCTCTGTGCAGTGGTTTTGCAAAGAGCAGTCCAAATCCTCCTCTTCTTGGGTCCCTATAAGGTGCTCCTGGCTCTTCCCTCCTGTTGAGTGCCCCCACAGCAAGCAGCTTGCTATGGGGGTACCTGACCTGAGCTGCAACTCTCTGTGTCCATTCAGACACGGGGCCGCGTATTGGCCCCGCCCCCTTTCTCTCCTCATTGACTTTGACAGCAGTGGGAGCTAATGGCGCCACACTGCTGTCTTATCCAATGAGGAGGGGAGTCCCAGACAGCCGAGTGTAACATTGTTGGATCTAGATGGACCTCAGGTAAGTATTAGGGGGGCTGCTGCACACAGAAGTTTTTTTATTGTAATGCATAAATTGCATTAAAGCGGAGTTCCACCCACATAAAAGTCAGCAGCTACAAAAGCCCCGCTCCTCTCCTCAGCGCCGGCATTGTGACTGTGGGCGCCCAGCTGTGGCTTCACAGCCGGGCACGCACTGCGCATGCGCGAGCCGCTCTTCATGCTGTGATTGCCTGGGCAATCTTCTGGACCTGTGACATGTCCCAGAAGATTGCACAGAGGAAGGGGGGAGAGGTGAACTTCCTTCCAGCTCCACTGAGCCAGAGGAGGAAGTGGGAGCTGGATGCCCCTAAAGAGAGGGTATCCGCTTCCCCCAAAAAAAAATTACATGCCAAATGTGGAATGTCAGGGGGTCACCTTCACTTAAAGCGGAAGTTCCATTTTTGGGTGGAACACAGCTTTAAGATAAAAAAAACCTGCTGCCTTTACAACCACTTTAATGTTCAGGTGGACATCATCCAGTGCGTCATGATTAGAGATTGTTGACCATATCTGATTAAAGTTACAGAGGGAGATACGGATGAATCACTGGTTTCTGTTGTAACCCTGATAGAGACCTTTGGCTCTTTCTCGGGTTTCAGCATAAACTGGTATAAATCTGTATTGATCCCATTAGATGAGATGTCCCCGGTCTTACAACAGAAGGTAAGACAGATTAGAATAGTTACCTCTTTTAAATATCTTGGTATCTGAGTTTCCCCCAAAATAGAGGAATATTTGAATCGTAATTTGACACCATTATTGGATAAATTTAAAGGGGTTGTAAAGGTTTGTTTTTTATTTTCTAATTAGGTTCCTTTAAGCTAGTCACTAGTGCATTGTTGGTTCACTTACCTTTTCCTTCGATTTCCCTTCTAAATGTATTTTTTCTTTGTCTGAATTTCTCACTTCCTGTTCCTCCTCTGTCAGCTTGCCCCTATCATCTGAGCCGTTCTGGCTGGGGGTTAGTCAGTGTGCTCGCCCCTTCCCTTGGGACTACATCCCTGCGGGGAGACGCTGTGTACGTTCACAGGCACGGGAGGCAGGGGAGCCGGGGCGTGTCTAAGATGCTGTAGCTCCGCCTCCCATGCCATGTTATTGCAATCAGAATGAGGATCTCAGCAGCACAGCCTTTACTCCGCCCCTTTATGTTTATTCAGTGTATGGGCGTGCTGGGGAGGCAGGAATGGGCGTGGCTGCTGGGCAGTGAGAAATGAGAACAAGGCTCGTTCTCGTTCTTAGACACAGTGAAAAAGCGGCACTGCGCATGCGCGATGCCGCTAAGCATCAAGGGAATTGTAGTTCGTTTGAAGACGCGGTGTTGCTGCATGGAGCGCACTCTAAAAACCAGAAGCTGAGGAGATCATGGATACACTAAAGGAGGACGTTCAGAAAAATCATATGCAAATAACAGGTAAATCGAAAATTTCTGCAGCTATAACAGCTATATTCCTGATCTATGCTGCATATAGATCAGATATTGATAAAAAAAATATGTAGCTTTACAACCCCTTTAAGGGAAAGAGTAAAATATGGACTAAACTACCTTGGTGGTGGGACGTGCAAATTTGATTAAAATGTTCTGGGGACCCCAGCTACTTTATATTCTGCATAACTCTCCAGTATGGATTTCCTTTAAATGGTTTAAAAAAATAGATTTCATGTTTTACTACGGAAAGGTAAAAATTCTAGAATTATGCCGCGTACACACGGTCGGACTTTTCGTCTACAAAAGTCCGACAGCCTGTCCGACAGACTTCCGACGTACCTTCGGCGGACTTGCGGCAGACTTTCTTACGAACGGACTTACACACACACGACCACACAAAAGTACGACAGCCTAGTACGCGGTGACGTACACCAAGTCCGACGAGACTATAAAACGGAAGTTCAATAGCCCGTACGACACCCTTTGGGCTCCTTCTGCTAATCTCGTGTTTATCTCGTGTTAGTAGAAGTTTGGTGAGAGACGATTCGCGCTTGTGAGACTCGTATTTTTCAGTTCGTTTTAACTGTTGTTCAGTCTGTGCTTGTGAGGTTTGTATCTGCTTTTCAGTGCGTTTGGTCAGTTGGCATTGAGAAATCTTTGTTTTATTGGCCGCTCGTTCCTGATTTTCAGGTCGTTCTTCACAGGCCTTGCTGTTCTTCAGTGCGTTCTGTTTAGTGCGTTCTGACCAGCCGACCGTTTTGAAGCCATGTTACCTGTACGTACTCGTCGTCGAGCTCATGCATTGTATGTGCTTGGTGCTGTAGTTTATTCTTCAGCCCAAGACCAGTCCATGAACAGGGCGAGGAGGAGTTCATGGACCAAGAATTGGTTGCTTCAGCGTGACCAGTTCTGTCACATGCCTTTGCTCCGTGAGATCCGTGAGAATAATCCTGAGGATTTCAGGAACTTTCTCCGGATGACGGACCCCGTTTTTGACCGTTTGTTGGCTTTGCTGACCCCCTATATCAGCAGGCAGGATACCTGCATGAGGCAAGCCATCACTCCGGAGCAGAGGCTGGTCGCTACCTTGCGGTATTTGGCCACAGGGAGAAGCCTGCAGGACCTTAAGTTCTCGACAGGCATCTCCCCCCAGGCTCTGGGGATCATTATCCCAGAGACCTGTTCTGCCATCATACAGGTCCTGCAGAAGGACTATATTAAGGTAAGATATTTTTCTTTTATTAGCATCACATGTTCTTTTATGTAATCTTTGATAATATAATGTATTTCTTGCTTCAAACACTACTTACCATCATTGCAATATAGTGTGAATGTCCCCTTTTTATCCTCACACATGCTGGATTTTTTTCCTGTTATTTTTTGTCATGCATGTATATTTTCCTTCAATAACCTTCCCAGCATGAAGTGATGGGAACATATCCACCTAGTCTACTCATTTGGAATGTATTTTGTTTGAGTGTATTTAGTGTGCTGCTAATGAGCAATTATCTAGATTTCACAAACCCCCCCCCCCCCACCTAAACTCACTCCAAATAGTGTGCTGCTAATGAGCAATTATCTAGATTTCACAAACCCACCCCCCCCCCCACCTAAACTCACTCCAAATAGTTTGCTGCTAATGAGCAATTATCTAGATTTCACAACCCCCCCACCCCCACCCTCGTTAAAATTTGCTGGAATGTTCTGTGGTGTTGATTTGTCTAAAGCAAATATATGTTGCACTTTGCAAAATGCATGTGCACTCTACAAGTGCATTTGTTCCAGTGCTTTAGTAAATGAGCAGAAGCTCTGCTGATTTCCATCATCAAATCATATGCAAGCCTCAAAGTGTTTTCATTAATTGCCCTTGCATGTGATTGTGTACTCCTTGCAACATGAATGCCTTTTTACATTACCTCATTTACTGTAAGCTGGTTAGCAACTGCACCTGCAGAGTGCGACAACTGCAGTCTTGTAGCCTTTTTAGTCCCTAAATTCCTGCGTGTCCTAAAAGTAATTTTTTTTAGGGATTTCACAACCCCCTAAAATGTAATCAATGTTCCATCAGAGGGGGTGAGCAATCTGATAAGTGTGCCTTTCCATATTAGTTATTCCAGAACAATTAAATTATTGAATGTTATACTGATGCTGGGGAATAATGTTTTTAATTGTCTAATTTTCTTGCAATGTTAGCTTCAAAATTAATTGATTTTGGTTTTCTTGTTTGATTTCCCAGTTTCCTTCAACGCCACAGGAATGGCAGACTGTGGCATCCCATTTTGCCAGCCGTTGGGACTTTCCCAATTGTGGAGGGGCTATAGATGGGAAACATGTCCACATTGTGCCACCACCCCATTCGGGGTCATATTATTTTAATTATAAGGGGTTCCACAGTATTGTTTTAATGGCGGTGGTGTCGGCACACTATGATTTTTTATATGTGGACGTGGGGAAGAATGGCCGGATGTCGGATGGAGGAGTATTTGCCCAGACGGAGTTCTGCCAGCGTCTCCAGAGTGGTGGCCTGGGATTGCCACCTGATGAGGATAACGTGGAAGGACTCCCCTTTGTCTTCATTGCCGATGAAGCCTTCGCTCTCAGCAAGCACCTCATGAGGCCATTCCCCCAAAGAACACTCACCCCGGAGAGGAGGGTTTTTAATTACCGGCTGGCCAGAGCTAGAAGAGTGGTTGAGAATGCGTTTGGAATTCTGGCCAGCCGGTTCCGCCTGTTTCAAACAGCCATTAATTTGGCGGAATACAAACTTAATT